>NC_067113.1:2586250-2892695 GCF_021347895.1 Acanthochromis polyacanthus | reverse complement strand
TTTTTTTGTTTTTGTTGTCATAATTGTATTCTTGCTGTCGTTACATTTTAGTTCAGATTACAGTGATTTGCATTCTATGTATTGTATTTGTTTGTTAATCCTAGTTTCCCCTTTCCTGCCCAGGATATATCTGCCGTGAGTCAGTACTGTAGTTCTCTTTTGAATCTCTTGGTTAATCTGCCAGCCATTAAGTGCACTGTAGTATTTCAAGCCGTTGTTACCTTAGAATCCCGATTCAACTTCCAGGTTAGTACTTCCGTTGGGATTTGTAATTTTGTAAATAAATCTTCTTGTGAATAAACTATTGTTACTGCATCTGCTCGTCTCTTTCCTGCACCTGAGCCTCAGAAATCTTAACAATATGATTACATCATATACATCCTGACTGGGTCTTAGGATGATGGGTTGTGGCTTTTCAGAACATAAGAGGACTGTTTAGGAGAAATTTGCATAGGTATATAAGACGATGTAATGCTTTGAGCTGTTTGCTCTTACAGCTTCTGTATTGCATAAACACCATTCGCATCAGACTCTGAAGACTGCTTGAAGACTCTTTCTTGAGAACTTTTTGAAGACTTCCAGATTTGTTTGACAAAGCTGCTCAATCATCACTGGCCCTTAGTGGGCAGGTTAAGTCACAACACAGTGCAAATTTTAACCCTCCAAAGTAATGATGTGATCCTTTAAAATGGTAAATGGTTGTATTTATATAGCGCTTTTATCCAAAGCGCTTTACATGATACATCACATTCACACACACATGGTGGAAGCTGCCATGCAAGGCGCTAACCACGACCCACCAGGAGCAAATAGGGATTCGGTGTCTTGCTCAGGGACACCTCAACATGAGCTCGACAGGCCAAGGATTGAACCAGCAACCTTCCAGTTACAAGACGGCTACTCTACCCACTGAGCCATGCCGCCTTTGGGGACAGGTGGGCTATTACTGCAGGTCGAACGCAAGTAGGTTGAGGAGGTTTAAGCATCCTCTTACACTGCTTTCACAACATGTACCAAAGTTGTAAGATATGACCTGAGATTAATGTTAATGACTATCACAGATGTTTGCACTAATTTCAGGAAATCCTGGCGGTATCTGAATATGTGTAGCCAAATGTATAAAGTCTGTCACATTGTTCTCTTTGAGATATGATTTGGTGAAAGTGCTGAGAGTTTAATGATGCCCTAGGGGGCAGCAGCAAAAAGTATAATATAGATAAGACTACAACAGGAAAAAGCAGTGATGTAAGTAGGACAAGCAAAAGAAGTATAACACAGCCATTTGATACAGTATTTGAAGTAAAATTACAGATGGTGGCTTTATCACCTTATAAAGCTACATCTTGCTAGAACTCTTCTTGGTTTTGTGGTAATCCTGAGTATACGTACTAAATATCTGCAGAAAATGTCGGCAGTAACAAGTGAAGGGATTTACTGCATGTGCTATTTTATGTACTTTGGATCACAAATGTGCTGACAGTCCCAAGTGAGAGCTACAGTTTGAGGCTTATTCTGTGTTACTCTCAATGTTCAGGATAAGAGTCAACTGATTGCCTGAAATGTAAATGTGAAGTGGTTCAGGCCTCTAACGAGCACAAAACCATTACAGCTGTGCTGCATAATATGTTTAAACAATGAACACTGTAGAACTGCTCTCCATGTATTCTGATCCACTGAGCTCATTACACTCAAGTATAGACCATAAAATGGGCTGTGGACCTAACTAAACTGGTTCCTCAAATGGTTCAAGAGGTAATAACTTCTAATCAACCTGGGTCCCTTTGTGGGACTTGAACCATTCTTATTATTTTGACAACACAGCTGAGAGAAACATGAGTAGCTGTTTTCAGTCAAATAGGCTTGTCAGGAAGGTACACATTTCATCACTGAGTTTCATCAAAGGATACCTGATTAGCTAAGCAAACAGGAATCTTAACAATATTCATTCAACCTTTATTTAAATCTGGAGGAATAAGATAAGTCCTTTATTTCTCCCCATACAAGGGGAAATTCACATTGTTACAGCAGCAATAAACATAGAATCAAAAAATAATGATAATAAAATAAAAACTGTAGTAATAATATTTACAATATGTACAGGGTTGAGAAGTGAGGATGAAATACTACAGTATTGACACACTGTAAATCAATACAATATAAAGTTGCTTGAAAAAAAGAGTTTAAAAAGTGCAAAGCAGTGCAAGAATGTCTGTGCAAATTATTATGGTTTGGAGTGATATGAGTCCAGTTTATGTTAACATCAGCCAGTGATGCTGATGTTATAAAGTCTTATAGCAGATGGAATGAATGACCTGCGATAGCGCTTCTTCTTGCAGGGTGGGTGTCTCAGTCTGCTGCTGAAAAAGCTACTTTGAGACTCCACAGTGTCATACAGTGGGTGAGAGGGGTTGTCCCTGATGGATGTGAGCTTTGCCAACATCCTCCTCTCACCCACCTCCTCTATGGAGTCCAGGGAACAGTCCAGGACAGAACTGGCCCTCCTCACCAGTCTGTTCAGTCTCTTTCTGTCCCTTTCAGTGCACCCCGCTATTCAGCAGACCACTGCATAGAAGATAGCAGACGCTACCACAGAGTCATAAAATGTCTGCAGCAGAGTCCTGCACACTCCAAAGGACCTCAGTCTCATCAACAGGTGGAGACGACTTTGGCCCTTCTTGTACAGGACCTCTGTGTTGTGTGACCAGTCCAGTTTATTGTTGAGGTGAACACCCAGGTATTTGGATGAATCCACCTTCTTAATGTCCATACCCTGGATGTTCACCAGTGCAGACTGAGGTGTCCCCCTCCTGAATCACTGAAGTCAAGCCCTCATTTACAATTATATCAAGAGTACAGTCAACAGGATAAAAAGATGACAATAAACAAGACAACAAAGAAAGGAGCACAGCTAAAAACAGTCACATTCAAAAGTAATATGCTGAATGATCATGGATTTGAACTGTTCAACAGCTATGGCTGCAACAAGATATAATGTTCTCTCCAAGATGTTTCAACAATGCGCAGCTGAAAAGCTAAAAGCATTTTCACCACCTGTGTATGTTTACTTACATGGAACTTCAAGTGTCATTCAACTGCTTGAGTGAGTTGAATAGTGATTGTGGGATGAATTTAACATGGGAGTGATGTATTATGGCATTTTGCTAATCAATGTTTTATAGTTAAACAGAAATCAATGCCTATCTTGTGTTTTTTTTAGAGGTGACCAGCCAACACTTTTATGCAATAAGCAGTGATGGGTTGAATAGTTGTCACAAGTAGTGAACCTGTGGGCTGAGCAGTAAACTGAATCCAAAGCTTTCAAAGTGGAAGAAGAGGTGTTTCTATAGATGAGGTGTTTCTATTATCTACAACAGCCAATTTTCTGCAAAATATAGGAAAGGTTTGTCTGTATCTGTAAAAATATCCAAATTTCAGGTGTAACTTGCAGACTGATCTTTCTATATGAAATGAATATGTGAGTTTTTGGTTCAGATAGATGCCTAGATATTTATGTTCAGAGACTCTCTTGTTCTGTTTGGTCAGAATGGTGATGTTTAACTGCTTCAGAGAACTCTTTGGCTTTTGAGACAGCGAGCCAGTCACCACTCCTCAGACATAAAGCAGACTGCATTCACTACTTGAAGCCGGACCGTGGACAACCACCAGTTTAGTCTGAGTCTTGTTCCGTCTAGCTTCTCCTGGTTATTTTGATCCTGGCTAACTCTCATTCTGCTCCTTCCAGTCTCGTCTCCCGCCAGCTTGTGTCTTGCCTTGGAAATCCCACCTCAGCCCTTGGCCTTCCATTGCCTTTTGATTCCTGGACCCCCCCACCTCATTCACCGGACAGCCTTCGTCACTCCCTGATCTGCCAGCCATCCCACACACCATGAACTCCCTGTACCTCCTTTCCCAAACCTCTTGACTACACCCACTCTTCCCCTCACAACCTGCTGTCAGCTAAGTTCCTCCACTCTGGAGTCTGACTGTTATCATTTATTGTAAGTTTGATATCAGTAAAAGGTTCACTCATTGTGTAGCAGCTTTGTATAGCTCGTTATTCCCGGTACATTTTATCAGTAGATACCTTAGGTTTGTGTGGTTGTATTCTGTTGTTAGTGTATCTGTATGTGACTTTCCTGCTTAGGTAATACCTTCTGTGGGTTAGTGTTGTGTTCTCTGCCGTAGCGTAATTCCCCGCTAGCCCACTAGCATCAGTTTCCTTGCTTGCCTTCCTTTGGTCTCTTCTGGTTGTAGTTTGTTCTTTAAAATTGTAGTTATTGATTATTGCAATTGCTTGTGTTGTAAATAAAAGCCTTTAATTTTACACACTTCTGTCGTTTCTCATTTCCTCGAGTCTGAGCTTCACTAGAGAACCGTAACACTATCATGGTCCACAAAGATATCAAACCTAGATGATAGGCCATGAAGTGATGCACAGACATAGTCCTCCTGGAATTGATCCTCCTATGACTTTCCTTCTGTGAAAGCATGAGATTACCTTTTGTTTTCTTGTTGTCAAATCTCAACAGACATTGGATGCGTCCTTTTTTTTTTGCACTTTATGTCTTTGTTGATGTTGCATTTTTATTGCATGCTTGTTAGCATTAAGTTCTCTACATCTGTGCGTAAGTACAGTCCCAATGTATGATTTTAGACTTTCCTCAGTCATCCACCCTGACTGATGTATTTGAGAACTCACCAAACCTTCACGTTGTGTGGTTCATCTCATTCAGTCATTTGTTCTGTCTCACTGAGCTTCCAATCTTCCAACTATCCAACCAGTTAGTCTGCTCATCCAGGCTGAACTCCTGTGGCAGCACATTAAGCAGACTAGTACAAGTATTGCCTTGCCCAGCTCCATTCACCAGCTCATCCTTGTGGATCTTGAAGTGCTCTACTACGAGCTATAATACTCAGTCAATCAAGCATATTTTCAGTTTAATGCTCTTCCTAGTTAGATATTTCTGGAGACATCTCTTGTATGATGTATTAGAACTGCCCTGCCTCTCTGTCATTAGTGAAATAGTTGCCAGTGTGATGGCTCATCTTTGGCTCAGCAACAGAAACTTTGCACTACAATGGAAAAAAATATGAAGACCCAGAACTAATCTGACAAATAACCTGTAAATAATTCTGTTCCACTATGTGTAATGAATCACAGCAGGCAACAGTGACTTTTTGGTATGCACTCACACTGTTAGATCTGTTGCACACTGCAAAATGAAAGCAATAAGATGTTGTCATGCTGCAGTAGTCCATTCAAAAGTAAAAAATGAATTCAGTTTTTATTATCAGAATCACAAAATGTGATGTAACTGTAGAGGTTGGTGGAGCTGTTCATCAGTATCATTAATGCATATATCACTTGATCAGGAGCTGAGATTTCTGTCTAGTATCTTAGTACTGTATGTACTGCATCTTAGATTCGTAAGTTAGAAATTTGGAACCAATATGTTATGTATTGTTTGGCTGTGACAAAACTACACTAAATCAGCTTTTAGTATGTCTGGAGCTGTTTAAACATCCAATTTAAATTCAATAATCTCCCCCAGCTTTATCTTTTTGGCTTTGTTTGTTCATTTCTCTCTGTCATTCAGTCTGTCTCCTTTATTCTAGCACTCTCTCCCTCACTGTGTTGATAGCAACTTTAGAGAAAGTGCTAACAAGCCGATGGCCAAGTTCCTGCTGAGAAGTAAATGAATAGCCTGAATTGCTGAGTCTCAGTCCCATTGTGCTGCAGAGGCAAAGTGGCACACAAGCCGTGTGCATGCTAAAAACAGCTACACATGCACCTACAAGTTGAAATGGTCAAATAGTGCTTGTCCACCTGCCTTAAAAATTATTTAGAAAACTTCTCAGTTGGCAAAAAGTTTGGACTTTTCTGAGAGCACAGACAGACACACTAGTACCTCCTTAGCATTTCACAGTCAGGATGGTCGAGCAGCTAACTGGCTCAGTTCTGGGATCGCTGTGTGTGTGTGTGTGTGTGTGTGTGTGTGTGTGTGTGTGTGTGTGTGTGTGTGTGTGTGTGTGTGTGTGTGTGTGTGTGTGTGTGTGTGTGTGTGTGTGTGTGTGTGTGTGTGCGCACGCAAATGCAAAAGGGTTTGCAGTGTAATTGTTCCTTTTAATCCTGATAAATGATGTATTGAGTCTGGCACTTGCAGCACTTTCACTCTTTCTCTGTAACTTCTTCTCTGTCAGTTTCCACCGACATTTCCTCTCTCACTTTTTCTTCCTCTCTTCCTCCTCTTTCTCGTTTCTCTTACAAATGAGGTGTGATCACTTGAACAATGTGAATGAGAGTCATTAGAGCAACAATGATAGTGAACCTAACAGTGTTAAGCTTTCTTTATGTCTCTCTTTCTCCCTGTAATGAGCAGCACTAAAGCCTATAGTCACAGTGCTTCTAACAAGAATTAGAAGTATGATTGCGTTGATGGATAGTGGAGCATGGACACCTTATGCCTCCTGAAATCAATGACCATCTCTTTGGTCTTCTTGGTGTTCAGCTCCAGGTTGTTTCTGAAACACCACCCTGACAACTCCTGTATTTCCTCCCTGTACGCCGTTTCATCACCCTCCGAGATGAGGCTAACCACAGTGGTGTCATCGGCGAACTTAGTGATGGTGTTCGAGGGGTGGATGGGTGTACAGTCATACGTGTAGAGAGCGTACAGTAAGGGGCTCAGTACACAGCCCTGGGGAACCAGTGCTGAGTGTCAGGGTGGATGAGTAGAGTTGACCCACCTTCACACCATGTGGTCGGATAGTCAGGGGATCCAAGTCCAGGTCCATTAGCCTCTCCACCAGGATGTCAGGGCTGATTGTTGAACGCTGAGCTTCAGTTGACAAATAGCATCCTGATGTAGGTCCCTGGGAGCTCTAGGTGGCTTAGGGCTGCATAAAGAGCCGTGGTGATGGCTCTTATCATCACCACCGTGGTGATGGCTCTTCCGTGGACCGGTTTGTCATATAGGCAAACTGGTGTGGGTCAAAGTTCTGGGGGAGACAGGCTTTAAGGTGCTGGAGAGCAAGCCTTTCAAAGCACGTCATCACCACAGACGTCAGTGCCACTGCTCTGTAGTCCTTAAGGTCTTTAATGGCTGTAGCCTTGGGCACTGGCATGATAGTGCCTTTAGACAGGGCGGTACTTCAGCTAGTTACAGGGATGAATTGAAGATCCCCGTCAGAACTCCTGCCAGCTGGTCTACACAGGCACAAAGCACCATCCTGAGCATTCCACGCTAACTTTGGACAAATACCTCGGACAAATTTTTAAATTTTGGTGGTGATCCACAGTCTGTTTTGTATGAATGTTTTTGATGTTTACGTGTTCAGCTGATGACTTTAAGTGCATGTTTTCATTTTGAGGTATTCTCTGAGTGCAGTTGAGTGTTCGTTTAGACACATTTTTGTTTAGCTTACTTTGTTAAAGTACATTTTTGCAGACTAATTTAGTTATATTTGAGAAATAGGAACGATTAACTCCGCCAAAAAGGTTATGTTTGTTGGTTTACACAATTTCAATCAATTTTCACCAAAGTTAGTGGAGGGTTGAAGTTATTTTCCCTTTCTTACAAACATTGCAAGACTTTTACATTTTCGACTGTTAATTTATCAGTGAATACTGCATGGATCTTGATTTTTTTTTTTTTAAAAACTGACACATTTAGGATATTATGTTAGGATCTATGAATGTGTAGTTTCATGTGGATCCGGATAAAGTCCTTATATAGCAGATAAGCCTTTTGTTTCTTTTTAGTTTTTTTTTTTTTTTTTTTAAAAAGATGTCTCGGAGAATAGCTTAATAAAGCAACATTGTTTTTGAAAATGTTTTTGTTGTTTATCTGCACACACAAGGTTACTGTTACATTTTCAATACCCTGTTTAGAATGAGGATTACATGCTGTCTAAGGAGAGTGTTGAGTATAATAATGAAATTGCTCCAATTTGATCCTACAGTGTTTTTACACTGCACATTCTTTTGGATAATTATGAATTATAATGCAATTGAAACAGACTCTAGCATCACAAAAATAACAAGCGGTCTAGAAAATGTTTTTTTCTGTCATAGGGTTTACTCTTAATCTCTCAGACTTGGACTTGGACTCGGACCTTGTGGACTCAGACTTGACTTAAACTCAACAAGCCCAGACTTGGACTTGGACTCGATAAAAGTCAACTTGACTTTAACCCTGGGTAATTGATTTCATAAGTAAATGATTCCATAAAGTATCTAAAAGTCACAGAGACAAAAAAAAAAGAAAATTAAAATGACAAAACCAGGGCTAACTTGTGGAAATAACTATTAGTACTGTAAACTAGGTCACAACCATTACAGCCTCCTTACTTATTAACTACCACTGCTGGAAAAACTATTTTCTAAACTGCTTTTTCTGTTTAAAATTGAAGTGTCTTTACATAAAAATGGCACTATTAAAGCTACAATAGGCAGAAATTTGTCAAGGAAACTCCTCGTCTGTCTTCACACCTCTCTGTCCTTCACTGTGTCTCATTGTGGATTTTGTTGTTCTCATCTGATCTGTAAAATGCCCTGTCATTGACTAAAATCTTCCATCATAAGCTGGATTTTATAAATCCTGAAAATGGAATAAATGGCACCGGAGGAGGTAAAGTCTACTTTCCTCTTTGACCACTTGAATAACAGTTGGTTCAAAGGTTATACATATTTTTGTTCAATTATGCAAATAAAATATAGCCTACCTCATGTTTAAAGGGCAATATGGCAAAACACTGTTCTTTCAGTCACCAAACCAAAAGCAGGAAATTTAAATCATCATGTATGATGTAAATGCAACAACATTTGTGGACTGGATGAACCTTTTTTTTTAGCGTAATTAGGTGGCAAAAGAACTCCACAAATCAATTATCAGCAGTATGTGCTAGAACAATCCAATCCAGGGAGGCTGCGCCTCATAACCTACAGAGCACTGGAGAAGGAGACCTGCACAATATTAGCCACATAGTTTTATTGTTGCAGCTGATTGGTGTAGATTTAGATTTGTTTCCCTTCCTATCTTTAGAATGAACACTTTTACACTAAATGAAACCCATTTATCAAAGCCTATTACCAATAAGGTCATACAGAAGTGCTATTTTTATAGCATACTCATACTGATAATGAACCATTTTATGCGACTGCTTTTATTTACTGGGCACCGTTATTTTGACTTTCTGTGAGCTGAGCCTTTATTATCATGGCATTCTGGGGCCACACTTAGCTCATAAAGGGATATCCAGTTTGTCATATCAAGTGCCCATCAGGTTGTCTGGGCCAACTTTCATTTTAATAGAAGTGCTCTTTAACTGAGCTCCAAGGTCAAATGAATATGCTAATTAAAAGCACGGCTGTTCAATTACCAGGTTATGGGACAAACAGGATGCACAACACATTTGGCAGTATTGCAGTCGCACCGTTAAAATAATCAGTTTTTCATAGCAGGGGGTTAAATATGAAAGATTATAAAAGATTAAGGTTGTTAAATCTGCTAAACCTTCAGCAATCTGGGTCCCGTTACTGTTTATCGAAGTGTGTGTTTCTGGGGTAAATTAAATAGAATTGCCTTAAAAAAAAAATAGAAAGCAAGTTCTCCCTTCTGGATGGCTCAGCAACTTACACTGCACACACAAGCACCGACACACAAGAATGGGCAGAATTTAAGATGAAAATGTCAGCTTTCCACAACACCTCCTCAGCACACACAAGGCTGAGTCAGTGTTCAGTTTAGATGGATGATGAATTTGCGAGGTTGAAAGTTGAGGTCCTCTCACCAACCTCTGCATGTCAGTCATTCTCATCTCTGCTGGAAAAATCCAGTGAATGGGACAAATTCAGGACACAACCTGCTGGAATAATGGATTTAAAAGTAGAGCTTAGGTATGGACAGATAAGTAGACAAATCAAATAAAAACACCCCCACATTCGGGTTTGGCTCATCACATTTTTTTTTCAACCACATTTCATGCAGAAGCAGGTGCCAGTTTAAACAGCCTGAATAAAATGGCTGTAAATTTGGCAGATGGGGAAACTAAATGAGTCACATCACAGTATGCACAATGGATTATATTTATTATATTTTTTTGCATATTGACTTCTATAGACTAATATTTACGATGCATGGAAAGCATTTAAATGCATTTGCCCTGTGCACACAAGCCAGGATGTGCAGCATGTATAAAAATATATGATAATTAAATTACATGGCAATGATAATTATGGGTACTGATGTTAGTGTTGACACTTTTGTTGGAGTCATTGTTATAATTATTTTTAAGAAGCCTTGCCATTTTATCAGTAATAAGACATTGTGTGTTCCATATACTTTGAATACAATTTGAGAGTAACACTATTACATAGCTACATTGGCCCCTTATATTAAAATAATCTTGATTTTGACCTTTTAAGAAGGTAGTATTGACAACAAACACAGAAAATAAATTCATATGTATTATTTATGTTTTTTTTCTATGAAACATTCAGATTTTTGTAGTGTTTACTAATACTTTATGTTTATACTGTTTTCTTATCATGCACACAGCCTGCTGTGATGCCTAATTGAGTGACACTCATGGATCTTAATTTAGCCATCCTAGCAACAGCTAATCACAGTCATGTCCTTGTGGTTACTCCAACACAGTGATTAAGAGAAACACATAGTCTTTCACTGTTTTGTGGTCAAACATGGATCAACAGATGAAGTGTTTCCAGCATTTTGTTTAAAGCTGAAGCAGTTCTGATTCTAGACAGACGTTTAGCTCATTCATTAACTTTTGGACATTAAAGCATTTCCTTCCAGCTGTGGTCACTGCAGCTGAATGGCAAGGCTTTCCAGGTGAGTGCACATATGTTAGACCCTTTGGCTTTGAACTTTGTCTATTTGCGTATTTATAGCCTTAGAGTCAAAGCAGCTTAGACAACTATATTGAATTCACTCATAACTTCTCACAAAACCACTAAAGGGAGGTGCTTTGACCAATATGCACTCTGAGTTCCTGTCATTTTAATCTTCTGCTTCGACTTTTCAATGTTTGGATTAATAAATGGCACAAAAGCTAATTCCTTACCATTAGTACATACAAATACATGTTCATTTGTAGAGCTCCACAATCCTCCAATAATAAAAGGAAATGCAGTTTAACACCTTCTGCTACCATGTCATCCACTTCCTTCACCCCAGCACCTATCTTCTCCCATTTTGCACTCCTCTCACACAGACAAGTTGAGGTTCTCATCCACAGCATGAGATCCTCAACATGTCCTCTGGACCCTTTTCCCATTGCCCTCATCAAATCAAATATCTCTTCATTAAGCCCTCTCATTACCACCATCATAAACTCTTCCCTGCAATCCGGTTACCTTCCAGCCACTCTGAAAAGCGCAGTAATCAACCCCCGGCTAAAAAAAACCCTCCCTCGACTCTGACATTTTATCCAACTACCGGCCCATTTCCAACCTCCCTTTCCTTTCCAAAGTAATAGAAAAGCTGTCGCCTCCCAAATCCATAATCACCTACACTCACACAGTCTTTATGAAAAATTTCAGTCTGGTTTCCGCACTGCCCATAGCACAGAGACGGCCCTGGTCAGAGTCACCAATGACCTGCTGGTGGCGTCTGACCAGGGCTGTCCTTCCCTCCTTCTGCTCTTGGACCTCTCAGCCGCCTTTGATACTGTTGACCATACCATCCTCCTCCACCGTCTGCAATATTTCATTGGCATTTTAGACACAGCACTTCAGTGGTTTCGGTCCTACCTGACTGATAGAGCTGAGGATGTGGCCCTTGGGAAAGCCAGATCTAGGCCCCACATTGTCAACTGTGGAGTGCCTCAAGGGTCAGTTCTCGGCCTTACCCTATTTTCCATCTACATGCTCCCCCTGGGCCACATCATCAGCAGGCATGGAGTTGCCTTCCATTGCTATGCTGATGATACTCAGCTCTATGTCAGGTTGGACCCCACATCCCCAACATCATTGTCCAATCTCACCGACTGCCTGGGGCAAACAAAGGCGTGGATGAATGACAACTTTCTCCAGCTGAACAGCTCGAAAACGGAAGGTGTCCTCATTGGAACCCCACATCAACTCAAATCCTCTCCCCTCACTGTTTTCTCTTTTGCCGGCCATGACATTCCCCTTACATCCTCTGTTACAAATTTAGGGGTATGTTTCGACCCCCACCTGTCATTTGACACCCATGTTCAACACATCTGTAAAACTGCATTTTTTTCATCTTAGAAATATTTCCAAACTCCGCCTCTTCCTCTCCCTCCCTGATGCTGATAAGCTTGTCCACGCCTTCGTTCTCTCCAGGATGGACTACTGTAATGCACTCCTCATCGGGATTCCTGGCAGGAGCCTCCAGAGACTGCAGTACATCCAGAACTGCGCTGCCAGGATCCTGATGAGGGTGTTCAAATCACATCACACCAATCCTCCATATTCTCCATTGGCTTCCAGTTAGGTTCAGGATTTAATTTAAGATTTGTCTCCTGACCTATCACTGTCTCCATGGCAGCGCACCAGTGTACCTTAAAGATCTTATCAGTCAACACAACCCGACCAGGCACCTCCGCTCCTCCGACAGCCACCAACTCCAGGTTCCAAGGTCCAAACTCCACTCCATGGGAGATAGGGCCTTTCAGGCGGCTGCACCACGACTGTGGAATGCCCTCCCCAACCACCTGAGGGCGCCACAGTCGCTTGAAGTTTTTAAAAAACAGCTGAAGACTTATGTTTTTAAAAGCGTTTTCTTAATGTGCTGTATTTTTATTGTTGATGTTTTTATCTGTAGCACTTTGAGATTTGGTTTTCAGATGTAAAGTGCATTATAAATTAAACTTATTATGATTATTATTATAATTATTCTGCACTAAACCTGCAACTCAGGTGTTGCATCATCATGTTACTGTGACAATAAGCCAAATAGACACATTCTTTCCTTTAGGTTTAGTTATTGTAACAGTGAGAGAACTGTGTCACCATAAAGTCAAAGTGGAAATTACATAGTTGCCATCCACTGGTACTTTTGATTTTCAGTTTACCCATTTTCAAAAACGTACATGCTTATGTAACTATGCTGTCTCATCAAAACATTAGCAAAACATTTTTTTTCAAACTTTTGACATTTGTATTCAATGCATGTAATTTTTTTTAAAACATTTTTTTTAATTGCAAATGACACACAAACAGAGATTCTAGCATGGTGTGTCTGCTTGATAAATATAGCACAAGAGTTTGGGGCAGAATGCATCACATCTGTGCCCTATAAACTGTGACTAAAGTCCATTAGTAAATATAACACTAAGTGTGCACACTCTATTGAAGTGGGTATTTTTGGCCTCAGGGGGAAGTAACAAGGCCATTTCACCAACCACAAAGAGGCAGAGGAGATGCCACATGTAAATTAGGCAATCCACACAAAGGTGGTATTTACACTGAGCCAAAATGTTGATCACCTCTTCCCCTTTTTGCTTTTCTGCTGAGCCTTTGTGTGACATCAAAACAGCTCTGACTCACCACAGAATGAACTCTGCAAGAACTGCAAGAAGTAAATTGGTTATAGCAACCAGGAATCAGAATCGTTCCAGCACATCCCCTAACAAGCCGGTTCATGATCAATCACTCTCAGTTTGACCACCAATGCTAACTGTGAGCCTCACAGCTTCTGAATTGCACCAATATGGCTGTGGCAACAATCTTTACATCTTTTGTCCTGCATCAAACCTGTTGACTACTAGGGCTGCTCTTATGAGAATACTAGTTTCATTTAAGGTGTAAATAGTCAAAATGTCAGCACATCAGCGCACTCTTTGTGTATTTCCAGTGTTACAAGAGAAAGATGGTTTCAAAGGATTAACTGGTTAGTTTGGCTAACTTTCTGTAACTGTGCTTGGAGGAAGCACCAGTTGGGATGTAAAAAAAAAAAGACAGACAACTGCATTTTTTCTCTTAAAACAGGTTTATTAACATTAGGATAAACTGATTTAGCAACATTCAGTAACTAACATTCCAATAAAGAACAGCTTCTAATAACAGGGATTTCTCAAACCTCAAAGACAATAATTAGGGAATGGTTTCAAAAAGGGAAAACTGAGGCCTCCCTGTAGTACTGCACACACACTCACATAGTAGCATATGTAGCACGCTCCCTCAAATCTTGCCACATCTGTGGCATTGTGCTGTGTGCTTGTCTCCCTGTCCTGTTTCTCTCTTTCTCTCTCCTTCTCCTCCTCTCCCTCATTCCAACCTGTCTCTCCATCTCATTCCTCAGCAGAGATGGGACCAAGTCACACATGTGCAAGTCTCAAGTAAGTCTCAAGTCTTAACCTTCAAGTCTCAAGTCCCAAGTATTTTTTTCTTGGGCAAGTCAAGTCAAGTCACAGGTTATGTCCAGTCAAGTCCAAGTCAAGTCACATTATTGTAATTTTACCTGCAGAATATGATCTTAATAAAGTGAAAAGACAAGATATAAGTAACTATCAGTTAACATCACTGGCTAATGTGCCCAACATGTTAAAAAGATGATTTGGATTTGCTTTGTAAATACTCATGTTCAGTAAAATACCGCATAGAATCAAACTAAACAGTAATAACATCATAAAATTATTTATTGTAAATTATTGATAACACACACATGCAAAATAAAATGATTTTTGAACACTGCGTTGAAACAAACAATGAAAACATTTAACAGCTAATATTAAACTTCGTTAAAGTCCTGCTCTCTCTCTCTCTCTCTCTCTCTCTCTCACACACACACACACACTCCCTACCACACACTCTCTCTCTCACACACACTTTCATATGCACACATATACTCACCCTCACACACACTCTGTCTCTCACTCACTCACTCACTCACTCACTCACTCACTCACACAGATCCACACATAATCAATTGACAAGCACTTACTGGGCCAAATGGGTCTTCAAATGTCGGACGAAATCTGACGTTGTCATCTGACTGTCTGTGATTTTCACGTTGCACGTCTTGCAAACTGCTGTTCGTCGTTTCCCGTCTTGATAGAAATCCTGGTACCCGAAGATTATGATTACCTTGGGTACGGCTGGCATGTTGATATCCGGCGGTGGGCGCTGCCGTGGAGGCCCCCCCCCCCCCCCCCGAGGGACTGGTTGATACGGCAAGCCGATTTCAAATTAAAAGCATATGTTCCACTATCCAGCATTTTACATATCAGCAATGTCATTCTAACTGAAAACATAATGTGAATAATAATAATAACACTCAAGTCATTCAAGTCATCATGTCTCAAGTCAAGTCAAGTCCCGAGTCTTTAACTTCCAAGTCCAAGTCAAGTTGCAAGTATTTTATTTTTTTCAAGTCAAGTCACAAGTCATTAAAACAGCGACTCGAGTTGACTCGAGTCCAAGTCATCAAATCTCAAGTCCCCATCTCTGTTCCTCAGTACCTCCCTCTCTTTGCTACGTCCATGGCCGCATTGGTAATTCCGGCTCATTGGAAGCAGCTGCGGAAGGAGCACTGCTGCATTTCAGTCAGCGCTCCAAAAAGAGCAGGGCTCCGCACTCCAGTCATTGCCAAATCGTAGCCTCAGCTGCCGCATCTCCACTGGTAAGCTCTGTCCGCCTGGTCTGCTCAGTCGAGCTGCTGCTCCTGGCTCCTCTAGACCTCTGGAAAAGGTCTGTTCTCTCTGGGCTTCCGGACCGCTGAGGTTGCCACGGACTCTGTCTAATCGCTATGGTGAGCCACTGCTGTCGGCTGTGCTCCGAATTGTTCCACCGCCACTATCCACGGTGCACACCTGCAGCAACCGGCGCCTGTTCGGTATGGAAGATTATCTTAGCATGGCTGCCTGACCCTTGTTTTTAGAAAAAATACACTATTACAAAGTATCATGTCCTGGTCAAACGTAAGACATAACAAAAAAAAAAAGCTAGAATGATTTAAACAGTTTGTTGAATTTGAACATGATATGAACATTTTGAAACTGCCAGAATTTAGAATATAGCCATGTCAGGGTATTTTAACTGTCAAATGTCAAAACAGGTCAAATTTGAGATTTGTTTGTAAGCGTTAATATTGCTGCAACATTTTCTTTTATGTAGTGTGGGTAAGCTGGGAAATAATTTTCTTCAAAAGCAATAGTGCCCATATTTACAGGTCTTTATGTGAATTAACCTTTCCCAAAAAAGCAAAAGCATACATATTAAACAAACAAGTATTTTATATCCCAATGTCTGTATACAATCAGTTTCTCCCTATCTTGAAATCTTGCAGCATTTACTATATGTGTACATATAAAAGCCTATATATATATATATATATATATATATATATACAGTGGGTACGGAAAATATTCAGACCCCTTGAAATTTTTCACTCTGTGTGTCATTGCAGCCATTTGCCCAAATCAAAAAAGTTCATGTTATTTCTCATTAATGTACACTCAGCACCCCATCTTGACAGAAAAAAACAGAAATGTAGAAATTTTGCAAATTTATTAAAAAAGAAAAACTGAAATATCACATGGTCAGAAGTATTCAGACCCTGTGCTCAGTATTGAGTAGAAGCACCCTTTTCAGCTAGTACAGCCATGAGTCTTCTTGGGAATGATGCAACAAGTTTTTCACACCTGGATTTGGGGATTCTCTGTCATTCTTCCTTGCAGATCCTCTCCAGTTCTGTCAGGTTGGATAGTGAACTTTGGTGGACAGCCATTTTGAGGTCTCTCCAGAGATGCTCAAATTGGTTCAGGTCAGGCTCTGGCTGGGCCAGTCAAGAACGGTCACAGAGTTGTACTCTGGAAGAGGTTTTCCTCCAGGATATCTCTGTACTTGGCCGCATTCATCCTTCCTTCAATTGCAACCAGCCGTCCTGTCCCTGCAGCTGAAAAACACCCCCACAACATGATGCTCCCACCACCATGTTTCACTGTCGGGATTGTATTGGGCAGGTGATGAGCAGTGCCTGGTTTTCTCCACACATACCGCTTAGAATTAACACCAAAAAGTTCAATCTTGGTCTCATCAGACCAGAGAATCTTATTTCTCATAGTCTGGGAGTCCTTCATGTGTTTTTTGGCAAACTCTATGCGGGCTTTCATGTGTCTTGCACTGAGGAGAGGCTTCCGTTGGGCCACTCTGCCATAAAACCCCGACTGGTGGAGGGCTGCACTGATAGTTGACTTTGTGGAACTTTCTCCTATCTCCCAACTGCATCTCTGGAGCTCAGCCACAGTGATCTTTGGGTTCTTCTTTACCTCTCTCACCAAGGCTCTTCTCCCACCATTGCTCAGTTTGGCTGGACGGCCAGGTCTAGGAGGAGTTGTGGTCGTCCCCAAACGTCTTCCATTTGAGGATTATGGAGGCCACTGTGCTCTTAGGAACCTTGAGTGCTGCAGAAATTATTTTGTAACCTTGGCCAGATCTGTGCCTTCCCACAATTCTGTCTCTGAGCTCCTTGGGCAGTTCCTTCCACCTCATGATTCTCATTTGCTGTGACATGCACTGTGAGCTGTTAGGTCTTATATAGACAGATGTGTGCCTTTCCTAATCAAGTCCAATCAGTTTAATTAAACACAGCTGGACTCCAATAAAGAAGCAGAACCATCTCGAGGAGGATCAGAAGAAATGGACAGCATGTGAGTTAAATATGAATGTCGCTGTAAAAGGTCTGAATACTTCTGACCATGTGATATTTCAGTTTTTCTTTTTTAATAAATTTGCAAAAAATTCTACATTTCTGTTTTTTTCTGTCAAAATGGGGTGCTGAGTGTACATTATTGAGAAATAAAATGAACTCTTTTGATTTGGGCAAATGGCTGCAATGACACAGAGAAAATTTCAAGGGGTCTGAATACTTTCCGCACCCACTGTATATATATATATGTGTGTGTGTGTGTGTGTGTGTGTGTGTGTAGGTATATATATATATATATATATATATATATATATATATATGTCAGGGTAGAGACTGCGATTTGGTAGAGTTGGAGTTTCTACCAGTAGAGATTGCGATTGGAGTCTCTACCAGTAGGGACTGTGATCGCAATCTCTACCAGTAGAAACTCCAGTCCTACCAGTAGAGATTTGTCAGGGCTAAGGTTAGACTTTTAAGGTCAGGGCAGGGGTCAGATTTAAAGTTCCATCTCTACTGGTAGGATTGGAGTTTCTACTGGTAGAGATTACAATTGCAAACTCTACTGGTAGAGACTCCAACTCTACCAAATCGCAGTCTCTACCCTGACATATATATATATATATATATATATATATATACCTATATATATATATATATATATATATATATATATATATATCTGATAAAGATCTAGGACTGAAAATGTTGCACCAATAAATTTAAGATTAGAAGCTAGACAGTATTCAGGAGTGTGTTTCTGTAGCTGATGCTGTTAAAAATACACATTTGAAAATAAAACTGAAATCACATCTATTGGACAAAACATACGCATGGATGATAAATTGATATGTTTTGCAAGCCAAGCTTTCCAGATTTCTTACAACACAGAAATGCTCAGAATGATGACAGTTTTCAGACTATGTGCAGATGCAGCATCATTTATTATGCATGGCAAGTTTCCAATTTTGAAAAAAAAAAATCTAAATGCATAGATAATTATCTAACCACCTAAATGCAATCTATTCTTATATATCTATGATATATAAGAATATATCTATGATATTTAAGAATATATATCTATTATATATAAGAATATGGGGCAAATTGGTCAGCTAATTAAATCCATCAATTACTTTCTATTTCTCTACTTCAATCCAGCCACCTAGGGGAGTTTATGACATGGTCCGGACTGGTGGGTTGAAATGTCACCTTCATTAAGCTGATCTGCAATCAATAGCCAGGCCCTGATGAAGTCCCACAGAGACTAATCATACAGCAGAGGTCGGTATGGTGAGAGAAGACACAGGCAGAGCTGTCACTTTATCTTTCTAAAAACACATTATTCTGTATTGAAATGGAAATCGATTCAGACAGAATGGGCATTGTATGGTAGACATCTGCAGAGCCACACTGATGGTTAATAAGACAATAGGATCAGTTCCAGTCATTTCTAATAAAGTGTCTTCATAATTGATGTTATTCTGAGTGTGTTTAATCAAATTGTTGGTCGAGTATCTGTTGGGGCCTAACTTTATCTTGAAAGAAAAAGTGTGGAAATTATTAAAGCACACTATTTCCACAGTTTTTAATATTTATATATTTTAAAATGTTGTAAAATATCGACTTGTAGAAGTGGTATAGAGATGTTTCACAGCTGAATACTTATTTTAAAGGTTTGTGCGCTGTCAAACGCCACTGACTTGCCCTTTTCTGCAATATGGACATTAGATAATGCACATGTAATCCTTGAAATATGTTTTAAACGTGTTATACTTTTCTAAATGTAAATCTGATGAACAACCCCATGAATATGCATTGTCACACAGCTGTTGTTCGCCACTTCCAGATACTTAAGACTAAATCAGCACAGTAGAGCATGCTGTAAACTAAAGATGGTCTTCTTTTGTTTCTCCTATGTGCTGTGTGTCGCTGCCTGTTTGCCCAAGGACATGAGCTCATGACAATACTTGTTTCCCTCAAATGTAGCAGAATTCACCAGTAAGGCAGACAGTGTGGCCAATTGCCTTGTTATTTTAACAGCAAATTATTGACTAAATGAGTTACATGCAAACACTAACAAGAAAAGCACTCAGAGAGCACAGTACTCTGCCAAGGCTGGTCAGTCATTGTATGATTTCCAACGGATGGAATCTTTAAAAAATTTGTGGTCTACAATGGTCAATTTCTAGTATGATCGCAATAATGTGATCATCAGCAGGTAGCTGACGTAGTGTTCACTTGTAGTCATAGTTAAAGTGAAACCATGCTACTATCTCGCAATGATACAAAAATCTTTAACAAATCCATGGATCCAGACTTTAAGCTGCATCACTGCTAAAATCTAATCACTTGGTCCTTGTGCCATTTTTGACCTTCTCTGAAAATTTTCATCCAAATCTGTTGATCTGTTTTTGAATAATGTTGCTAACAGACGGACAGACAAACCAACACCGATCGTCACAACGCGGCGGAGTGATAATATGTACCGAAAGAGTCCAGTGAACTTAAATGTGTCTTAAACTTACTTGAATTTTAGTGGACTAGTGGGCGGATTGGCCAGGCCCTGTTAAGCAGCACTACCTGATAATGCTAATCAGCTTATATTTACATGAATGTCTGCACTTTTCCCCAGCTGTTTAGTTGCTGTCTGGTTCACGGTGCATTTTTCATCAGATAACTGTACCAACAGTGACAATATGTTACTGAATGTAGGATGCTTTTTAACTCTGGAGCAGCAGGTCAAGCAGCTACACCATCATCTGCACAGCTTTTTTTTTCTTTACTACTCCGGAGCTTCAGCATGTGATGATTCACCCACACGGTTCAAAAAGACTGCATTGACAGTGATGGATTTGTTCCTTCATCTGTCCTTCACTTTACAACTTCATTTTCAACCATAGATGAAACATGTCAGACATTTCTTGTTGTTAGTGCCTATCTCTTATTTATTTTCAACCCAGCATTTATTTTTGAAAGTTACTGAGCAACATACATTCAATACATGTGCTGCTTAGTTCCACAATAACTAAAAGAGTCAGAAAATGAAAAAGTTTTTAAATCTCTTTGTGGCCTGATGATTAGGAAAAGGAGACTTATTGTATTTCAAAGTTCTCCCAAATGTGAGTTCCAAGGTTTTCATTTCAGGCTCAAAGTGTTGAAGCTGTTACTGATTGATTTTGGGGATGTTTTCTCAGATGGAATTTTCAAAAAATGCACTATGCTTCAAGGGTGAATTGCTGCTGTTTGATCGTTTCTGAATGGAAATTCTGCTGCATGTACAAGAGCAGACTAGCAGCAGGTGCAATACCTACAGAATGTGATTTGGCTCTGATTCAGCATTTCTCTCAATTATTAAGAAGATTAGAAGCAAGTCAAATTCTTGCTGATAAACATTTAGCTGAACCTACATTATCCTGAAAACTCCTATTAAAGCTGTGTCATGTAGTTCACCTGCAGCCTCTTTGATGATTGCTGTACTTTGATCCCGCTCTAAACAAGGCTAATCAGAATTTCTATAACAATATCTGAACTGAGCACGCAAGTGTGAAACAGGATCCTGCACTGTTAAATTGAAACAACAAGATATAGGAAATCATTTTCAATCTCAGCAGTCAGATTAGTCACGTTGGGAGTGTGATGCTGTTTCTCCTAAACCTCCTGTAGTAGAAGCTTGTGGAGGACATGCTGGTCCGTGTATACACTAAATGTCTAATATGAATATATTAATTATAGTGAGCATTTGGTTGTGAAGTGTCATGAATTTGTAACTCATCCGTTATGTGTAGGTGGGGGAATTATTCTACAGAATTAAACTGGACTATAGTTCAGTTTTGTGGGAAAATCTTCCTTAATATCTCCAAACCCAGTTTTACACCAGTACAAAATTGTATTTTCAGATTTCCACAAGAAAGCAATTCTTAAAGCTCTATTTTAAAAGAGTTTTTTATTTCCCCCAGAGGTGTAGAATGTCTTTTGTCTTGTTGTAGTATTCAGTAGCTGACTGATTAAGTCATTGTATGCAGGCACGTGCCGTGAGCTCCAGGGTTAGGTAGGCAGGCAGTCGCAAATTGCGACGGACACACCAATGACAATTTACATGTGTAGGCAGGTAAGTGCCTGCTTAATCTAACAAAATCAAGATAGTAAGACACCATTAAAAAAGCTTAAACAATAATTTAATAGCAGTTCCAAGACTCTCCCAATTAACTTTATATCTCATGACAACACGGCGCATTCCTTGTTTATGTTCAAGAAGCAAAATGAGTGAGAAAATGACAATTCGGACACGGAGCTGTCTGCGGTGCTGAAACGCTCCTCTCTCCAGGGCCTACACCCCACACACACATTTAATGAAAGAATACCTGAAAACAACAACCAAAAACAACAAATAGGCTTGTGCTCAACACTCTACTGCACATATGTGCAGCTCCTCTTGCCCTTAATTCATGCCATTCACAGTTATCCGATTATTAAGAACAAGCGCGATGTTTGACCATAATCACCATATAGCTTACACAATGAACACCACCATCGAGAGAGAGAGAGAGAGAGACTAGACTTACTTTATTTGAAGATGAAGTCCATGCGCCTGTCCTTCTGGACAAAGTTGTTGATTACAGCGTTGTAAAAGTCCTCTGTCTTGGCTTTCAGTTTGATGAGCCTCTCTTTCTCAATGGATATCAGAGCCAGAGATGAAAGTCTTCCTTGCTCTGTCCTGTTGTGACTGTACGTTTTGATGTGTTTTAAGGCAGAAAAAGACCTCTCCACCGATGCTGTGGTGGCTGGAATGGTCAAACCAACTTTAGGAATTTTTTGCTGCCTCTGGAACAGTTTGTTCAAGGTCATTTTCAACGAGGAACACAAGCAGCTCGTGAGGTGATTTGTTTTTGATCATCTGTGAGCTGTACAGTCCAATGAGGTCGGCCTTTAGCCTCACAAATTCAAAATGCTTGCCATATTTAGCGAGGCTATGCAGTTTTGCATCATCAAAATGCGCGGACAGTTCATCAAACTTTTTACAGTCAACCAAAGCCAGAAAAAGTAAAGTTCTCCCAGGTTCTTGAATCTTGCCTCCATTTGCAGACTGATGTTGTCCAGGATTCTGTAAAACAACTCTCTTCTCTCATCTGCGGCTGGCCGTTTGCTGCGCGTGTCGCTGTCGACCAAGGTCAGCGCTTTGCACCGCTCCTGGAAACATTCATAAAATGAGTCAAACGACTCGCGCTGCTTGCTCAAGGCTTTCATGGTGTCACTGACCCGAAGAGAGCAGAATCCTATGTCCATCACCTTGGCCTGAAGAACACGGAACAATGCGTCTGTCTCTGTGAAAACCGCGCTGTACACCATGAGAAGGAAGCACGTAGATGCTTTGGAGAGCCAGAGGCTGAATCCAGAGGCCATAGTCAGAGCTTGTCTATCCCAGTCGTCGGGGTTTTCTTGGATAAGACTGAACACCTCACGAAGCTCGGCATAGTGGAACATGACAGTCTCAACAAACCTGGAGTTTGAGTTCCATCTGGTCGCCGCTGCGCTTGGAATGCGCCTTTTCACCACTTCATCAAGCAGATTGCTGCACTTTGTGGACTTGCTGAAATAAGCTGCAAGACCTTCCAGAGTCTTGAAAAAGACTTTACATTCAGCGATCATCTGTGCAGACTGTGAGAGGACGAGGTTCAGTTTGTGCCCTTAACAGTGAGTAAACAACGCTTCTGGTACTTTTTCTCTGATTTTCGCCTGCACTCCATTTAGCTGCGATGCCATCACTGATGCGCCATCGTATGTTTGCACTACCACCTTGTGTGTACAGTTTAACTTGTCCAGTACACCTAAGACATAGTCAGCGATTGCTGTCGCTCTCCTGTCATCACTGACATCGTCAAAGCCCAGAAAAGCCTCCTTCACCTCACTGCCAGACATATACCTTAAAATAACAGACAGTTGAGCCTTATTGATGATGTCTGTCATTTCGTCCCCCTCCACAGCAACAAACTGTGCCACACTTCGCTCTTCTTTTATGTTGTCCCTCAGAACATCTGCGATCGCCTCAATCAAGTCGTTCTGGATTCTGTTTGACGTGCCGGAAAACACCGTAGAAGATGCCAAGTGGGAGGCAAGATTTGCATCCATGCTGGTTAGCAGGTGCAGCAGTTCAATATAATTTCCCCGATTTGATGAAGTTTCAATTTCACTGTTTCCACGGAAAGCCAGCTCTTGTTTACCAAGGAAACACACAACATCTATGAGACTCTTAAGAATTTGTGTGTTCTTCTTAACCTTCTCATTGTGTATGCTAATGCCTAGCCACCTTTGCTCATCCAAAGCCAGGTCAATTCTGCTGTGGCCAAATGTTTTCAGAGCAATCTGGCTCTGAATGTGGACCACCGATTTTCCATGTTTGGCTATGGCACAGGGCAAGTTGTTCAAATCACAATATCCAGCATTAGTCCAGACCTTGTCAGTGGTGCTGCCAAAAAGCAAACATGGAAAGCAGAACACCCGGTTCAGCGTAGCACATCCACAAAGCCAATCCTTCCTTTTGTACCATTCACTCTGAAAAGTATGAACAATTTTCTGCCCTTTCCTTTGCTAAAGATCTGGTAGCTCAGGTGTTGGTCTCCCATCATTCAAAAGTTGACGTTTTTCTTCAAAAGAAAGACGTGCAAATTGTTTTAATCTCTCTAGCGATGTCATCCTGCCGGTGAGCCCGCCAACTAGCTTGAGAGCGAAGTATCAATTCAGTAATTCTCCATGAACATACGTAGAGCATTGGCAAAGCACGGTAATGTAAAAAAGGCAGCGTAGCGATCTGCCTTTTTACGTAAATGATTTTTATATGGTGAAACTGACTGTGCATGCACGAACACACATCGTTGCAATGAGATGACAGATAAAGGTAGAGCAGCTCTGTGCCTTCAGGAGAGGGTGTGGCCTTCACCGTAGTACAGAGCAAGGGTGAGTTATTTGTGCAGCTATTCTGCCTGGCCAGGAGGAGTCGGTGTTGAGTCATTTTTATTGGGCTGTGAAAAAGCACTAAATGCCATCACTTTCAAACCGAAAGGTACTATATATAGTACTATATCGGAAATTATAATTTGAAAAATTATATATATAAAATAATAATAAAAGCAATTGAAAAAAATATAAAAACGAATTATTAAAATGGAATGATCTCATTTATTCCTTTCAGCCTTGCCTACCCTGATTGCGCGTCACTGATTGTATGATAATATTAGGACACTGGTTGCAGCTCTTGAAGAAATTTCACTCTTAGTTCTGCAAAGTTTGCTGTAGTTGGGTGTTTCATGGTATTCCGACATACGGTGGGCTTACCAACACAGAACATGAGCCTGTGAAGGTAAGCCCACCCAGAGCATTTGGAGAGTATCCATCTAATGGGGATATCAGAGGGTGGATCAGAGGGTAGGGAGGGGACTGTATGTAAATAGTCAGTAGAGGGTAAGACAAAAGAACAAAGAGTAATTCAATCAAAGGACCTGACATACAGATGCAAATGGAAAGGTGTGACACCAAAAGTTAAGGGGAGGGGGTGGTGTCTGACGGACAGTAACAATAAACAAAGATAACAGAATTTGGGATAACCATGGGAAATGGAAAGCCGCAGTACAGCGCCCCTGGAGCACACACATTCACCCATTCACACACACGTTCACACACTGATGGCGGGAGCTGCCATGCAAGGCGCTAACCACGCCCCATCAGGAGCAATTGGGGGTTAGGTGTCCTGCTCAGAGACCTCGACATGAGCACGACGGGCCGGGGGATTGAACCGCAACCCTCTGGTTGCGAGACGGCCACTCTACCTATGTCGCCCCTGTCTGCAGTCATTTATACAATACCACAAATGCCATGATGGCTTTTCTTAATTCAATTAAATTGGTCCGCTTTTTCTACCACAAGCAGTTTTTTTTTTACATTTATTTTGCAGACATCCTATATTTCTTTAAATCAAGCTGCTGTCTTCAACATTTAAATGTTAGTCTTCCTTTGTGTTTCCACTGACAGCCTTTTCTAGCTGAACTTGGGTTGAGGAATATGTTTGGCAGTTAGATGTACAATTTTTGCCAGGACGAAAACCTGGCAAAAATCCTACACTCAACTCTTAGAAGATGAATGGTAAGCGACTGCATTTATATAGCAATTTTATCCAAAGTGCTTCATAATTTGCCTCCCATTCTCCCAATACAGTTACACACCGCAGGAACAATCTACCATGCAAAGTGCCATCTTTACCATTGCGAGCAATTTGAGGTTCAGTATTTTTCCCAAGAACACTTTAACATGACCAATCCCATATGTTTGACATTTTCCAGTGGCAAAAAAAGCCCTTGAATACACCTGATCTTTTTATTCTAGTTTTTGCATTTAGGGTTTTTCACAAGTCTATATTCATGTGCAAAAGTAACTTCAGAATCTTCCTTACATCTTGTTCCAAACATTTGGGACTTTGGGCACACTGTTACATAAAGGTGAAAGTTGGAGAGTGTCTCACCATGCAAAATTACTCGAGGCACAAACGGGAAAAGGAAGAAAGAAGAAAGCCAACCAGCGCTTCACTGAAACCAAAGAGAATTCGGAGGAAGAAAATGAAAAATGCTGTCATTTACTAAGCATAACTTCTCACGGGGAGAGCACATTACTAATTCAACAGGCAATGCAAAGACTTATGTGAAATTATTCAAAGAGAGCATCACTAATTCAGTCAGCCTTACAAAGCTTTGGAAAATAAAATGGTGTGTTTTGTGAAAGCTCCACTGTGAGACCACAGAGTTTCCTTGTTTTTTTCTTTATGTACAGAGACTGGCCATAAGACAACGCGTGAGCACAAAAGAGGTTGTGCATTGCATAAAGCACCAGTGTGGCAACAGTCACCATCAGTGATCATTTACATTTCACAAAAACCAGTGCGTAGTTGTGTGTCATTGTGTATTTGAAGAACAGGCTTGGTAACTTACCCAGTGTAAGATAATGAGTATATTTTCCTTCAGAGATGGTTGGTTTTCTCTTGGTGATTTTGTGAACCTTGAGGGTCCAGTGAAAACCTGTGTAGTAGAAGAAATTTGCATTTGGTGTCATTCAGTATCACATCAGCTGCTTAATGATTTCCATAATAGGACCAGTGAAGGTTTATCTAGTTTGTAGCACTGTGAAGAGGTCCACACACCACTGGTACAAGGCCTTAAGTTAAACACATCAGTTGAAAAACTATTGTCTGATGAATAAGTCTTGACACACCACATTTAACATCAGATCAAAAGTGTTATAGTGTCTAAGTGTTACAAATGGCCCCATTGGAAGAGCTAATGGATAGTTGGCAGCAGGTATTCATTGTGTTACACTCAGGGGTTTATGTGAAAAGTGATAGAAAACTTCAGAGAATGGAAAAAACAGAAGCCAGAAAGTGAAGTTCAAATTCATCTTTTCCACTTTCACATCACTGACCAGTTTAGTAGTAAAGGCCCATTGTCATTTTATTTTATTTTCTATCTTCATTTTGTTATGGTATGTGTTCTGGCTGGTATAACGATTAATTACTTAAGCCAAATATAAAAGAAATTTTGCCATTTTGGGACGACAAATGAGTCAAAATAGTACAACATTCACGTGCCTTAGCTGCCATTGCTATCTAGAAGAAGCCAGTCAAAGAATCAGCAGAAATCACACCAAAACATGGCACCATTACAGCTAAAATCTATCAGAATTTAAGAGAACTGATTTAATTTGTAGGTTGTGGTTTTACTTTTTTCCACACCATGTTCTCCAGCTCTCATCCACCATTAGACAGCTAACCTTCTCCAGAAGAAAAGTATAGATTGCAGATGAAGTGCAGGGCAATGAAAGTTTGGTACACTAAATATGGAAAATACAATTCCAGGAAGAGGTCACTGATGTCGAGAACCGCTGCCCTTTAAATCAATTCAAAAGAAATGTTGTTAGATGGAAATTTGATTTATTTCTTGCTGTAATTACTAAATAAGTAGTTGTAGATTGATTTTGCTGGATTTCCATCATCAACATGATTTTGTCATAAATGGTTTTACTGTTCCCTTATTTCCCAACCCAGTTTGGTAAAAGTAAAGGAAAAAAAATGTACATCACTTAGAAACCAAGTGAACACCTCACTGGATAGCACTAATCGAGATTCAACAAGCAACGGAGACCTTTGAATGGAATTATTCATTAGACAGCATTACCATTCAAGTCATTCATGATTGTCTGTGGAGTTTCTGATGAAAATATGGCAGGGAAGGCTTTCTTAGCTTGATTTTCTGCTTTTCCTGCATTGATGCATCTTTATCAAGTGTGGGTCCTGCAAGAAATATACTAAATTGTTACAGTTGAGCAGGTTCTAGTATGTTGACATCACCATCTTCTACCTCTGAACTCTCCAGGTTCACTCCCCTCTCACCTCAGACCCACCTGCCTCCATATTACGTTGTCTACAATAAATTCCCTTTATTGCTTCCATACCTGCCTCGGTGGTGTGTTTCTCTGCACGGGTCCAGCCTTGTGACAGTTTCAGTGTTTTAATAAGTCTGTTGCTTGTCCTGTGAATACTGCTGCTTTAGGAAACACTACAGCTGGAGCTGAGGTTAACGTTTAGGAAAGGGAGCCTGATGAAAAGGAAACATCAGCTCTACCTGATGGCAGGAGGAGTCTGTGAAAGCTGCACCGGTAAAATAGAAGCGACCTGTCAAATTTACACTGGTAGAGACGGCATCTGGGTCAGGATTTGGACCGCGGTCCGCCTTTTAGTGAGCCCTGTTCTCAGCCATACAGCTTCACCGCTTCCTAACACAGAGAAGACAAATTTATGAACGGGAAAGTGAACGTTATGTCAATAAAACATATGCATATGTTTGCACATTTTTAAGTGGTTATATGGAAATTCGGGACCTTTTCTAGTGGGTATAAGGTGTATACCTGCGTGTTTACACCCCTGGGTATGCGTATCTTTGCGCATTTTTAAGTGGGTATACGGAAATTTGGACAATTTTCTCGTGGGTATATGGCGTATACCTGTGTATCACACAGACCCCTGCTTTCTCCCTCCCTCTCGCTCTGGCGCGCGCGCTTAAAATTATTGCAAATTTCACTCAGTTTGTGATAACTGTGGAGCATAGGCTATATAACGGCTCTCATGCCAGGAGCATATTATTTAGGATTTTTCCCAGTAACTAGTTAGGCATCACGTTATTTCCAGACATGCTGTTTTAAGTTAACCCGCAACATGAAGTATACCTATTTTGTTTTAAAACATTATTTTAAGCTCTGTGCTCTGTTTTCTGTTGTGGAAAGTTATTCTTACTTTGATTTGCTTGTCTGAATAACTAAGGGGAGTATGGACAGCTCTGGTCAAAAGGTCAGTATAGCATTCAGGACCACGAACAGCTCCGCACAGCCTCAGCCGCAGAGACGGCTCCGCACGGTCAGTGCGCACAGGGATATTTACCAAATCTGAGTCCTCCTCCCGCCGGCTGATGTTTTATCTTAAAGCGTGCACACGCTTTAACATATCGTGCTCACGTTTTAACTTAAACGTGACCACGTTTAAGCTAAAGAGTGCCCATGAATAAGTATCTCGAGCGCACGCTTTCGTATTGCGTGCGCACGAATAGTATCTCGTGAGCACGAGTTATATTTTATTTCGTCCGTGGCACCTTAGGGGCTCCGTAGAACTTATTGTGTGTTAAGAAAAAACCTTTAACTGTGGTTCATGGTCATAGAGAAGCAGAGATCTCATCTAAGGATGCTTGTACTGGTCCAATGAACATGGAAATCAGTTTTACACTTCTCTTGTCAAACTCCTGTCCTTGAACCAGATATTGATTCCGTCCCAGGAGTGCTGTACTGCAGCTCATCCTGCATAATACAGTCTGCAGCAAGCAAAAACTGCTACAGATTGAAAGGGAAAAAAAATCCTTGTGAAGTTCAATGTGCTATTTCAATATTAAAAGTAGAAAGTTCTTCACCATTGGTTCTAGTACTATAAGTGATTGACTTCTCCAAAGATTCTGTCGGGTCACTAAAACATTATTTGCACTTGTCTACACAAATAGGAAGGAATACAGTTGCTTTCTTACTGTTCTATGCATTTACTGTGTATGGTTAAAAGTGCTGCATTTACACATCTCTTCGAAATACGTTACAGTAATGTGATTACTTGTTAGCGCCAGCCATACCCCTAAACATGTGAATCTGACTGCTTTGCAGCTGATTGGACTTCTGAAATGGTGAGGTGTGCCCAGGCAAAATTAGATGCAATCTAGCTGCTGGTAGTCAGTTAAAAACTTCCAAAACATGGGTATAAATGTGCTACTGTGTTTTCTATTTTGTAATCTATTTTTCCTGCCGCTACACTACGGTTTCATTATAATCAACAAAAGTGACCACATGAGACATGAGAGGAGGACGTAATTACCATGGAAGTGCTACCTATAGATTGTATATATTTCCTCTGTGATGTCTCCAGTAAATTTCTTGAATGGTAGCTTTGAAGCTCAGTGAGGTGATCGTTGCCATCTTTGTGTTCTTAGGTACGCCTCTGAACTCCTGGCTAATCCAAACATGGGCAGAAAGGCGGAGCTGAGGTGGGACCATGCAAAAGTCTCAGGGTTATATCCATCCATCCATTCTCTATACACTGCTTTATCCTCACTAGAGTCGTGGGGGGGCTGGAGCCTATCTCAGCTCACTCGGGCGAAGGCAGGGGACACCCTGGACAGGTCGCCAGTCTGTCGCAGGGCTACATATACAGACAAACAATCACACTCACATTCATACCTACGGGCAATTTAAAGTAACCAATTAACCTCAGCATGTTTTTGGACTGTGGGAGGAAGCCGGAGTACCCAGAGAAAACCCACACATGCACAGGGAGAACATGCAAACTCCATGCAGAAAGATTCCAGGAAAGCCGGGAGGCAAACCAGGGATCTTCTTGCTGCAAGGCGAAAGTGCTAACCACTATTGCACTTTGCAGCCCCGATACATAATATGCACAACTTTAAGTGTAATTACCATTAAATGGGAAAGCTATTTAAAAATTCATACCTAGTACCGTGGTCATGAACAGTGATACTATCAATAAAGATCAAAACTTTTTTTTTTTTTTTTTTTTACCCAGGTTGGTAACATGTTTATTTCCGTAAAATTGGACATTTTAACTGATGGACTCACAATGGGTAATTTAAAGGAAAAGTATCAAGACTAATGCAGTTGAGCCAGAGCTATCATCTATTTTGCTGTGTACATTCTTATCCATCTTAAAAACTAGTGACAACATTAACCACAGCTCACAGCCACAGATAAGATGCAGTGATGGGAATTCTGGCTCATTTAAGAGAGCTAGTTCTTCTGGCTCGGCTCACTAAAAAAGAGCTGGCTCCTTCAGCTCCAAAGTGGCTCTTTAGATTTTCTGTTGCTTAATTTATTGCCAAAAATGTAAAAAATGTGGAAATGTTATGACTGCGGTAAATGCAGTCACAAAACCCGACTCCTATCCGTGGAGGATTGTATAGATCGCGTGGGTTCTGCCAGGTTTGTGACCAAACTGGACCTTCTAAAAGGCTACTGGCAGTTTCCGTTAACGCCCCGTGCTTCAGAAATATGTGCTTTTGTGACTCCTGATGCGTTCCTCCAGTATACTGTGATGCCATTTATGTTAAAAAATGCTCCCGCTACTTTCCAGCGTCTGATGCACACAGTTCTGACTGGAGTGAAAAGTTGTGAAGTGTAGCTGAATGATATAGTGGCTTATTCGTCCACATGGTCAGATCATTTGAAGACGCTGTCTGAGATATTTAGTTGTTTAGATGAGGCATCTCTCACTCTAAACCTCGCAAAATGTGAATTTGGAAAGGGAACTGTGACTTATCTGGGGAAACAGGTGGGTCAGGGCCAGGTGCGTCCAGTGGCAGCCAAAGTGCAGGCTGTCGTTGAGTTCCCTGTTCCTCAGTCGAAACGAGCGTTGCGCCGTTTTCTGAGTATGTGTGGGTATTACAGAGGATTTTGCAGAATTTTTTCTGAGGTTGTGGCTTACTGCCCTAGTTAGTCCGTTGAAAAATTTTGTGTGGACCCCTGCTTGTCAAGCTGCTTTTGAGTCAGCCAAAGTGCTGTTATGTAGCGCTCCTGTTCTTGCAGCGCCTGATTTTGCGCGTCCTTTTAAAGGTGGATGCTAGCATGTGGGGTGCAGGCACTGTTCTCCTGCAGGAAGACGACCAGAGGCTCGATCATCCCATCTGCTACTTTTCTAAAAAGTTCAACAAGCACCAGGTACATTATAATACTATAGAAAAGGAAGCACTGGCCTTGCTGCTCGCCCTGCAAAACTTTGAGGTTTACCTAGGTTCTAGTTCACAGCCCATTCAGGTGCTTACAGACCATAATCCTTTAGTGTTCCTCTCCAGGATGAGGAATGATAATCAGAAGCTTATGCGTTGGTCCCTCTTGTTGCAAGATTTTAATTTGCAGATCCACCATGAGAAGGGTAGTGATAACGTGTTGGCTGACACTTTATCAAGGTCCTATTTGAATTAAATACTTTAGGGGAGTATTTATTTCTTGGGGAAGGGGGTGTTACGACTGCGGTCGTTTATGGTTATGTTTTTTTTCTGCACTGTGTGTCCTGTGTATTTCACCGATCCCATATGCAAATAGGACTGTGCCATACCGCTGACAGGACTGGTCATTGCGTTGACAGATCGGTGCCGGATTTACTCAGTCTTCTTGGAGGTCGGATATAAAAGCGGAAGATGACGTCGTTTCCAGGGGTCAGAGAGAGAACCAGATGGGCGCGTCATTCTGCGAAGAGTCCCAACCGGCACACAGCAGCACAGTCCATCCTGTCATTTGGTTATTTGTTTAAGAAAAGAGAGAGATCGAGCTGCCACTTTTTGTTTCATTCGTTCCCACTTGTTTTCGGGAAGTTTAGCGTGGTTTTGTTTAGTGATTTTTGTTTGGCTCAAACTCATCCATACTTTTAGTTTGTTTAATCCAGCCTTTGTTTATATTCGCTATTGAAAATAAATTATTACTTTCGTTGGAAAAAGCTGTGGTGTGTGCTGCTTGAGGCTCCAACAGGATGACAACTTCATGTTAGATTCAGTGACCCCTAGGCTGGGCGTAACAGTAAAATTACTACAAAATGTACATTATATCAAATATTTATATGGCTTAATATACTCGACATGGAACAGAGTGCTGCAAAAAATAAAAATTTGCAAAGACCCATCTTAATTTGACAAAAGTATCCAAAAATATCCCTGATTGTCTTTTTTAAACTTCTAACTATATACAGTGAAACAGAAGCGTCGAGAATCACTCATAATCATAGCCTTTTTCCGCAAACTGTCTCATACACTTTGGGTTGTCGGTCCAGGTGGTTGTGGTAGTTACTGGATGTACTGTTGACATTGCAGCAACAGTTGCAGTAGACAAACTGGCACTTTCATTAGAGCCAGGTTTACCTGCTTGTCTGTTTTTCTAACTGCATTGATGGATGTACAATTCTAATGTACCTGTGCAGGTTATTTGAAGACCCTGGTTGATAGATTTCAACCTTGCATACTCTACACTCCGCCTGATATTATTGCTGTAATTGAAATGTATCCAAATTTAACTGTGTTTTGTGCAATCACTTGTTTTCTCATCTTTCCAGCGTGTTGTCTCTGTAGCAGCTGTTCTGACACAGACATTACCACACATTTTGCAGTGGACAAACCACATGCAGCTTGAACAGAAAAAAAAGTAGAGAAGACAGGCAGGAACCATCTCTGATCATTCACTTCAAAGAGCTGTTTTGTTTGCGACTGAAACATCACTAGTAGGATGCATTACACTATACACAGGGATGTGATTTGAGGAAAGTGAAATTATCTGAAAAATTCAACCAGGGGTCTGGGGGTCAGCGGGTCCAGGGCAGCGTCTGGTGGGGGGGACAAGGGGGGCGAAGCCCCCCGAAGCTCCTGGGTTTTAGTGTTATTTAAGTGTCAAAAGTGGACTAAAATAGCAAGTAAACATAAAAGAAACAAGTCATTATATTCATCATATACACACGTGGACAAAATTGTTGGTACCCCTCAGTTAAAGAAGGAAAAACCCACAATTCTCACTGAAATCACTTGAAACTCACAAAAGTAACAATAAATAAAAATTTATTGAAAATTAAATAATCAAAAACAGCCATTACTTTTGAATTGTTGATTAACATAATTATTTATAAAAACAAACTAATGAAACAGGCCTGGACAAAAATGATGGTACCTCTATAAAAGATTGAAAACTATTTGACCAGAGTGACATGATTAACTCAGGTGTGTCATTTAATTGACATCACAGGTGTTTCCAAACTCATAATCAGTCAGTCTGCCTATTTAAAGGGAGACAAGTAGTCACCCTGCTGTTTGGTGAAAAGGTGTGTACCACACTGAACATGGACAACAGAAAGCGAAGGAGAGAATTGTCCCAGGACATCCGAAAAAAAATTATAGACAAACATCTTAAAGGTAAAGGCTATAAGACCATCTCTAAACAGCTTGAAGTTCCTGTGACAACAGTGGCTCATATTATTCAGAAGTTCAAGACCCACGGGACAGTAGCCAACCTCCCTGGACGTGGCCGCAAGAGGAAAATTGATGACAAATTGAAGAGACGGATCGTTGGAATTGTATCCAAAGAGCCCAGAGCAACCTCCAAAGAAATTAAAGGTGAACTCCAAGGCCAAGGTACATCAGTGTCAGATTGCACCATTCGTCATTGTTTGAGCCAAAGTGGACTTCATGGGAGACGACCAAGGAGGACACCACTGCTGAAAAAAACTCATAAAAAAGCCAGACTGGAATTTGCAAAAATGCATGTTGACAAGCCACAAAGCTTCTGGGAGAATGTCCTTTGGACAGATGAGACCAAACTGGAGCTTTTTGGTAAGGCACATCAACTCTATGTTCATAGACTCAAAAACCAAGCATACGAAGAAAAGAACACTGTCCCTACGGTGAAACATGGAGGAGGCTCAGTAATGTTTTGGGGCTGCTTTGCTGCATCTGGCACAGGGTGTCTTGAAAGTGTGCAAGGTACGATGAAATCTGAAGACTATCAAGGCATTCTGGAGAGAAATGTGCTGCCTAGTGTCAGAAAGCTTGGTCTCAGTCGCAGGTCATGGGTCTTCCAACAGGACAACGATCCAAAACACACAGCCAAAAACACCCAAGAATGGCTGAGAGAAAAGCGTTGGACTATTCTAAAGTGGCCTTCTATGAGCCCAGATCTGAATCCCATTGAACATATGTGGAAGGAGCTGAAACATGCCATTTGGAGAAGACACCCATCAAACCTGAGACAACTGGAGCTGTTTGCTCATGAGGAGTGGGCCAAAATACCTGTTGACAGCTGCAGAACGCTCATTGACAAATACAGAAATCGTTTAATTGCAGTGATTGCCTCAAAAGGTTGTGCAACAAAATATTAAGTTATGGGTACCATCATTTTTGTCCAGGCCTGTTTCATTAGTTTGTTTTTTTAAATAATTATGTTAATCAACAATTCAAAAGTGATGGCTGATTTTGATTATTTAATTTTCAATAAATTTTTATTTATTGTTACTTTTGTGAGTTTCAAGTGATTTCAGTGAGAATTGTGGGTTTTTCCTTCTTTAACTGAGGGGTACCAACAATTTTGTCCACGTGTGTACACATGTATTCAAGTCAATATGTAATATGATAAACTAACAAGGAGCAGAAATTCAAAATCTATGAAGAAGATACCATTCATCATGACTCAAAAAAAAAGATTTAAGAACTTACTGAGTACATTGTTGGCTCTAGCCATATATACATATATAAACAAAATACTGACTAATGAACACATTTCTATATAAAACAATATATACATATATATATATATATATATATATATATTATAATTTTCTGATATATCTTTTTTAATATATATGTATGAATTATATTGATAGTCTATATATGATTTATATAATAATTTTCTCTGATATATTGATTATATTAATACTCCATCTATGATTTATATATATTCATTTTCTCTGATATATAACTTCTATTTATTGTTTTATATAGAAATATGTGTTCATTAGTCAGTATTTTGTTTATATATGTATATATAGCGTAATCATATATTGTCATCATATAATAGGCTAATTGGCTTTACTGCCATTATCTGCTTCTCTAACATATATTAGTGTGTGTGTGTTTACAGTGTTTGCAAAATACCTGTCTGCAGTCGAGCTTAATATCAGAATATTCTATTACTGTTAATCCCACGATGAATATTAACCCTTTAAGCTTCAGTCAATTCCAGCCGTTTTCAGTCCAAAAAATTGCTAATATTCTATTTTTAAATTTAAAAAAATGACAAAAAATACAAGGAATATTGGACGCACATCGCGAGGTGCATTTCCTTGAAAACGACCGATTCGTGGATTTTATACCGACTTCAGGACATGTTTTGGACAAAATAGTTTACTGGCTTGTGTTGTCTGGATGTAAAAGGTTGGATTATGGCCGTTTTTTGTGGAATCTTTTTTTCTGTGTGTAATAATGAACCCGGAAATGTGAGTCGCGCTGTGTGCGTTGAAGCCGTGTATAGAGAAAGGATGGATGGATATTTGTTTTTGTCGGACAAATGTGTTTTTCTCACCCACTGTGGTAATCACATCTGAAAGTGGTTTATACCGGCGGATTCATGAGAATCTAAGCTTTCCATCGGCGTATAGTGTTTGTATAATCGGGTTTGCAGCCGTCGGACATTCTTGAAATTCCTATGCAAATTAGTAGGTATACCGCCGGCGGTACACCAACTACGCACTGAAGCGTAAAGGGTTAAAATACGCCGAACCATTTGTCCTGTATCATAGCTACATATATGACATTTGCAGCAAAAAATAAAAATAAAAACGCGTGAAAATCAGTTTAATATTCAGAGTTAAGATGGATTAAATGCGCTGTCAAACAGCGCTGAGTGGAGCGGGTGATCGGACCAAGAGGGCGGCCGTATTTCTCGCTGCGCAGAAGCCCGAACGGCGTCTACTCTCTATTATGTCTATGGTTGCAAGTACACACTACTGATCCCGTATGTTTGGTCCTGTTGTCGCGTCTCTTCCCTCCGCCGGGTGAAAAAATTGCTGGGCATTTGGTGGTTAGAGCGCTTTTCGTACAATTTCCTGGCATGATTTTTCGTTTTCATGTGGTCTATCAGCGCTTGGCATCCTCTGTCGCTGTATTTTGTCTCATCGTCGCACACCATGCACCTCGCTTTCCCAGCTACATCTAACTTTCGATAATGCTCTCCAATCGTTGTTTCCAACTCGTGCTTTTGCCAGCGCACTGTTGACAACTACGTGCGATCCAACCCTATACCCCTTACACCCCATATTTCTTTTCTCATCGAATTTGGGCGATTCACGTTGGGTCTCAAAATTGATACACCAAATAACATGCCTGATACGGTCTCGGAATATCTAAAAGTTGTACCTTGGGGGAAACGAAATCAGATTTTTAAGGGTGAAAAAGTAGGACTTTTTTTTTTGGCAACGTAAAAAAAAGCGGAATTCCGCGAATTCGCGGAAAAATCACATCCCTGTATACACTAGTATTCTCAAACGAAGAAGAGATCTGGGTTACCAAGGTATGGGAATTAGTAAGGCAATACATTAACCTTTTCACAGTCTGTATTGAGCATTTTAATACATATTTTAATTAAGTATTTTAATTTTATCAAAATGCTTATTTTTTTTACATCTTAGTATGGTCTTTTATTGTTTTATGTACCTATGCAACTGTGTTGTAAAGTTATGAAATTATTCATCAGTTGGCTGCAGCAGTAATTGAACTGTTCCCATGTCTGACAGCTACTTTGTTACGATCTTGAGCCACTGTGCTTTTTGCTACAGTTTCACAAGGACACTCCAGTGCAGGGAATGAGAGACAACACAAGTCAAGATAATTTACAGTGTTTATTTACAAAATTTACAACATTCAACTGGGGAACTACAGTTCCAAAAACAGGAACTATAAACAGAAGTGACAATTGTCAAAACAAAAACTACTGAACAAAACCCTCTAAGGGGATGGGAGGGAACTAGGTGTTATGAAAATGGTGTACAGCCAAACAGAGCAAAAATAAATCTAAATTATGAACAGAACCCACTACTGGGCAGCAAAGGATTACACAGTTAAACAGGGACAAGAGGGCTAACCCACGGAAGGTAAAACCTAGGCAAGAGAGCTACTATACAAAAAAGGTGCAGGTAAATAATTCTATGGCTGAACTTACGCCACGTATACGTAAATCCAAGATGCTCTGCTAAATGGGGAAGCACTTACTCTAGGCCTCTTGTAGCAAGGAGAGACTAACAAATACACCGACCAGAAATGCTGGATAAACAGGAGCTGAGCGAAGCGGTGTAAATATACAAAGTTCTACAAGGTACACAGAAACAAATACAACAATCCAATACAGTAAATACTACGGCTACCAGCCTGGCTCAGGACTGGGGAACGTAGCTGACGGGGAATCAAGCGGAGAGCTGGGGAAGACGTCAGCAGGTGCAGGGAAGGATGGTGATGTGATGTGGGTTGGAGCAGGAGACAGGGTGAGGTGCAGGTGGCAGCCCGAATCAGGTATAGCGTGGATGGTCTGGAACAGGGAAGGATCCAGAGTGGCAACGGATAGCTGAGGCTTGAGATGGGTTCACGGACTGGCTTTGAGCAAGTGGAAGTCCATGCTGGAAAAAAGGAACACAAAACAAGAGTTAACTGAAGCACAAGGTATAGGGGGCGGAACTTAACAGAGAGCAGACTAATGATTGCTTGTTCACAGTCCAGTGTCGATTAATGACTGAGGTCTGATTTTATGGCCCAGAAAGTGGATGGTTGAACCACTCCCACCTGCTCTCTCCAGTCAGTTGATTACAGATGTCGTGCACCTGCCGCCTCCTGCTCCAGCTGCATCTGCCAATTAAACACACAGTGAGGGAGGGGACAGCACTGCCACTATCTGGAATCTGTGGCTGTGACAGTTTTGATCCATATTGTGAACTGCTGTGAGCAGCCTGTATTATATCCATCCCACTTCTGTGGCTGTGCCCGCCTACCATCCAAGGAGCTGAAGGATTAGTTTAGGATGGGTGGTCTCCTCCTACCATGCTGCCAGGGAGACTTTGAAAAGGCTCACTCATTCAGTTGTTCAGTGGCAGAACATCGGTAAAGCTGAGCTGCCAGGTATTGTATATGTTTGTATTTTAGACCCTCCATAAAAACGCGGGCTAAAATCCTTGATTATGCGCGCTAAAATCCTTGATTATGCGAACACAGCATCTGCTGCTCGTTGAAAACAGTAACTGCAGAATGATCCGAGTTTTCCTGTCAGTTTCCAAAACGGCAAAAAAAAGTCGCTAGATTTGTGGCTAGTCGCTTTTGACGAATAAAACTTGCTAGGACGCTTTGGAAAGTCGCTATGTTGGCAACACTGGCGCCGCGCTCCGCATCAGCTCGTGCCTCTAGTGCAGTGGTTGGCAACTGGCGGCCCGCGGGCCAAAACTGGCCCGTCAGGAATAATATCTGGCCTGCCAGATGATTTCGGCCCGCTGTTCCATTGTTTACAAACATTTTGGCCCGAAGCCACATCTACTTGCCGACCCCTGCTCTCGTGTCTGTGTGAATGCGTGAACTGATGACATCAGGCCGGGCGTCACATTAAAACTCACTCACAACTCCATTTATATTGATTATAGTTTTCTCATTTTATGCGGAAATTGTGAAATCAAGCGGGACCCGCATATTTCTCTTTTTTCGTGGAAATGTGAGATTCTTGCGGGAATTCTGCGCTGTTTTGCGGGGATTATGCGGCCTTTTGGGAAATAATTGACCCCCACATAATCAGCGGCATTTTGGTGATTAATGTGGGAATTCATGCGATTGCATAATCGCGTTTTTCTGGAGGGTCTAGTATTTGTGCTTTTAGTGTCCGTGGGAGATGTTAAATGCCAGTGAGTGGGATGTTGGCAGTTTAGAGATTTACTGTTAGTTCAGATAATGGTTCTACAGTGCTGTACTTTGGTAAATAATTTTTAAATGTTAGTTACCTTTTATTTTCTATTTTGTGTTAAACATCAACTTCTAGACAAGTTCACTTTTGGTTATGTGTAGTTCTTTTATTTCTGTAGCACCCAGTTTCTTTTGCATTTAGCTCTCTCACCTTTCGTTATCTCAACTATGTACACCTTTCTTTCATAATAAATTCAGCTTTGTGTTACGTTCTTTGTTACCACCCGATTACCCTAGACAGCCAGGTTGTAACGTATGCTTCCATTTTTCACCAGTTTTGCACAAAGACTTCCTTTCACCTTCTTCCCACTCATTAGGTTGACTCATTTTATAACAATTGCCAGTCATCTGCATATCCTAAATCTGTGTTGAACCTTTTGTCAATAGGCGACTTCTTTATCTGTCACTCATGTATTTAAAATCAGATGAACCCTATGAATCATAGCAAAGGGAACATGACTATTAAAAAAAATTCATTGGAGAGCTGGATGACTAATAAGCTCAACAAGTATGTGCTATATGAAAAGGTGGACGGTTTCATCCAAATATGAAATTTAATTTGCTTGAGTGCCTTAAATTATACTGTGAAGCATTATGTGATTTGTTAATTGCAGTTATAAAATTCAGCATGACTCTCACAAACACTCACCTTAAAACGTTTCTTTTCACCCATTGTTTATATGCCAGTTTGTTCATTTTTCGGTTAGTCACCTAATGACTAAAGCTGAATGGCTGTAAATTCAGGGTTTGGCCTGGTTCTTTAGTTCTACTTCTGACAGTCAATAGCCTTTTCTCTAGATATGAGTGCTATGTGAGAAGTGTGGACCAGAGGCTACATATATCTGAGAGTGTAGTGCACAGGGCAGGGCCTGGAATTGCAGCCTTGGTCTGACCTGACCTGATATTTAACAAAATATTTTTGCCAGTGCCCAACTTGACACTTCACCTTCAGTGCTCCCTGACATTTTTCCTTCTGATTTTTTCTATTCCCCTTCTCTATCTCTAACAAAGTCAAGAATAATTTCCTGACTCCGGAATTGCTGCATTTCTTTGTATGAAAAGATAGTACATTGAAACTGGGTCACTTTTGCATGTTTGGCTTTTGTCTTCACATGTCAGGCAAAGAAAATTATAACAGGGATATTTTATTATACTCTGACATTTAATAGACTCAATGATTAACTGATTTATAAAGAAGTTAATTCGAAGATGAGGCAATAAGAACTATAATTTGTTGCAGCCCTAATTGTTCATGGAGTGAAACAAGAACAAAATTAGCAGCATACATTGTAATCGATCTATCATCATGATCTTGACACTGACAGTTGTGGCCTATATGAGCTTGAGCTTTATTAGATGTAGGTTGTTACAACTGCTACATAGTGCAAAGACTCCTCATTTCATTTGAGTGTATTACATGCAGACATTGTGACATGTAGTCTGTAAGCCATCAGCATACATTGGTGTTGTGTACTGCTGCAGTACACAGTGATGTTGGACAAATCCAGTATCTCTTTCCTGGATAGGATAGGAACAGCAGGAGAGCAAGAATCATCCTGAGGACAAAATAGAAAGCACTGCAGTAAGAATCTCCTACATGTAATTCACTGAAAGACACAAAAAGAAACCTGTATCCAGAGGTTAAAGGTCTGTCAGTGAAACATAAATACTCAACTAACACCCACCGACAATGGGACTCACAAAGATATTGCTTTGCATCATCGCATATTTTTCAACGAATATTAGCATAATTGGGCACTATTCTGGAGAAACGTGACACGTGTTTGATGTAAACTGATACATACTGTTCAGAGGCAGGCAGATACTAGAACCAAGATTTAATAAACAAAACCAAAAGCTAACCAAAACTCCATAGAGGACGTGAAAAAATAAAAAGAACAGGGCTCAAACATAACCAAGAGCAACGAACCAAAACGGGCCGCGATAAGGGCTGGAACTAAACATGGAAACGGATGACTCACAAACAGTCCAGGGACCGGGAACCAAGGCGAGGACAGGGAAGTTCTGGGGACTGGGCAGGTGGCTGCCTGAACACAGCGGGGATAGGAGGCTGTAGAGCCGAGGCAGGGACAGAACTCCGGAGCTGTGCCGGGCAGGACAGAGCAGATGGGGAAATCCAGGGCAGGAAGGAGACCGGAACAGAGCAGCGGGTGGAGCGTCAGCAGTGGCAGAGACAGAAGCAGCAGCAACCGTGACAGAGGCGGCCCAGCGCCGAGTGGTAGGGAGAGACAGGTTTTAAGAGCTGCTGATTGCTGATTACGTGCGGCTGTGCTCCTCGGCAGCCGCACACAATCAGCCAGGGCAGTCGGCTGGCCAAGAGCGCAACACAGAGGAGGGAGGGACAATGGCACATACACGCTTACTTTTCATAGAAAAAAATCTTTTAAAAGGACTTTTAAAACAATTTTCCTCTAGTCCCACCATGATGTCGACATTGAATGTCGAACTGGCTCATTTTTAATACAGCCCACAGGATAAAGCCAAATTATTTCAATGTCTTTTCCATTAGTATCATCAAAAGGTCTGATTTCTCACTTATCCTGTTTAAATTAATATTTATATAGATACACAACCATAGCTACAGAATTATGTCTATAGCATAATGTACCTGTGAATTGTCCTAACAGTCCCTTGTTGAAGAAAACTATAAATGCATTTTGTGCACTGTGTCCTCAATGCAGGGTTGAAGTGAATTAAATCAAGCCCCCCCAAAACCCCGCCGCACACACACACACACACACACACACACACACACACACACACACACACACACACACACCATCATGATTTCATTACAGCATCCTAAATTCTGTTGACCTCAAATACTCTCTTCTCTATATTTCCCATCATGTATTTGTGTGTTCCTGTTATCTCCCACAAAGTAATAACAGCTATGTGGCCCTGAACAGAAGCCAAGAGCTAAGAGCAAAGCTATCATTGCCAATATAATAGACTTATTTCACACCTCTGTGTGTGTGTGTGTGTGTGTGTGTGTGTGTGTGTGTGTGTGTGTGTGTGTGTGTGTTTATTGTTTACAGTTACATGCAGTTTATCATTGATAAATTTATGTCAGAAGACCATCCCTCACCCCCCGACCCACATACACTCACCTATGCAATTACTCAGCCACCCACACTTGTTGGAATGCATTACGGTTCCAGACTGTCTTCCTTTCTCAGCAGCAGACCCACTTCGTGGGTGAAAAATAGACAAAGTTATTTTTTTGCAGTGAAGGAAGCTATTGTGCAGCTGAGGAGGCTGAAGGCAAGAAGTGATTTCGGACGTTAATTCAGAATCATATGCACCGATTGCCCACAACATTGTATCCACTGACAAGTAAATGACATGGGCCATCTTGTTACAAAGCAATGTTTCTTTATGCTTTATACATAACTTTCATAATACTATAATCTACTATGTCGTGAAATTTCAACAATTTTAACTGAAGGAATAATGGGTTTGTTGGATCTCTGTATTTTTTTCGACTGATTATTTTTGTGGCTCTTTTCTGTAAAATGTAAATTGACTGGATGTTTGTCTTACAGACATTTCCCCAAACTCAACACTGTAGGTCAGATATGGAACAATCAGAGAATTATATAATGTATAATGTTTTGTTATCCAATAAATTCCTGTTATCCATAAATACCTGGGTACTATCCTTGACAACCACCTGAGGTTCTCCTCCAGTACTTAGGGGATCCTGAGGAAGTGCCACCAGAGGATTTACCTACTCAGAAAACTGAACTCCTTCTCTGTCAGCAAGAACATCTTACTGACATTCTACTACACATTCATTGAAAGTATTTTAGCTTTCTCCATATGCTACTGGTATCACTCCATCACCCTACAGGACAAGAACCACCTGCACAACATTATGAAGGTGTGTTAGAAGATTGTTGGACTTCCTGCTCGCTACCTGAGCACTGTGAATGAACAGTGTACATGCGACCTGTCTCATGGCATTCTCAGGGACTCTACATACGCTCTGTTCCCTGCATTTTAGTAGCTGTCATCTACTCACAGATTCCACTGTCCGGCCTGTAAAACTCAGAGAAGGAGAGCAACCTTTGTCCCCAATGCTGTTCTCCTCTTGAACTCTAAGGGGTCACAAGAACCTTCAGCTCTGTGCAATATTGGTCACGTGCAATAACTTCACTGTTCTCATGAGCAATATTACAATGTCATTGTCAAACACTTAGAGATGTGCATGTACACGTGTGTATACATACATACATATATATATATATATATATATGCTCATTTTAAGAAGTTAATCCTAAAAGTGAACTCTCTCCACAGAATTCATGCATTCATTCGGGGCTCGGGCATGGACATGCTCCAAGCCACTATTGCTTTCCCGCGGGGTTTATTATTATTCTTCCGCCTAAAACTTTGGCTCACTACTCCTCCTAGGGCTTTCAGAAATCACACACAAATTATATATCAGCTCGTGCGGTTTTATCGGGAATCAATGGCTATGGTGCCATAATTGGGTCAAAAGTCACGCGCATGTAACTCTCTCTCTCTCGCGCGCGAAACACGTACCCCGTGCGAACGGAAAAAAGTCTCCATGGGCGCAAAAAACCATAGATATAAATAGAAACTAGATGCCTCGCCGGCTAATGAGCGATGCGTCAGCGCGCCGCCATCTTGGAACGGGAGAGAACGGGAGTAAACAAACCCGCGATAAGCGTGTTTATCACACACCGATTGACAACAAATCTCAAAATGCCACAGTCTTGTGCGGCATGGGGCTGTACAATACAACGCAACCCAAACACAAGGGCACAAGGAATCACATTCCACAAGTGATTATGTCCTTTCCATTGAACTTTTCACAGATTTCACCAGATATTGTAGCAGAAACCCATGGTATGATACCAAGACGCTGTCAGTCTGTCACTTCCTGATGTGGCTATATCTTTGGAGATTTGCACACAGAGATGGCAAATTGGGTTTCAGAAATAAACTCATACTGAACTTAGAAAAGAATATATTGTTTTTGATGAGCAGTTAATGAAATCATTATATCTAGCTTTTTTTCATGCATGCATGGAACACAAGTAAATTGAAGAATTTAGGCATGGTTCCAACTTTGTGCCAGCTATGTGCTGTTATTGTTGTTCCCTTTTTTCTCTGAGGAAAATATATCCCTGTGAGTACTGAATTACTTACCGTTTGTGTTATTGAATTGAGCAAGTACGATGATGTTGAGTTTGATCTTGTACTATTTTCCGTGACAGCAATGCTAACCGTTAGCATGTCAATGGGTTTTCCCATAGGAATTAGCATCAAGCTACTGGACTTTGTTTATACGCATATTTTCGTGTATGTCGTTACTTATTGTATTTTTCTTGTCTTTACAGTTTTACAGTAATTCGTGTGGGGATAATAAAGCGTGGCCTGAACCCACAAAGCGTTGTCTTTGTATGAAGACTGTTAACTACCTGCCAACTTGACAAGACGTTAGGGAGGGCAGAATATCTAGCTTTTTTCATGCACGCATGGAACACAAGTAAATTGAAGAATTTAGGCATGGTCCCAACTTTGTGCCAGCTTTGAAAATTCTTTAGTAGTAAAGCACTGAAAATGAGAAAAGAGAAAAACCCTCAAAATTTTTATTCAGTTAATATTAAACTTCAACATAATTTCAAGATAATTGTTCAAAGATGTTAATCCCATATGGAAATGCGGCACAAAAAGGAATAATCAGTAGACTAAATAAATAAAACTTAGAAGCTGCTTATCATGGTGATCAGAGAAACCTGACATCACAACAGGTCAACACAACAAACAGTTGCAGGAAAAGGGTCCCTAAAACTTGTTGTCCTGATTGACACCATCTCTTTGGGAGTGTAATCAAAAGACGACCTCGTAAGCTTTCAAATGAGCCATACCATGTCGAAATCTATGCATTACAAGGAAAGTTATGACCGGAAAACTGTGGCTGTGTAATGGTCTCACATGTACCAGACGTTGTTTGTTTACAACTTCACTCCCGTTCCAAGATGGCGGCCGGTGCCGCTGGACAGTGGCGCGAGGCTTCTATGATTTCTATGCAAAAACACTCTGCGCGCGCGTAGCAATGTCACCACGCGCGAGGAGCCTCCTACATGCACGGAGACATTGCTACGCGTTTGCAGACCAATCTCCTTGCACCCAGTGTCTCACGAAACTGTCCTCCTGCATGCCTGGAGCTCTGATCTACGCGCGCGGGGAGAAGACTTTTGACCCTTTGTGGGCGGATACCAGTGCTTGCCACAACCTCCCTATGATTGGCAGAGAGTTTTTTGCGCCCGTGGAGACTTTTTTCCGCTCGCGCGGGGTACGTGCCCAAGAGAGTGTTACGCGCGCGCAAGAGAGAGAGTTACGTGCACCTGACTTTTGACCCAATTATGGCACCATAGATGGCTATGACCTTTCTAAGACATTCATTCATATTTGGCAGAGTCATGAGCAAAAAACTGCATTGATTTTCACATACACAATAAATGGGGAGACTCAATCACTCAGACTTAAAAGTCACCTGTTTTCACAACGGTACTGCTTCACCATACTTTCACCTAGAGACTTCATTTTAGTCTAAAAAAAACCCAGGTCTCTTCTTTTCAGGCATGTATATATTGTGACGGTGGGATTTATGGTTTTCCATAGAGAAGCCTCCAAAAACCCCTGGGTTGAGCAAAAAAGCCCCTCTTAGAGCATGTGCTCCTCTGGTCCTACAGTGTGCAGAGGGACAAAATCAGTCGTGGTTTTTTTTTTGGTTAAATGGCCATCCTGGCCAAACGGTACATACTGCACGAACAATCCTTTCACAGACTATAGTAAACAATCTGTATATTCATATGAGTATGACATTATTCACCTGGCACATTGTTACATGACGCGCCAGCCCTTAATTGACGTGGGAACCGCAATCGCGCCCCATAAGGCTCAATGTAGTGATGGTGAAATCGAAACTTCATGAAGCAATGAACCACTTTGACACATCTGCTTCAAGAATGACACATTGCTTCGAAGCATTTGACACAACCAGAACAGTGACATCTGCTGGTCCTGTGTCAGAACTGCATCCAAGTGGAAAAAATGAAAAAGCCTCAGGACTGCTTGTCTCACACTGCTTTGTACTTGAAATAAATGTTTTAAAACGTTATATATGTATGTTTGTGTGCATGTATGTGTAGTGTGTTTCTATGAATGAAAGTGTGTTGTGTATGAGTGAATCTATGCGTATATATCTGTGTATTATTTAATGTATGAAATGCAACTAGATATATCTAAACTAAATTCTAATTAAATGTATACTCTCCCTAACTTCTCTCAAAATGACAAATGGCAAATGCACTAGTGTGATCTCCTCTCAAAAACCCACAATTTGAGGAGTGAATCAGACCACTTTGCCTTTTAAGACCTGGACAGATTGAAATGTTCAACCCCTTCAAAGTTCGCGCGAAGCACCGCGACACGCGGTGTGACATAACAAGGCCTCGTTCTCGATAGTCACGTGATTGTGGGCGTGCTGAAGCAGGGATCGAAACACCGTCTCAGAACACTTTCGCTTCATAAGCTCGGCACTGTGTCGAGCAAACTGGCTCGAGCATAACATCACTAGCTCAATGCAAATTTAAGCCTCCTGCTGCTTCACACACAGCGATTTGAACACTGCCGTTTCTCGGTCATTCTTCACTCTACAGAAAAATTAAACATACCGACCTCTTCCGTGACTCATCCTGCCACTTACTTTTGAGCTAACATTCACGGTTAGCCCGTCATTAGCGCCACAACGTGACGTCGGGCGCTGCCACTGAGAAGCACTACACTGCCGTCTGTGGCAGGCAATGTTGCTATGCTGGCTCATAGCAACCGCCCAATACACACTACTGTGTCCACTCAGTACAATACACACACATAGGAGCTGCAGCTAAACGCTGTCTATCACCATTTTACCAACCTCCTCGCGACTTGTCTCAACTGCTGGTCAAAGATTGTCTTTTCATGTCTTGTAGCTGTTGACCTTGGGAACTTTTTACATGTTAGTGTTAATGTTCATTTTAATTTTTCGAATGCTGTTTTGTTCAGGTTTTTGTTCTCGGGTTTATTCCCCGCCTGGTTGTTGACGTTGAACACCAGGACCTGCTTGAGCAGGAGTATCGCCTTGTGTGCACTCGTATGGGTAGGAGAAATCATTCATTGACTCTGCTAAACAACAAAGACATGAAATACATTTTAACAATACAAATTTCATAGCAGATACATTCATACAATGATGAATAATGTTTTGTTTTCCTCTTTTTTCAAGGTGTGACGTACTTCCCAACTAAGGAGCACTTCCCCCTGATCGATTTAGTCCTGTGGAGCAACAATGGTGTAAGTACAGTATCCTTGTGAGAAACAAAGATGTGACTTCCCAATTTCAGTCCACACCAGATGGTCTCTAACATGAAAACCGTTTGTCTTTTTAATGTGTCATGTCTGTAGGTCCATCTGAGTGATAGAGAGAGGATGGGGATCCTCGTGCAGTTGTTAGGATCTGTTGCCACTGACCAACTGCTGACACCACCCGCTACGTCTGAGGGCTCTCCCAAGCCTCCAGTTCAGAACGCTCCTGAAGTGGTGGTGAAGGACAGTTCCCCTGCTCCACCTAGCCCTGCACCTCGTAAGAGGACGACCGTTGGTCAGGGCGGCAAGGCAATGATGCATAATGTAATGTTCATGAGTTGAAATGTGGCATCAATATAAAGTGTCATGTGATCAAATGTTGTACTGGTGACAGTATTTCAATGTGATGCTATTTGTCATTGCAGACGAGTCAACCTCGGAAATGTCCCCGGAGGATCGCTCCCCCGCCGGTTTGTAATTCTTGAAATATTGCTCTAGTATGCTATTGTTTCTTTTTGCCAGGATAAAATGTAATCAGCATTTTCTATTTTGTGTTTTACAGGAGGAGGAGAGCTTCCTTCCTCTGAATCCCGTCTGGTTCAGCGGCCAAGCCTTAAGTGCCATGGAGGCAGTGTCCCTCTCACGAGTCTTGCCCGGCAGACGTGAAGCCCACTCAGCCTCTTGCAAAAACAAAGAAGGTACAGATGGCGTCCTCTGCAGTCCCGCACCCACGCCCGCGACAAGTTTCTGCACTGAACAAGGTACATTTCTTCTTGCCACAACTGACACTGTACATTTGCAGCTCATTCATTGACAGCATTTGTTGTCTTTAGAGGTGAGCAGACTCTCCTGATTGTCTAAAATACTGTCATCTTTTGTCTGGAGCCTGGAGCTTTACACAATCTAATATAGAGGTTAAATATGTGATGTACTTTAATTACATCACAATGTCACTTTCTGTTTTGGTTCATGATTAATGTCTTTTTATATTTGAGAATGATGGAAGTAATAAATTGGTTTATTACATGATTTATTCCTTTTTGTTTTTGAGAATGAGAGAAGGAGTGAACTGCTTTTTGAGACGTATTAGTAAGTGAAGCGGAAATCCAGCTCACTACACTACATTGTGGCCAAAGCTGTCTTGATGCATTTGTCATTATTGTGTGCAGATCTTGTCATGATCCTCCTGCTCCGGTGCTCTGGCTCAATCAGCCAAATGAGGAACGGCTGTGCAGAGAGCACAGCTGGCAATACTCATCAATCACTGCAGTATATAAGCCAGCCTTTCAACAGAGTTCACTGCCGGCTCATTGTTCCATGCTCCATGCTTCACCTGCCAAGACTCAGCCACGCTCCTCCGTCCATGCCATAACTCACTCTGTTGGAACCCTGCACTCCGTTCATCGTCCCCCACACGTAGTTTCTTGGACTCTGCTTCTCCTTTGGATTATCCTGCCTGTTTTCCTGCCTGCCTCTCACCACCTCCTGCAACCCAGTCTGCTCTGCCCCTCCTTTCTGTCTGTCTGACACTGGACACCCTGGACTGCTGTGAGTTATCTTCCCCACTATTTAGTTTAGTTTTTGGTTTAGTTCTTCTCGGCCTACTGGTCCGCCCTTTGTTAATTAGTTTAGGTTTTCCTCTCCGTTGTTTCCCTCCGGCTTCCCTCAATCAGTGTTTCTGTTCAGTTAATATTCTGTTTTCTTTAATTAAATCGTATTTAACTTCACCCTCCTGTCTACGCCTGCTGCTTGGGTTCTTCCCTGATTGTATGACAGATCTGGTATCAATGACCATAGCACTCTGCAGATGGTGCTTGCTCCAGTTCCAAAGGATCATTCATATATACCAGCTTGATTTTATTAACCTGTTTATTTATTAAATACAACTTGAACTTTGTGTTTGCTGTTTGTTAATGTGTCTGAAGTCGATGCATGTTTTTTGGTCAGGTTGGAAAAGCTGCAGACAAGTTGCCCTCCACTGATCAGCATGCTGCTCCAGCTGAGGTTTGGTTCACATTGTTATTTTTGAGGTGCACATTAGATTTAGGTCTCACACACAAAGGGCAGTTTTATTGTGAAGGGGAAAAACGGGGTTTTGAACCTCCAGGTTTTGGCGGAGGGAAGTTGTTGTGTCCCGCCTGAGTTGTGGCAAGAAGCAAGAGTGGAGAGTGGGAAAATAAAGTTGTTGAGACTCCTGGCGATTTTCGTCTCCTTTTCTCCAGCCTCCACATTTTAACACATTGTGTTCAAATATGGAATACAGAGGTGTATGTATGTATGTATATATATATATATATATATATATATATGTGTGTATATATATATATATATATATATATATGGTGCACTTTAATTAAATCACAATGTAATGTTCTATTTTGGTTCATGATTTATGTCTTTTTATATTTGAGAATGATGGAAGTAATAAATTGCTCATTGAGAGGTATTATTAAGTGAAGTGGAATTCCAGCTCATGACACCAGATGGTGACCAAACATGTCCTGCTGCATTTGTCATTATTGTCCGGAGGTTCTGGTATCAACGGCCACAGCACTCTGTGCTGATGGTGCTCCAGTTCCAAAGGTGAGTTGCATATATAACACGTTGATTTTCTTAACCTGTTTTTGTTAACCTTTTAAATGTACAACACATTTATGAAATGGAGTTTGACACTTGTGTCTGAAGTCTATGCATGTATTTTTTAGTATCAGGTTGGAAAAGCGACCGTCAAGTTGCCCTCTACTCATCAGCATGATGCTGCATCCACCGAGGTTTGTTTCATATTGTTATTTGAACACAATCTAATACAGGGGTTACACATTTGATGTGCTGTAATTACATCACAATGTAATGTTTTATTTTGATTTCGTACTTCATTTATTACTTGTTATTTTTGAGAATGATGGAAGTAATCAATTGTTTGAGTCATATTTCTAAGTGAGGTGAAGTTATAGCTCACTATAGTATATTGTGACCAAACGTATATATGATGAAGTTGGGATTTTGACATTAATAACCTCAGATTTCTGTTCGTGTAAAAGACAGGCAAAAATAGTAATAGTGTTTCTGAAGTGCATTGTGTAACTTCAATCATTCACTAATTTGTTTAATTTCTACAATAATGTAGAAATTGTTTTCATGTAAATATTTACCTGGAAATAGCAATTAACTAAAAAACATGTGAATTGTGTGTGTTTGTATGTATACTAAGCAACATCAAAACTGAAACTGTAAAAGTAAATGTAATTTAAACATAAATACAAAATTGAATTTGCAATGATCCCTTTTTGTCTTTTATTTCAGGATAAAACCAGGAGCCACAGTCAACATGTCGAGTCACTCCAGGCCAGTCATTCTCAAAATGACACAAGGTATCTGGTATTTTCGCGCAATCATCAGTTCACCTGTAATGCACTGACGTTTCTCGCGTACCAGTCAGAGGGCTGTCACTTCACCAGGACTACACTCGATAGAGTCCTGGCAAAGGGAAATACTTTATACGTCAGATTCAAACAGCAATTGATTCATGACAAGACATTTCAGACCAATAATCTGAGCATCGAGGAGATGTCAAAACAAGTCATGACAGACCAACATTTGTACAATGTCAACATGTCTGATGTCCGTTGTGGCTTTCTCAAAACCGTCCCATCTAGCCCTGGAAGACAACAGTGGTCGCTTCCACTTGCTACCCAGCTGGAGTCTCTTACAGCAGAGGTTAGCCTGGTGTTAATTCTCACGGTGCCAGATTGTATTGCGGTTTTCCGTGACCAGTCCGGTCGGTATGGACTTTTTGATTCCCACTCCCAAGACTCAAGAGGCTTACTCTCTTACAACGGCAAGGCCATTATGATGACTTTTGTGGCACTCAGTGACCTGGCTGACTACCTCAACGCATTGTTTGGAGAATGTTGAGACTCTGCCAGCTATGAGTTTGTTCCTGTTTCCTTCCACAGTGACAGCGACATTGAAGTTCCTCAAGAGTCTACTGTGAACCATGGCCGTGATGATGTGTCTGAAACTGACATCCGTGTATTTCAGTCAGACAGTCGGACAGCTGTCTCAGACAAATCTGATAAGTATCTGGAAAGTTCCTCAGCTGTCCCACAAACATCAACAAAGCTCTCTAAACTGAGCAAAGCAATGAGGTGAAAAGTCATGAGGAGAGCCCGTCAGCAGCAGCAACAGACATCAACTAAGCACAAAGCAATGTCTCAATGGAACAGACAAAACAAAGTCACAAAAGGGAGAGATATGCCAGCTGTGCCGAGTTTCGCCAGAAAAAAGTTGACACACAGAAGGCTCGATACAGAAAAGAGAGCCATCGTGTACATAAGCTGTCATCAGTTCGACGCTACTATGCAAAATGTCACATGCAAATCAGCAAACAATTCGTCAACAGATACAGGACAGATCCTGCTTTTCAAAGCAGGCAGAAGAAGCACAATGCCCAGAGGTACAAGACAGATCCACAGTACAGGCTACATCACATCCAATGCTGCAGCCTGCTGAAAAAAACGTAAGTTGGCCAGTTTTTCTTGTCAACAGTGTGACAAGTGGCAGAATGCACAGCGCATCAAAAGGAAGTATCAACACCTTCGTACCCCTTGCCAGCCAGTCAATACATTGATGACAGCAGCAATAGCAGCGTTTTGTGACACCATCACTCATGGACCTAGGTACATCTGCACAGTCTGCCACAGGAGGATGTTTCCAAATCAAGTAAAGCTGTGTAAGAGAGACAAATACTCCACCAGCGTTAAAGTGACAGAAGCTTGCTTGACCAGAAGCTATGCTCATGTTTGTGCTGCCAAGTGCTCCTCCCCTTGCTCTCTGCCACCAGAGAGACTGCAGGAGTGGATCTGCCACAACTGCAACAGCCACCTCAGCAGAGGAAGGATCCCGACACATGCAGTAGCGAACAATTTGCAATTAGCACCCATTCCCCCGGAACTGGACCAACTCAACGTGCTGGAAAAACAGTTCATTGCCAAAACACTGCCATTTGCAAAGATCGTCGCTTTGCCAAAAGGACAGCAGCGAGCAGTGCACGGAGCTGTTGTATGCGTTCCATCGGAGGTGGAAAGCGTCGTCAACAGTCTTCCATGTCCCCGCACCGAAGCACAGCTACTGCATGTGAAATTGAAGCGTCACATACGTTTCATAAGCCACCAGCACTTTTACATGGTCAACATTTAGAAGGTGCTGACCGCCCTGGAAAAACTCAGAGAGCAACACTCTGAGTACACAGATGTGACCGTAGATGAGAAGGCCGCATTCCAATACCTCCTCCAGGATTCGGACGACGACAGCAGCAATGATGTAAATTCATCACAGTGGGGAGATAACATCCCAGATGAGGAGCTGCTTCAAGTGTGGGACAGCTGCACTGAGTCACTCCAGGCCAATTCGGCTGCAAACACGACCACAGAACAGCAGAAGCAGCTAAGACCTGGACTTGCACTGGACACCTGCATGCAGCCACCGAACATCGCGCAGGAAATTCTTTCCTACAGTGATGGCATTTTCAGCGTTGCCCCCACTCAAGGCAACAAACCTGTGGGATTTTTTGCAATCCCCAAACTGGAAGCCATGGCCTTCCCCGTTCAGTTTCCCACGGGAGACAACACGCTGGATGAAGACTGTCCCATCAAGCTTTCACCCAACAGGTATGCCAGACTTTTTGGAGCTGACACTCGCTTTGCTGAGGACCAAAGCTACCTTTTTTTTGCGCAGTTTGTGTCGGAGACAAACATTGCAAGGGGCAGTATGTCTATCCAAATGCGCAAAGAAAGAAAAAGCATGAGCGACGGGCGTGTCGTGGAAAACTCCATGCTGCAAAACAAAGAAGAGCTGGAGCGCCTAATTCAAGCTAGAGAGGCCCGGCGATTCATGCAGCCTCTGAGAGGCACGCCTGCATATTGGCACAAAAGCCTAAAGGATTTGCACGTGATGCTGAGGCAACTCAGCAACCCGAACTTTGACTTTTTCAGTGGCAGAGAAGAGATGGCCTGAAGTCATTCAGGTCATCAAAGCACAGCAAAGTCAGACACTTGCTGACTTTTCAGAGCTGGACTGGAAAGCCAAGTGTGACATCCTGCGCAGCAACCCCATCACAGTCATACGCATGTTTGACCATCGGGTTAATGCGCTTATGGCAGACCTCATTCTCTCACCAGCGTAACCGATCAGCGAGGTGGAGGATTATTTTTACCGTGTGGAGTTTCAGGCTCAAGGAAGCCCACACATCCACATGTTGGTCTGGATCAAAAAGGCCCCGGTCTAAGGCAAGGATTTGGATGAAGTTGTCTGCAAGTACATCGACCGTTACATCTCCTGCAAGATGCCTGACCCCAAGGAGGACCCAGAACTTCACAAAATTGTGTTGGAAGTTCAGGTCCACAGCAAGAGCCACTCTTTTTCGTGCAAGAAGGGCAACGTAGTCTGTTGTTTTGGCTTCCCAAAGCTGCCGTTTGACATCACTTGGATCACAAATCCGTGCGAGTACGAAGTGAAGATGGAAGAGGAAGTGGTGAGACAGGCACGGAGAGAGCAGATCCAAAGGCAGCAACAGGAAGCCAAGGAGAAGCTTCAACACCTCAGAGAGCTCCTTATGGATCCAAAGGCTTCGTTCAAGGACTTGTCAGATCTCCCCCAGCGCTGCAACTTGGAGCGTGACACCTACATGAAGTGCGCCAAAAAACTGACAAGTGGGAGCGTGTTAATGCTGAAGCGGCATCCAAACGACTGTTGGGTTAATGCGTACGACCCAGACTTTCTCCGCACTTGGAACGCCAACATGGACATCCAGTACGTGCTGGACGAGTACAGTTGCGCCATGTACATGATGTCGTACATGACCAAGCCGGAGCACGAAATGACCGAATACTTGAAGTTGGTCGTGAAGACAGCGAGGGAATCCAACCTCAACCAGCAGCAGGAAATGAGGAGGATCATGCAGGCCTACGCGAAGCACAGAGAGGTAAGCGCACGTGCAGCCTCCCTTTGAAAAAGTGCTTGAGGTCTGTCATCTTCCTGTCAACGGACGAAGACAGGATGAAGATGAGCCTTCCCATGAGTCGGCTGAACGACATGGCACCCGAGTCCGAGGAGGTCTGGATGATGGGGGTACCCGACAAGTACCTGTTCAGACCAGAGACTCGTGAGTTTGCGGAAATGTGTCTGCCCGAGTTTGCGTCAGACTACAGGGTAACCAGCACGCACAACGCAACAGTGCCATTGCCCTCCTCGACGAAAAAGGCTATATTGCCAAGAGGACAGCAGGAACAGAAGCAGTCATCCGATTTGCGTGTTTCTCAGAGACCAAAACACTAGAGAAGCACTTCAGGCGGCTTCTGAAGCTGAACCTGCCACACCGATCGGACCACCAGCTCAACAACGGAGGTCGCACCACGTACGAAGACTTCTACAAATTTTCTTAACCTGCATCAAACGATCATAGAGGAGAACCAAGAGGACGCCGTCCTGGACTTTGACGTTGGCTTACCGGCTCCCAGGATCGAAGTGCCTCGGTTGAGTCCGGACTTTGTCTGGAAGATGTTTCAGAGTCTGAACGAGACCCAGGCATGCGTCTTCTACGCTGTGCGGCAATGGTGCCTTCAGCGTGTGTGGGGCCACAATCCAGAATCGTTTCACTACTATGTTTCAGGTGGAGCTGGATGTGGTAAGTCCCACATGATAAAGTGCATTCATGAGGAAGCAACGAGGATTCTGCGGGAGCTCCCCAGATTCCGAGACATGGCTGACATGTCTCAGCCAGCTATGCTTCTGACAGCCTTCACAGGCACAGCAGCCTTCAACATCATGGGCAAAACGTTGCACTCTGTCCTCAAGCTTCCTAGGTCCTTGGAGCCGCCGTACCAGGGCCTTGGCAATGCACTTGACGAACTTCGAGCGTCATTGTCTTCCGTTGAGATTCTCATCATCGACGAAATATCCATGGTTTCCAAGAAGCTGTTTGCCTGCGTCAACTTGCGTTTCCAGCAGCTGAAGGGAAACCGCAGACCTTTCGGCGGCATTTCCGTTCTTGCAGTCGACGACTTTTACCAGCTGCCACCACTGGGCAGGGCCAAGCCGCTCTGCGTCTATGAAGAGACTGAGTTTGATCTCTGGAGAGATCATATTTCCATGGTCAACCTTACGGAAATCACACGGCAGAAAGATGACCGCGCTTTTGCCGAACTCCTTAACCGACTGCGAGTCAAGCACAAGGAGGATCTTTTGAGTCTTGTGGACCGAGAATTGCTCTTGCAGGCCATCTCGGACGGTAAGGACCTTCAAGGAGGAATGCTCCATGTCTTTGCCACAAACAAGCAGGTGGACAGTCACAACGCAGACGCTGTGAGTTCCCTGCTCGAACAACAGATCAGCATTGTGGCAGAAGATTTTCGAAAGGACGTCACGACAGGAAGGAAGGTCCCTGTGCAAAACATCACCGGCACAAAGACAGATTTGCCCGACAGCATAGTGGCTGCTGAAGGAGCACGCGTCATGTTCATCAGGAATCTCAACGTGGAAGATGGACTCGTCAACGGGACTTTCGGGACCATCTTCACCATGGTGACCAAGAACCATGACCCCAAAGCCATGAGACTTCTTGGACTCCGGCTGGACAACCCCACAGCAGGACAGACTCTCCGCAAGAAGCTGCTGGGCCCCACAGATGACTTGGTCTATATCGAGAGATCCGAGGAGAGCTTCGGTCGCAAAGGCGGAGTAGTTCGACGCCAGTTCCCCGTCAAGCTGGCTTTTGTGTGTACGGCCCACAAAGTGCAGGGCATGATGGTGACGTCGGCTGTGGTGAGCCTGAAACGCGTGTTTCAGCCAGGCATGGCGTATGTTGCACTCAGCCGCACCACATCTCTTCAAGGTCTTACCATCACAGACTTTGGTGAAAAGAAGATCTACACGGACCCCACCATCACCACAGCTTTGCGCGACATGCGCAGCACAAGTTTCCAGAGCGTCACTCCGCTGCTGCACTTTGGTAAGTTGACTGACCAACCCCACAGCACTGTGACAGTCATCCACTACAATACACAAGGGCTTCCATGTCACATTGTGGACCTGAGGGCACATCACGAACTCAGGTTGGCAGATGTGCTATGTCTCACCGAGATGCATCTGTCAGGGTCCCCTGTATCTCCATCCTTTGATCTGGAGGGATACACCATGTCTGAACGTAGCAGACGGGCATCTTATGATTCAGGTTCAGACATGGCAGCAAAGGCCGGGGGTGGAGTGGCTATTTATTACAAGAACACGTTGACTGCAGAGGCTCCGAGGTGGACACATGTGATGCGTTTGGAGTGTTTGGCCATCAAAGTTGAGGCGCCAGTCAAAATGCTTGTAGCGACTGTCTATAGACCCCAAAATTTTGCTTTGCTAAGGTTTTTGCCAAGCCTCAACACCCTCTTGGACACATTGGAGCTCATGAATCACCAGCCCATTGTTGTTTGCGGTGACTTCAATGAAGACCTCCTTTCCAGAGGTCACAAAAGCACCAGACATGCATTTCTGTCCAGAGACTGCATGCAATTGGTTCATGAGTCTACCACAGACAAGAACACTCTGATCACATCTATATTTCTCAGCCAGAGAAATGTGTTCAGTCAGGTGTTCTCCAAACATACTATAGTTATCACAGTCCTGTCTACTGTATTTTGACTGACTGAAGCGTCACAAACCACCCAACAGACAGCCTGTATATAGTTCAAAGAGGTAAATATGTATGTATTAAAGATGTGTCAAAGATGTGGAAATAGTTTTTTGTCAGTTTTGAAATAAAAACAAACAAAAGTTTGTAGTTTTGTTACATTTTTAGGTAACAATGTGTTTTGACACACTTGTGTCATTTTTTTGTATAGTTTTTTGTCTGTTTCAGAAAAAACACAAAAAACATGTTTGTACTTTTGTTACATTTTTATATAACTGTGTTCTGACACATTTGTGTCATTTATGTAAATAGTTTTCTCTGACTGAATAAACAAAAATCAAAAAAAATAAAATTTTCATACTTTTATTGCATTTTTATGTTACAATGTGTTCTGACACATTTGTGTCCTTTTTGGAAAAAAAAAATTCTGTTTCAGCCAAAAACAACATAAAAAAAACAAAAAACCATGTTTGTACTTTTGTTACATTTTTATGTAACATCGTTTTATGGCATTTCTGCCATTGTTATGTAACAGCACGTTCTGGCACATTTGTGTCATCCATTTGAATAGTTTAGCCTCTTTTTTATTCATGATTTCAACACATTTAATGCTTTTGTACATTTTATGTTTTTTGTAAATACTTTATTTTCCCCTTGCTGAGCTACTACCTTATCGTGGTGGAGGGGTTTGCGTGTCCCAATGATCTTAGGAGCTATGTTTTCCGGGGCTTTATGCCCCTGGTAGCGTCACCTGTGACAAACTGGTCCCAGTGGAGGGACCTGACCAAGAGTGGCTCACAAAGCCCCTTGTGATGACAGATCGTGTTGATTTTCCCTGGCCTCTTTGCGGTTGACCGGGACCCCGAGTTAGGCAGCATCCGAAGACATAGACCTTGGTGCTCTAATCCTCAGCAACTGAGGACTATCACCTCTCTGTTGGGTAAGTAGCCTTAGGCCCCATCCACACAAAGACAAAACGCTTAACAGTTTCAAAAACGATTGCCATAAAGACGAAGGCATCTCAGAAAATGTATACGCCTACATGAATGCATGGAAATGCTGTAAAACACATGCAAGACCTCTAGGGGCGCTGTAACGATATGACGGAAACACGTGCAAACAGAAGAAAAAACAGTGGGCATGCGCACTTGTGGCAAAAGTTGTAAACAGTGACCAAGCCGGGAAGTACACAAAGTGCCGTAATGTGTCCTCGATAATTGTTTGTTTAACTCAGTGGTGATTGGGAAGAAAGAGATTTTGCTGCAAAAGGGATAGTAGGGTCACTAGCTTCGTTGCCGCGTGTGGCGCATGCGTGTCAATGAACATACGAAACTATGACGCAAGCGTATCTGAAAAGTAGCGGATAGCCAGTAAACACGGAGCTGCCTATACGGTGTTTTTCAAAATCTTTCCACTCTGGAACCTGGTTTCAAAAAACGATTGTTTACAGACCCCCAAAACGCCGTCTTCGTGTGGATGATACGCAGATTTGGCAAGAAACTTATGCGTTTAGACCTCGTTTTGTCTTCGTGTGGATGAGGCTTTAGTTAATGTGAGAGTTTGAGAGGCTCAGACTTAGGGCACACTGGAGAGACTTGTCTCTCTCAGCTCGCCTGGAAACACCATGAGATCACGCATGAAGAGCTGGATGACGTTGCCAGGTATAACAACACGTCTCAGGTAAGAACACACCATACAATTTTCTGCTTGTTTCTCATGTAATTTGCTCAGTTAATGTTTTATCTCAGACTACAGAATGAAGACTCCAGTCCACAAAGGGTTTGGAGAGCCGAAATCCATGGAGAAGCCACCTGGACAATCCCTGGATAGTCCCTGCCATTGATGATTACAACGTGAGTTTATCGCCTCCATTTTAATCTTCATATATCTTAATATAACACACTGATGTGTTTAAATTGACACCCAGGTATCCACCACAGACATCCCCTCTCCCCTTAGAAGAATTGAGTTCTTTAAATTGACATCACTTCTCTCTGCAGGTAGTCCACTCAGAAGACCCAACACCCCCCCCCCCCCCCCCCCCCATTTCCCAGACATCCACTCCTCTGGAACATATCCACAACCTGCCTACAGACATGTCTCAGGTAAGAAAAAATGTTCAACACAGACATTTGCGCCATTGATGCAACACGTCAAACTAATGTGTACAAATGTGCTTGTTTCATCATCTAGCTTCAGAATTCAGACTCCACTTTCTGTCGTCGAGTGAGCAGGGATGCTGCAATGTCGGCCGATGGCCTGTATAGGTCCGGTAACGGCTGTAGCTCCATATTTGCTTCACAGCTATGAGGAGAGATGTTTCAGGTAAAAACATACTATAGAGATTTGCACTTGTTTGACATATATAAAGTCAAGTCAGTTCAATAAAACTGAACTAATGCCTGAGGTTTTTTCTTTTCCACAGAAAAAGAACACTGACTACTCCCAAGCAAAATTCACTCTTCAATTGAAACCTTCACAGACTTCTTGGTTTTTTCCCCTATACAATGTTGTTCTGGGGTTTTTTTCCCATGCTTGTGGGTTATAGTGAGTACATGTTTAAACAAAGATGAAGATATAATGACAAAAAATGTGATCAAAATAAGATTTATGTATATATGTTGAAAGTTGTCAAAATTAAAATGTATTAGTATGTGGAAATTCTGGTTTGACGTGTAGTTTCTCATTACAATACCATGATGTGTATCTGTGTTTTTTCCAAAAATGTAACATTATACTTCTGTGCTTATGTAGAAAGACAGAGACACTGTCCTATTTGACACTGTCTCTGCCTTTCAAAATAAAAGCACAGCACACTTTCAAAGTAAAAGCCTGCGACGGACTGGAAAACGCTGAAATACACCTCTCCCGCGGCCGCTCCGGATGGGGGTCACGCGAGGGCCCGACGGGTGCCCGGCCCGAGCCCCTCCTGCGATTTCCGCAAGCGGGAATTGTCTAGTTTAAATTAGTTGTCTTTCTTGTGTTATTATGCATGTCAACAACTGCTTTTGTATTTGTTTTTCTGTTTGCTTTTTGATGAGATTTAAGTAAGGATTTTGGTAAGGTGGTTCAAAACATTAACTCTAATGATTTACCCATTTCATCATAATTTATAATCTCTGTTAGGGATCATTGTTTTGCTGAAACATCAACTGCATCTAAGACCCAACCTTCTGACTGCTAATTTTAGATTTTCCTGAAGAATGTGGTGATAATCTTTCTTGTTCAGTATTCCATTTACTTTGTGTAAAACACCAGTTCTACTGACAGTAAAACAGCCTCTGAGCATAATACTACCACCACCATGCTTAGCAGTTGGTGCGGTGTTCTTTGGGGTAAAAGTCTTTACCTTCTCTCCTTCGAACATATTGTTGGTCATTGTGGCCAAATGGCTACAATTTTGTTTCTTCTGACTACAGAACTTTCCTCCAGAGAATGTTTTCTTTGTCAATGTGATCAACAGCAAACTTCATTCGAACCTTAAGGGCTTCCTTCTTGTATTGCAGCCTATCATGTCATGGCAATGTAAAGCACACGGGACTGTTCACACTGATACCTGTGTTCCAGCAGCTTCTAATTCATTACATATCTGACTCTGGTGATTTTGATTGACTTTTGACCATCCTGACCAGTTGCCTCTCAGCAGCAAGTTTCAAGTGTCTTGCATGTTCTTCCTGATAGTGGTAGTGAAACAACTGTGCCATGCACTTCATACATAAATATGGACTCTCTTTAAATTGGCTTAGAGGAATCAGCAGCTGTAGTCAATGGTAATCACTCAAGAGAAGTTAAGAGGCCATGACACTAAAAAAAATGCCTAACACAGATTTCGACATCAACAAAACTGATAATTGAAATGCTTTCTGTATATTTTTGACCCAGCAAATGTTGTCATACTTTCAGAATATCTACAATAAATTCTTGAAATAATAAAAAGACATGATTGTTTTTGTGACAAAGATGCATGTGTTTTAATGAATGCACTATAAACAATGGACACCTAGAGAAATCATTGAAAACCCCAGGCTGACATAATATACATAGTTCTAACAAATGTATGTACATTTTCACAACTCTATATGTATGTTTATTTGTGAATGCCCATATGCTTGTGTGTCCAACTCACTACAGAAACATCTGCAAGTTCTCTGCATGGGTAAGTACCCACACAATAAACATAAAAATAATGATAATAATAATAATGGTGCTTATTTAATACCTTCCTTATAGTCTGTTACACCCATTTAGATTTTAGTGGAGGTAATGAAGAAAGTTTGTCAAAAGAGGTTCTTCTATACTACTGATCCATTTCACTCAGGGCAACATGCACTTTCACAGACAGCTCTCCAAATTGTCCTTCCAGTGAGAATGCTAAGCATGTCTCATCATCCAGTCACGATCATAGTGCTTCTTGCTTGGGCAAATTGTCTAAAACTACAACACTTTTCTAGCTCACTAACTATTCTAATATGTCCCCATCATTTTCTGCAAAGCAATTTCCCCAAATAATCCAGCTAGGCTTTTTCAGCACAACCTTGAGCTGCATTCAAGAGCTGACTTCCCTGACAACACAGAAGTGAGTTATGTTGGAGAAGTGGTTTGAGAAGTACTGAGTGTTCTGATAGTTTTCTCTTGCTGTGAAACTTGTCACAATTGGAATCCCTTGTAAGTGCAGTCACCCTTCATGTCTGCAGGGGGGCAGTGTCTGGTACAAAGTAGACAGATTTTGCAGCATCACTGTAGGTGTGTGGTTATGATTTTCTATAACAAAAGACAGTTCGAGATAAAACCACAGTCAACAGGGATTTCACTTTTATGAGATATTTCCTTTGTGTATATTGACTGCTCTGCTTTGAGCTTTAGAGAGTTTGGGTTGTGTCGCAAATCGGCTTCGATCACAGAATCCCCTGCTCACCATGTGAGGGGGCAAACTAGATGGGATGGTAACACTGGGACAGCAGTAAGCTGGCAGGAAGTAAATGGTTGTCTTAGTCTGCTGTAACAAATGGCTCCAAAGATGGCTCAAAAGTTATAGTGCATGTTTGGCATTGACTAATATTAGAAAGTAGACTTGTGAGTGTGCACATTTTGCCCTTTAGCTCATTTCTCTTGCATAAAGTGTATATTCTGTGTGTGTGTGTGTGTGTGTGTGTGTGTGTGTGTGTGTGTGTGTGTGTGTGTGTGTGTGTGTGTGTGTGTGTGTGTGTGTGTGTGTGTGTGTGTGAGAGAGAGAGAGAGAGAGAGAGAGAGAGAGAGAGAGGGAGAGAGAGAGACAGAGCAACAGAGAGAGAGAGAGAGAGAGAGAGAGTGAAAAAAACTGTGACTCATTCATTTTAAATGTCACAGGGTTCACTGAGGTTATTGCATTGTCACCTTTTATTTAATATATTTAGGAAATTAAGGCACCTCTGCCCTTAAGACGAATAAGTGGTTAGTGGAGCACTCGCCTGGAAATCACCACATCCACACAATATGTTTCTGTTAAATGTCACGGGCGGCTTTGAGGTCATTTTCACACAAATCAAAAGGACCTTTTGCCTAAGTTGCAATTATATGATGTATATGTACACATTAAGAGTAGCGACTATTCGGGTTTCAGTGGCAGCAGGTCAAGTATGTAGCCCAGACATACCTCTCCCCAGCAATGTTTTCCTGTTTCCTTGCTAAATATAATCTTTACTGTAATTCTTTGTGAAACAGCTGAAAAATTGATCACAAAGGGCAACTGGGTAAAACGTGCCACTCAACTCTAAGGTAAAGGCTTCGAGTTTCTGGCCTGGACTGTGTATTACTGTGTATTTTCACTTCAGCATCAAGTCTGTCAGTGATTCGAGCAGGCCACCAGGAGTGTGTTGTTTAGTTGGAGGTGGTGGGGCTACAGGATAGTGGGTATTTTTACACTGTGAAGCCCATCTTGCAAGGGCAACCACGAGTCCTCGCCATCCAAAGTCTCCACTGCGAGGAGGTCTGCAGGCATAGATGGGGTTGGCAAGATGCCTCGGTGGCTGCAAACTATACCGCATATCAGGAGACTTGGATGGAAGGCAGAAGGAGCTCCATTACCAAAGGATATGATAAGCTGTTTATGAGCCAGGGAGGCAGCACACCTGAGGTTTGTTCATACAACTAAACTTGACATTTTTGTTCCCTGCCTTCATAGCAATTTGCATCAAATACAGTAACTAAAACTTCCAGATCTGCTATTGAACAGTTTTCTTTTTGTATTGATGGAGTCTTGATCGCAGCTATATATCTTTATTTTTTCATCACCAAAGCCTATTCTAAAGAATCTTCTGAGTCTAGGCTGGGATGGTTGTAAATGATTGTCCCATACAAAGAAGAAGATGTCCATCTGTTCTTTGACTGGCAACAGTGATAACAAGACGAGCCCTCAGTAGAGGGCAGAACCCCGCCCTCTGCTGGCGAAAACCATGCCCTGGCGAAAACCCTGCCATGCATGATACTCTGTATCAATTTTGATCATTCTATGTATATTCCTTCCAACTTGATCTGCTGACCTGTAACTCCACAAGTGAGCAGGGGACCTTAGACTGATCTTCAGTGCCAAGTTTGATTATCCTGACTTCAGCATTTGCAGAGATATCTGACCGGACATACACACATACAAACATACTTACCCAGCCAGCCAGATACCGAAGCGAATGCAATAACCTCGCTGACGTACGTCAGGCGTGGTTAACAATACAATATAATTTTTAAAAAGCAGATATAGCGCAATACATAGAGCCTTCATCATTATTACGATTATTGTTTTGAAAATCACATTATCTGTGTTAGGAGCGGGGGGGACCCGGGCAGAGAACACACAGAGGAGGCAAAAACTGATACAGAACAACAGATTTAATTGTGTGAGCTGAGACGAGGTGGTGGGAGGGAAACGGTGGAGGAGTGAGGGGTCTGGAGAACGAACTGAGGAGGTGTGAGGAGAACGGGAAAGGAGCGACGGGACCAGGGACCAGTGGCAGGGCAGACGGCCAGGGAAGAGGGGTGAGGCGGCAGAGAGCAGGCTTCGGCTCCAGAGAGGGATGGAAAGCAGGGTGTTCCAGGGGACCAGAGAACTCAGCAGGATGGCTCGATGGGTAAGGAGTTTCCAGGGGAGGGAGGACGGGAGCAGGACTGGAGAGAACCGGGCAGCAGGAGCGTCGAACTGGGAACAAGGAAACACAAAGTTAGCTAAACTCTTAAGCAGAGCCGAAAGCATGTAGAGAGGTGAGAAGGCAACTGACTGCAGGAGCAGAATTTACGATCTGGCAGGGGATGGAAGGTGAGACCGGTCTTTATGGTAGAGGTGTAATCAGTGGTGACAACTCGCAACTTCCCAGGATTCTGTGGAGGGAGATTGTGGATTGGCGGCAGCTGAGGAGGAAGGCTCTGCTGAGCAGCAATGGAGGAGGGAGAGCGAGAGGAGGAGAGAGAGAGGAAGCCAGAGGAGGAGGGGTCAGGTGGGGGCTGAGGAGGAGGCCCTGATAATCTGGAGAAGACTGTTGTCTATAATAGCCTCAAGGAAAAACTAACAAAACAGCAAATTTCTCTTATTGTAACACTGTTGCCTGGAGATTGTGTTTGTATAGTATTAAACTGTCCTTGCACTTGTGGTGGCAGACATTATTCTTCAGCTATCTTTGGAGTAAATGAAATGTTTTATTTATGAAATGCTCCAGACTTACTAGGAGGTAGTTGGGGTGGATAGTGGACATACAAAGCATCTGACTCTCTCATCCAGCATTGGTATTCCAGACTTCACATCCCAGTTGTAGGCGACAGAAGTGATCAGGTCAATATGTTAAAGCTCATGATTTTGGTTAAATCTTAACAAAAACATCTGAATTTTTGTTTAATTTTTGTGGCTTAAATTGGAGCACAATCTAATGTTACCCAGGTAACTTAATCGTAAGTATGAAATGTTTAATAATGGTAATGTGGGACTTACTGTTCCTTAGTGGTACATTTAAACAGTACTTTAGATATTCATATTTCCTCATTATGATGTCATAAATTACAATCAAGCCAGCAATCATATTTCTTTCATATTGCATTCACTGTTGCAATTTACAGTCCCTCCAGGAATTCGCAATGTTGCGATCTTGCGAATTCAGGCGAAATCAACCAATCTCCCCGAATTTTGAGCGGCCTTGCAATTTTGTCCAATCACCACAACTTTCCCGCAATTTTGGCCCGCCTCCCGTGAGTTCCACAAATCATAGCAGCTCCCAGTGCAAACGTAATGCACGTACGTCACCAAATTCACTTCCTTGTTTATGGTTTGAAGATGCAGATATGTGCGATACTGTCTCTCATTTACCAACAAAAATTACTGCTGAAGACCGTGATAAACAATTAATTGCCTCATGTTATTCACCAAAGCAGAGCTAAATTATTTTACACCTGTGAAATATTGTGGTGGAATACAAAAAAAGAAAAAAATCTGCCATTGATACACTCTTTTTTTTAAACAAACATGAAACATATTAGAACAGCGGACAACAGACCAGACAAATCACCATGATGGAAACTGTTCCAGATTCGTTAGAGCACTGAAAGAATGAGATAAATTAGATTAATTATTCCACCAAGGAACACGGCGGAGTTTTGTGACGATCAGCGTGTGTGAATCCTTCCTCTGTTACCAACATCACTCAAAAACAAACTCGGGGATTTGAATGAAGTATTCAGGGTCGGTTAGAAATGACACAAGGACCAAGTGATTAGACTTTGGCAGTGATACGGCTTAAAGTTTGGATCCACGGATTTGTTAAGGATTTCCCACTGAGGTGCGGCATGGCGTCTGATAGCAACACGGTAACCATGGCAACAAGTGAACGCTACCTCAGCGGCCTTCTGACGATCACATCATTGTGATCCTACAACAAATCTACCACTGTGGACGTATCGGAAATGACACAAGGAACAACTGATTAAATTGTGGGGGTGTTTCTGAGTCCCATCAATTCCCGTCACCCGCTACATAGTTAGGTCACGCGATATGGTACACATGCATAACACACACCTGTGTTCAGTGCGAAGTGAGGTAATGAACAGTCTTGGTGGAGTACTGCGCTCTCTCAGTGCTGTTCTTGTTAATTGACATGACAAGCCGTCAGCGTGTGTGTGAAAATGTGTGTGCCAAGATGGGAAATTAACTTTTTAAGCCACTGACAGATATGTCCAAATATGATTCATTCAATAGTAAATTATCATTTTGTGCCTTAAATCTACCAACCACATCATGTTAAACCAGTATCTGGCTGCTGCTAATTTCCCACCGTGGTGTGACAGCTTTTGTGTAAATGGGTTGGAACTTTAAATAATTAATTTTGGAATAAATATTGTCAGTTACAGTGTTGAAACATGTTCTTCAAGCTGGAACAAAGCAGCTTTTTAGCAACTGTCACTGTCTCCTGCAATTTCATCACAATAAATAAGCTTAAAACATCACAACTTTTATCGAAATTTTTTTTAAAGCTGCCGCAAATTCAGGCATTTTCGTCCACAACAATCACGAAAAACACCCGCGAAATCCTGGAGGGACTGAATTTAGTTGTATGCAAACATAATTTTTAAGCGACATGCTTGTGTAATGAATTACAAGCAGCTGGATATTGAGAACTGCAGAATCAGGCCAGTCTTTGTCCTATTCCATCGCTTTCTCCAATGTTCTCTTCCTCTTTCCTTCTTTTCTGCTAAATGTGGCTCTTGGCCAGATGTCCATTGGAAGAACTTGTCTATGGTGCTGGTGGGAAGATCCTGGTTAAACAGAGGCGTACTTTATGCAATGCAATTAAAATGAGTTTGTAATAAAGGAAGGTAGGGATGAAACACCAAAATAAATGCAATGAGTGACTACGAGAGGGTGGATAAGGAGATATGTGGGCTATGCGCATGTATGCGTGCCTTTCCACATGTTTCAGAAGCACGAATATTAACTTGAGCATTAAAATGATAATGCCTCATTTTATTCCACTCGAGACTTCTTAATGACTCGCCTCTGTCTTCTCTTCTCTCGCTGCCTCTCTCCGCTTTAATCCCTTTTCGTCTCCTCCTTTATTGCCCACTCATTCTCTCTCATTTACTTCTGATTAAAATGTGTTCACTGATCCTCCTCTACTCAAATTCTTACCTGCCTTTTCCCCTTTTTTCTTCTCTGCACAACCTTTTCTCAGATCGTTCCTTCTCTCTCTATTTAAGCCTTCCTTCACTCTCCTTTTCTCTTCACATACAAGAGGCTGTTTAGCCCTTGATTTTGAACTCACTTAAAATAGTCTACGATGTCCAGAATCTAATCTAAATTAAATTAGAAGCCTGACACAGCATCCTAGTCCTTCATTGTTGTGGTCGATTCTGTTTTAGTCTGTGTAATTATGTTTCACACAACAGAGATCAGGATTGTAAAACTGTTACTTTAGTTTTACTTACAAAATAATCAAATCAATTTTATAAGTTGGGTGAACTTTGTGGTAATTTAAAGTGGACCAATGTCAATAGCAGACAATGAGGACCAAAAACTGAGTACATCGTGTTGTTTGATCAGAGTGAAATATTAAACAGTGGTCAGTTAGTTTTCATTAACTACAACAGTGAATATGTGACATTTATTTTTTGCTTTTTGATCATTTTAACTTTCAGGAATAAAATGAAATGGACAAATACATTTTAGGCCATTTTTATTTTTATTTTACTTTAACAATTAAATTCATTTATGTTAGTTCAGCTGCAGTGCAGTGTGCTACAGGGGTCCATTCTTCTGCTTGAATCCTCGTTTATATGAATGACATATTCCATATTCTCATGTTTGAAGGTGGTACAATGTCCTTTCTACTATTGTCTAATTGTTAGTCAACTAAAGTTTAGTTTACTCATTAACTTAAAATAATAACTCCTTTTATTTTTCTTCTGCTGAATAGTTCAACACAAAGAAACCATCTGTAAATATTACGAAACTCAATTTTGCAATTGTCAGTGGCAAAAAAAGCTAAAGCTTCAAGTAGAAGAAGATGAATTATAAATTAACAGCAACTTAATCTGGACAGCACACATTCATTATGTCTGGAAAAAGTAACCAGATTTATTTGTAAAAATCTGGCTTTTTTGTTGTTAGGCAATGTTTTCATATTCTTTATTATTCCAAACTATTTATTGCTGCACATTTGTCTCTGCTGTTCATATTCCAACATAATTTTAGTGAGGACATTTCCGACAACTCTTTACAAAATCTTTTCAAATCTTTTCAGAATCTTTCAAACTTTTTACACTAACTGGTCAGATTTGTAGTAAGACATCCAGTTTAAGTGACCAGAACATTCCACAGCAGATTCCCTCCTTAGATAACAACAAAACTCTCTCTCCCAAAGACCTAAGTAAACAGCCAAAGTGCTTTTTTATGACCAGAGAGAGACCTGTATCATCCCAGATACAATTCAGAGACATCTCTACTATCCACCAGGACACCCTAAATTCATGCTTATGATGACCTCTGACATTGCTTAAGAGACTCCTTTTTGCAAGCTGCCACTATTCCTGTATTGAATTGGGACATGTATGCTTTCATGTATTTCTAACTTCACATACAGACCCTTTCTTCAGAGTACTGTTAATACCTTTAAATTTGATTACCATTCAAATGTTTGTGGTCCACACCGACAGAACTTTCACACCTTCTTAAGGAACTGTTGTTTGCAACTCTGGAAAGTGCTTTGATGAACTAAGTGCCCTCGCAGCTGGACCTCTGCTGCTCTCCCGGTCTGCCATCAGATAAGCAGGGTCATAAATATTCTAATGACCTGCTTCTCACCTCTGCAGAGACTTTCTCCTTTGTTCAGTCATAGAACTTCTAAAAATCATATCCAGAAATGTATTTTTGTTGTTCTGTGGTTACAAAAGATACAGTGAGATGTCAACATGCATTTTGAACCAACTCCCGTTTTTCTAGCTGGTTTAGATCGAAAGTTATCAAACCTATTGTGTGGCTCATGAACAGTACATTTGGCTCCCACAGCTCAACATTGCCCCCTATTGACGTCGGAATGCCATGACATTATCGAGATTTACAGTGTATTAATTATAAAACTTCGCTTTATCCAGGTTTCAAAGAAGTGAAAACTGTTTTATTCTACCTTGTATGAACGTATGTTACCATGTCTTTCCTGTGATACATATAACAACCATTAAAATGCACACGAACATATAAAATAGAAACTAGAACTCACATAGTCTTAGACGAGCTTGTATAATCAGTTTATTTTATCTTTGATCGGTTAAAATATATTGTAAGGATCATGGAGGAGTAAACAGATCATTCTTTTTGCGCGTTGTAATATTTTTAATCATTATTTGATCCGGTTTCATCTCTCCCCTCTGAGTCCAAGGAGGTTCCTCCTTCAGATTCAAAAGAATGCGCGCCTCAGCCGACACTTCCACGCCCCTTCTCAGAGAAAACCCTTAAAACCAGCCATTTTACGTTGCTCGCTCTCTTTCGCCTTTTTCGACTCTTACCCTCTTTACACCTCTTTAGCTCTCACGCCTTTGGCTCTTTTTCCTAACTAGCTTACCGAAACCTACGTCCGAGCGATTCTTTTGTTTTCTTGGCGCCTTCTTTCTTCTTTTCTTTATTCTAAGTCTACACACGTGGACAAAATTGTTGGTACCCCTCAGTTAAAGAAGGAAAAACCCACAATTCTCACTGAAATCATTTGAAACTCACAAAAGTAACAATAAATAAAAATTTATTGAAAATTAAATAATCAAAAACAGCCATCACTTTTGAATTGTTGATTAACATAATTATTTAAAAAAAACAAACTAATGAAACAGGCCTGGACAAAAATGATGGTACCTCTATAAAAGATTGAAAACTATTTGACCAGAGTGACATGATTAACTCAGGTGTGTCATTTAATTGACATCACAGGTGTTTCCAAACTCATAATCAGTCAGTCTGCCTATTTAAAGGGAGACAAGTAGTCACCCTGCTGTTTGCTGAAAAGGTGTGTACCACACTGAACATGGACAACAGAAAGCGAAGGAGAGAATTGTCCCAGGACATCCGAAAAAAAATGATAGACAAACATCTTAAAGGTAAAGGCTATAAGACCATCTCTAAACAGCTTGAAGTTCCTGTGACAACAGTGGCTCATATTATTCAGAAGTTCAAGACCCACGGGACAGTAGCCAACCTCCCTGGACGTGGCCGCAAGAGGAAAATTGATGACAAATTGAAGAGACGGATCGTTGGAATTGTATCCAAAGAGCCCAGAGCAACCTCCAAAGAAATTAAAGGTGAACTCCAAGGTCAAGGTACATCAGTGTCAGATCGCACCATTCGTCGTTGTTTGAGCCAAAGTGGACTTCATGGGAGACGACCAAGGAGGACACCACTGCTGAAAAAAACTCATAAAAAAGCCAGACTGGAATTTGCAAAAATGCATGTTGACAAGCCACAAAGCTTCTGGGAGAATGTCCTTTGGACAGATGAGACCAAACTGGAGCTTTTTGGTAAGGCACATCAACTCTATGTTCATAGACTCAAAACCAAGCATACGAAGAAAAGAACACTGTCCCTACGGTGAAACATGGAGGAGGCTCAGTAATGTTTTGGGGCTGCTTTGCTGCATCTGGCACAGGGTGTCTTGAAAGTGTGCAAGGTACGATGAAATCTGAAGACTATCAAGGCATTCTGGAGAGAAATGTGCTGCCTAGTGTCAGAAAGCTTGGTCTCAGTCGCAGGTCATGGGTCTTCCAACAGGACAACGATCCAAAACACACAGCCAAAAACACCCAAGAATGGCTGAGAGAAAAGCGTTGGACTATTCTAAAGTGGCCTTCTATGAGCCCAGATCTGAATCCCATTGAACATATGTGGAAGGAGCTGAAGCATGCCATTTGGAGAAGACACCCATCAAACCTGAGACAACTGGAGCTGTTTGCTCATGAGGAGTGGGCCAAAATACCTGTTGACAGCTGCAGAACGCTCATTGACAAATACAGAAATCGTTTAATTGCAGTGATTGCCTCAAAAGGTTGTGCAACAAAATATTAAGTTATGGGTACCATCATTTTTGTCCAGGCCTATTTCATTAGTTTGTTTTTTTAAATAATTATGTTAATCAACAATTCAAAAGTGATGGCTGTTTTTGATTATTTAATTTTCAATAAATTTTTATTTATTGTTACTTTTGTGAGTTTCAAGTGATTTCAGTGAGAATTGTGGGTTTTTCCTTCTTTAACTGAGGGGTACCAACAATTTTGTCCACGTGTGTATACCAGCATCAGAGCAGGCCTCTCATAGCTGCGATTTCTTAATCATTTTTCCTTTTAATCAAAGAATAGATCTCTACGCTCACTACTTAAGCGAATCAAGTCCATTTTTATTTGACGACCATTATTTTTAATTAAGAGCTAATTTGATCCCGTTTTCACGGCTCCGACAGTTTTTTTAGCGGCTCTCTATTCATCCGTTCGCCAGCCAAACTGCTGACTAAGACAAACCAAGAGCCTGCAGTTTTGTTTTGTTATCAAGCTATTTTTCGGTCAAGTCAACCCCCGAGAAGGAAGAACGGCTCCTGCGTTCTTCTCACCATCTGCTGAGATCCACCCAGCTGGCCCGAACCGAACCAGAGGCGCTCAAAAGCATCAACAGCTACCAGACGGCACCCCACCTGATTCTATCACCTCCCGAGAGTTGTGTGACCTTTTGTTGAACCGGACCCTGGGTTTGGCCCCCCCAGCTATCAATCGGAACCAGTTCCCCTGCCGACTGTGGAGCCAATCGTCGAGCGACGAGGACGCCACGCCAGGAGGCGCCGAGGCTCCCAGGATCCTGGTCCATCTAAGCCCCATTTCGACCCTCCACCTTCGGTTCGCACGGGGTCCATTCTGCTGTCCCCTGTTCCCCAGACCCTGAATCAGACCTCCATTCCCCTCAACCGGACCTGGATCCAGTCTTCTGCCCCCCAGAACCAGACCCCGACCCAGACACCAAGGAACTTAGCCGATACCCTTGATTACCAGGTCCTGCCCTTGTCCTCCGTTGCCCCCAGAGTCCTTTCCCCCGTCCCTGAGGCTCTGGAAGCGGCCTCCACAACCCTCGGGAGGTTAGTGGCTGCTCTCCCCCTCATTGTGTGGGCTGAAGTCTCGCCCTCTGTTGTCGCCACAGTACAGAAGACATTTGGAACCACCTTGGCTAGATGGGAGGAGCTTCTCACTGCCCAGGCGACCTACGGAGACAAATTCACCACCACTACAGATCCTGGAGTGATCAGAACTGCCGCCTCATTTCTGGAGGCGCTTCACACAACCTCCGCACTCATGGAGGGACTCGTAGCTGCCTCACACCAGACCCGAGAGCAGCCCGACGTCCCTCACCTGGTGACCCTCCTGGCAGCCAACCGGACCCAGTTTCCCCGCCTCCTGTTCCCGTGGTGGTCGACGCTCCGCCTCCTGTTCCCGTGGTGGTCGACGCTCCGCCTCCTGTTCCCGTGGTGGTCGACGCTCCGCCTCCTGTTCCCGTGGTGGTCGACGCTCCGCCTCCAGTCCCCGTGGAGGTCGACGACGCTCCGCCTCCAGTCCCCGCGGTGGTCGACGACGCTCCGCCTCCAGTCCCCGCGGTGGTCGACGACGCTCCGCCTCCAGTCCCGCGGTGGTCGACGACGCTCCGCCTCCAGTCCCCGCGGTGGTCGACGACGCTCCGCCTCAAGTCCCCGGGACCTCAGCAGCCTTAGAAGGGCATAAGGCCTTCCCTCAGCCCTGTCCGGCCCCCGGGCCGTCCGCCGGAGCGGCCCCGCCTGTCTGTCCGGCCCCCGGGCCGCCCGCCGGAGCGGCCCCGCCTGTCTGTCCGGCCCCCGGCCGTCCGCCTGAACGATCCACCCAGTCTATCCAGTCCCCGGGCCGTCCGCCGGAGCGGCCCCGCCTGTCTGTCCGGTCCCAGTCTGTCAAGACCCGGTCCGTCCGGTCCCTGTCCTACCTGCCTCTGTCTGTCCGGACCCCAGGCCATCCTCGGAGGTGGACCCTCCGGCGAGTCCAGCTTCGGCCGGCCCCACCTCCAGGCCACCCTCTGAAGCGGACCCCCCGGCCCACCCATCTCCGGCCTGTCCGGCCTACGGGCCGCCCACCGGAACGGACTCTCCGTCCCACTCACCCCCGGCCTGTCCGGGCTATGGGCCGCCCACCGGAACGGACGAACGGACTCTCCGGCCCACTCACCCCCAGCCAGTCCGACCTACGGGCCGCCCACCGGAACGGACTCTCCGGCCCACTCATCCCCAGCCAGTCCGACCTACGGTCCGCCCGCCGGAACGGACCCTCCGCCCTGTCTATCCCCGGCCTGTTGAGCCTTCGGGCCGACCCCCAGAGCTACTGCCCTGCCAGTTCAGTCCAGCCCTTCCCTTCACTCAGTTCAGTCCAGCCCTTCCCTTCCCTCAGTTCAGTCCAGCCCTTTCCTGCCCTCAGTTCAGTCCAGCCCTTTCCTGCCCTCAGTTCAGTCCAGCCCTTTCCTGCCCTCAGTTCAGTCCTGCCCAGTCCTGCCCTCAGTTCAGTCCTGCCCAGTCCTGCCCTCAGTTCAGTCCTTCCCTCAGTTCAGTCCTGCCCAGTCCTGTCCCTAGCTCCGCTCAGTCCAGCCCGGCCCAGTCCTGTCCCTAGCTCCGCTCAGTCCAGCCCGGCCCAGTCCTTCACTCCAGTCCAGTCCTTTCCTTCACTCCAGTCCAGTCCTTTCCTTCACTCCAGTCCAGTCCTTTCCTTCACTCCAGTCCAGTCCTGTCCTGTCCTGTCCTCAGTTCCGTTCGGTTCAGCCCAGTCTTAGTTCATTCCCTCTCCCGTTTCTTTCCTTCCTGTTCTTCCTGTCGTTTCGGTCCCTCCTGTTCTCCCTTCCTGTCTGTTCCCCTCGTTTTTTCTGCCCTTCCTGTCCTTTTGGTTCCTTCCGCTCTGTCTGGTCCCTGTGTCTGTCTGTGTGTCTGTCTGCTCCCTGGTTGCCCCAGTGGGCCCCTCTTTGGTTGGGTCCGTGGGGCGCCGGGAGGCGCCCATTGAGGGGGGGGGTACTGTCACAGTTCCGTTCCTCTGCCCTGTCTGTCTGTCTAGTTGTCTCCCATCCGCTTCTCTACCCTGTCTCTCCTCCCACAGCTCGGTGCCTGAGTGGAGTCTAGCTTCTCAGCTGACTCCACTCAGGCAATCAACTACCTCCACGGCTCCCGGACAGCTGACAATCATCATGCTAACGACTCACCTCTACAATAAGTACCGGCTCAGCCTTCCACTCCCTGCCAGAGTATTGAACAAGAACTACTCAGTTCAGTTTGCTCTCTAGCCTCTTCAAGACCTGTTTTAAGTTTCCGCCGTGTTTCTAACGTTGTTTTCTCCTGCTTCTGTTCAGTTCAGCTGCCCGGGATCCCCCCGCCATCCTCCTTCCCCTCCGGCTCTCCCGACAAGTCCTCACCGGTTTCCCCTGCCTGGATCCCCACTCTTGCCTGGATCCCCACTCTTGCCTGGACCCCAACTCTTGCCTGGACCCCAACTCTTGCCTGGACCCCAACTCTTGCCTGTACCCCCACTCTTGCCTGTACCCCCACTCTTGCCTGTACCCCCACTCTTGCCTGTACCCCCACTCTTGCCTGGACGCCCACTCTTGCCTGGACCCCCACTCCTGCCCGGAACCCCCTGCTCCTGCACCCTGGTTTTCCCTCACCTAGCCACCATTTTCACCCCCAAACAATAAATCACTTGCATTCAGCCAGCCCTGGTAGTGTGGTTCTCTGCTCGGGTCCACCAGCTCGCCGTGACACGTTCGTATGAACGAGGTGGATTATTTGCTTTCTTGTCCATTTTCCTCAATGTCTTTGGAGGAAAAGCTGGAAGTTAAGAGACCGGGATCACATCAGCCAAACGATGTTCAAATAACTCAACGGGACAAACAACAAAATCGTAAGTTTTGCGTTTCTTGGTTTGACAGAAAGGACTGGCTAATGACAAGTGTAGCTAAGAATTCACTTTTTTGTTTCCCATGCTTACTTTTGGAGGAGATACCGCATGGACTGAACAAGGAATTGTGGATTTGAAACATTTGTCGGACAAAATTAGAAAACATGAATGCAGCACAAGTCACATCGGAAACAGTGTCAAGCTGTCCATGTTAGGAAAAGTTAACATCACCTGTCAGCTGGATGAGGGCCACCGCATCGATGTACAGAGGCACAACGAGCTGGTGAAAAAAATACATTCTCTATCAAGAATTGTGGACTGTATTAAATTTTGTGGAGCACACGAGCTGGCTTTACGGGGGTCTGATGAATCCCCCACTTCAACCCAACACAGCGTATTTTTGGACCTGGTTGACCAATTTTCTTTTGTAGACAGCCAGTTAGCACATCACCTGTCAAACACACAAGTTGCAAAGTACACGTCCAAGACTAGCCAAAACGAGTTGCTTGATTGTATGTTAGCTGTTTATGAACAAAAAGTGACTGATGAAATATCGCAGACGGCATTTGTGGCTGTGCAAGCTGTTGAGACAACCGATGTGGCATGTGTGTCTGTATGTGTGTGTGTGAGACAGAGAGACAGAGTGAGAGAGAGATGATGTAGAGCACTAAAGTATAGTGTACCTGTAATTGATGTAACTGTGTGTATCATAGGTGATGTTAACTATTTAATCGGTATTATGCATTTGTTAGCCCACCCAACAAATTTTACCACCAGCCGCCACTGAACAAGGGACAAAAAGCATCCTTTTTTTTAATAGACTTTGTAAATACTTTTTGTAGGAAAGAAAATAACACTCTATTTTAAAAGAGAACTCCTCAGATCACTTTTCAGTATTTTAACTGGTTACTTCATTCACATTATACTGGTGTCTTCTGTGAACATTAAGACAAAAATGGAAAAATCATGTGACAAGAGGCTGGTACTTTGCTGCTCTTTTGCATTGTTGTTCCTTGGGAAAAAAGTGATCATGTTCATGTTGAAGGCTTATTTAAAACTAGGCAAGGTTGTAAACAAGTTTGTTTGTTTTGTTTATTCATTTGTTTTTTGTTTCTCTAAAACCACTGCCAAATTATCAAAATCTTGAGAGGAGGACTGTTCCAAATATTTAATTAATTAATTAATCTCAGATTCTGGTGCATTTCAGTTCATTTCCACCTTTGGTTATGCTCCCAAAAACATATTATGCAAATCTTCTCATAACATATCCACAAGCTGTCATAAGCTCTATGTATCTCCTTTTGTGTCCGACTGCATTACTCTCCATTTCCATCAGAAGCCGAAGCTTGTGATTTGGGACTTTCACTTTAAGCTGTTTGTTTGAAATTTCAAGCAGCACATTTACATTTTCCTTCAGTCTGTTTTTCTGTTAATGATGGAGCTGTCTGGTAAGCTGCTGGCATTGTTGTCATATTTGTTCACTGGCCATGCCATTTACAGCTTGAGTCAGGAGGTTGTTTTCTTTCTCTTTTTTTATTCCTTGTTTCATTCTGTTGTTGTTGTTTTGGTCGTACTCCAATCCGGCATTGACCTTTGTAAAGGGATAATCCACTAAATCGCTCAGCCAGCCATAAAGAGCTTTTTATTTACCGCACACTGTCTCCTGGCATTTTAAACCCGCTTTCTCATTCTCCGACTCACTCATGATCCTCACACTCGCCTGTCTCTCCCCTCAGCTGTCTCTCCCTCCCATTTTATCTCACTCACTCGCTTCAACTCTTCATCACTGCCATCACTCAATCTCCATCACTTGTCCAGATTTTGCATTTTCCTGCACATTTCTTTTATTTCCTTCTTTTTAGCCTTCATTTGTCTACTCTTCTTCCGGCAAATACTCTTCCTCAGTCCTGCTTATTGTTTCTCTCCCTATACAGTTTATTTCTCCTCTTGCTTTCTGAGATTCCTCTAACCTTGTTTAGTGTGTGTGTGCCTTTGTTATTTCTGTGAGATGTAATTATCAGTCTTGTAGAGGAGGGCATCGGAACAAGTTGCAAAATGATTGATTGAATTCACACACACACACCCACCTACACACACACGCACACACACGCATACTTTATGTATACACTTATAAAGAGACATGTGACCAGCATGTCACATCCGCTCAGACAAAGGAAGACATAACACACGTCCACACAGTCTGAGACTTCAGCACACAAAGACAACGTGTCACAAGCAGTTATTGTTGATGAAGATGGACGGAAAAGTGAAAGTGGTCTGAAAACACACATACATACACACACACACACACATACACTGTTCAGCCACAACATCAGAACTACCCATCGGAGATTGTGTAGGTCCCCTTTGTGCTGCAAAAACAGCTCTGACCCACCAACACAAGATCTCTGAAAGTGTCATGTGGTATCAAGATGTTTGCAGTAGATCTATTAGTCTGTAGCGGTTCAACTAAAATATACTGTTGCACCCTACAAAGGTTCAATATTTAAACATAAAACCTTGTAACCAAATATTAAGCCAAATATTTCAACAATTCCACACAACAGAAGAGAATACAACTGTACAATAATCACCACAAATCATTTATTAGAGAGTCCAGTCCTGGTTTTCATTAGTCCTTTTCTTGTACAGTTCGAACCGTTCAACATAAGTAGTCCACTCCAGGTTTTCCAAAAAAATCTAACCAAAAGAACCAAACAAGGAAGTGGGTTACGACTGTTCATTTAGTTCCAAAGAAATGATACTCCAGAGAAAAGTGCTGCCGACCGGTTTGGGAATGGTGGATAAAATGCAAATGAAGGAAAAGAAAAGTAAACCAAACTCACAGGTCCGTGACGTCTTACGTGTGCAGCAGAGATGCTCACACTGCAGTTGGGTGTCCTTTGGGGAGAAAGTCCGGCTTGCGCTGGCAATCAATAACCGCGGACAACTTGTCGAGATTGCGTGGGGAGGCCAACACCATGAACCATCTGTCACTGACTTGCCACCATATTACTGGCTGGAATGCAGACGAGCTGATGGGGCGTGGAGGTCAGGTGAATGCACAGAACAATACACTTTCTCAATACATTCTATACAAAACACTGGCTAACGCCACAAGTCATGGAAGATGCAAAGGTATGACTCCCATGGAAGCTAATGAAGTTAATTTCCTGTCAAAACTTAAACAAACAATATAAGAACCCCTTTGGTTTTGTGGTTAGAAAATATAGTATGATCTTCCTTCACACTCAGATTTCTCTCAGTCAGATTTTCCTTCTCACTTCAGTTGCAACAGATGGATTGACTGACCATTAATCCATTTAATGTGTGAATAACACCAGCAAAATGAAACAACCGTGCAACAAGTCACACCTGTTAATTGGTCAATAAGTTATCAGACAACAGTCAATGGAAAATGTTAACAGCTTCATTCATTTCACACTCATCTCATCAACTCATCACCTATTTGTTGACAAGACCCTGAATACGTAGGTTTAAAAATGACCTTTTTAGGTAAGCTTTACATGACAGTTTATTGAAATACTTAAAATTGCATCTAGGCAAGACAAAGCAGACATTTATGACAGCAGATATCCATCTATCCATTCTCTATACACCGCTTTATCCTCACTAGGGTCGCGGGGGTGCTGGAGCCTATCTCAGCTGACTCGGGTGAAGGCAGGGGACACCCTGGACAGGTCGCCAGTCTGTCACAGGACTACATATACAGACAAACAATCACACTCACATTCACACCTACGGGCAATTTAGAGTAACCAATTAACCTCAGCATATTTTGGACTGTGGGAGGAAGCCGGAGTGCCCGGAGAAAACCCACGCATGCACAGGGAGAACATGCAAACTCAATGCAGAAAGATCCCAGGCCCACCCCAGGATTTGAACCGGGATCTTCTTGCTGCAAGACGAAAGTGCTAACCACTACTCCACTGTGCAGCCCTTGACAGCAGATAGTGGAGAACAAATTGACAAGATAGCCACGCATTGGCCATCCTTTGGTTCTGTGTCTGGGGAGATAAAATACTTTATCTTTTTAATAACATCTCTGCAATGGAGACAGGTAGTGACTTACTTATGGTCCTGCAGGACACTTTTACAACAGGAGTTACAACAAGCTGTATCTGCTTTTGATAATTCGCTAAAGGGCTTTATCATCTATCAAAGAACCACTGTCATTTTTAACACTTAAAAAAAATATATAAAAGAGCTGACTGACAAATCTGATTTAATAGATTGATACTGTATTGAGTCTTTAGAATACTAATGCAACATAAAGCGACAAACATGTTAGTCATGTTGGACAAAATTGTTTGTTATAGAAAATTGAAAACATGTTAAACGATTTCTATTTTTCAAATTTCTTATAATTTCTGAAAATGTTATATGTGATTTTACACTACGGCATTTGTGTACAGTTCATGAATATAGTGAGTAGTGATGTTTGTACTTTCATAGAAAACAGAATTGTTGAACAAGAGTCACATTCTGTTTTTCAGGTGGGTTTTTTGGGAGGCGGGTGTTTTGTCTTAATTATGTATAATAAGTGTCGTTTGGCATGCAGTGTTGGTCAGTTTCACGTTTTACTGTTTTAGTTCGCTGTTGTGTGTTTGGGCAGGTATTAAGACTCTAGATTGCTGTGACTGATTGCCTAAAGATGCTGTTAAGTGGGAAGTTGAGTCCAGAGATTTGGTCACATTATGCCTGTTGTGGCTAATGAAGCCTCAAACTATAAACTTCAATTACTTCTGAGATGATGATCTAGGAGCAATGATTTACAGTTTACTGCAATATCAGGGTTTACAATCAAATACTCCTGTCTTTTTTGATTTCTGCTAAAACAAGAGCTTACTTTGCAGTTGTTGAAAGAATCAAAAGAATCCCAGAAATGCAAATGCATCTTGTCTAAAGGATCATTGAGATATTAAAGTACACATCAGATGCTTTTAATCATATTTCACACTTTGATGCATCAACAAATACACTTTACAAAAGGAATATATGAATATATATTGAACATATTTACTGTTCCTCAATATAAATTAATTTTGAACTGTATCTTACATGCATCTGTAGATGGGTGACAACAAAACTCTGCCACAAACCAGAAATTAAGGATTTTTGAGTTTACAAATCCAGTCCATGTACTGCAGTCAAAACAGGTATCAGGACTTTTATTATTATGCTTCAGCATCAGTAAACTTGCGTATATGTTTTCCGACGGCAGTCACTTGTGACTTATGACTTTAATAGCTCCAGGTATTGGTTCAGTATCACCTGAATCTGCTTCAACAAAAGTCTGTATATGTGCGTGTCTGCACAGTGGAGTCATTATTGCTGGTGTTACAGGGTTTCTCTTATTGCAGTTGACACACACAGGAACACAATAAAACACACATGGGGAAAACATAGCTGTGGGTGGTGGTTGTTAGGAAAAGCAAAGCAAAATCTGGTTTTCACACACAACCCTCAGCACGAGCACAAAGTCATCTTAAGTTACAAAGAAACACAGACAGCACACATGTACAAACACATAACTACCAAGAGCTGCAAAAGGCATGCCTAAGCACATATTTATGGTGATACACTGACACATTACCCACAATGCTCAAAAGTTTTAGGCATTAGAAGAAACAAAGTTGAGTAAAGTTGCTTCCAGAAATATCAAATTTTCACACTAAGAGCAGTCAACAAATTCTTCTTGGTGCAATTACTCACAGTTCATAAAGGTACTTTGCAGGTAAATTTTGTGACATTAGGTAGATGACATGTATAAATAAGAAGAAAGACACAGTCATTATCAAATAAAAGCAGACAAATAAGGGTTACTGGTAAATTCAAAATTTCCAACAAAGTCCATTTGAGAGTTGAAAAGCTGTAAAGTAGCTCAAACAACTCCACATTAAAAAATAAATTCTGATATTTCTGTGGATCATGTCTGTCCTTTGTCTATGTCCTCTATCTAAAAATCTCCTCAAATCTTTCTTCGTATCTAGTACACGCTTATACTCTGGGCAAGTAGTTGAATGTGTGTGTAGTAGTGTAATGTAACAATGGTCCCACAACCTTCCACAGATATCTCACTTGAACTTGTGTCCCTGTTGCAGGTTCTTCCACATTCATATGAACCTTCAGTAAACAAATTGTACATCCATCCATTGTCTTCTGGTGCTAGGTTGCGGAGGTAGCAGTCAAAGCAGGTCATTCCAGACATTCATCCCCCCAGCAATGCTTTCCAGCTCTTCCTGAGGGATCCGGAGACATTTCCAGACCAGACGAGATACATATCTCTCCAGCGAGTTCTGGGTCTGTCCCGGGGTCTCCTCCCAGTCAGACGTATTCGGAAAGCCAGAGGCCCCCTGGATTCCCTGATCCAGACAAGATGGCAGCTTTCCTTTTGTCTTTTTTTAATTGAATGTGCCTTTCTGTATTTTGTGTGCTTGCATTGTGTGTTAGAACTCAGCTCCACAGTTGTATCAAAAACACGCCGACAACCACTGTATGGTGCAAATCAAAGTGTTTATTTGCCAATCAAATGGAAGTCCATGCTACCATTAAGGCCCAAATGAACAAAACCCACATGTGGGCTGGAGCTCCACAGACCCACCGCTCCTGTCAACCAGCTCCACTCGACTGAAAAGGGAGAGCGGTTTAAAGCAGCTGAGCCACTGATTGAAGATGTGGTTCGATCCTCAATCCGGTGACGACCGGAACAGGTACACCTGGTGTCCAGGTGGAAGGTCGTCACACACCCCCCCTTAAAGATGAAGTTTCCCTGTGGAACTCAGACAGAACACATTAGCATGACACACACAACAACTGGGCATGATAGTTGGCCACCAATTACCAAAATAATCACATATACAAACATCTATACTTACGAGTTCCAGTCTACTTCAAGTAGAACTGTCCAGGCCATCATATACCAATTCTACGCAGACCCCCCAGGCAACCCACCATCTCCACCTTGCAACAAGCAACTCCCGGAGACAGGAGAAGCACTGTTAGGGTAGAAAATGGACAGGGACCAGGAGAATTGCATATGTTCACCAAACACATTTCACAAACCAGAGCTCTGCTAAACACACACTAGGACTGAAAAAAAAAGATAAAACTGGGATCAGTACTTATTTATCAGTTCGTGCAGTCTGCAGCCCTTTCCCCCTCTTCATGGGACTGATGCTGCTGGGCCTAGGCTGTAGCAGACTGACGAACTTGTGAACCTTAGCTTTACAGACGTACGAACACTCTTTAATCACAAGGAGCAGAGGGCTGGCTCTTCCTGGCCCTAATATACTGTGACACCTCTCTCCTCATACGAGGCCAAAAGAAGTACTGCTGGATGTAACTGCACATCTTTCGTACCCAGATGTCTACTCTGACCATAAGATGTCCTCAGTATCTCTCCCCAGAATGCTGAAGGCACAACAACCTGAAAAACAGGATCACCCATGAAACCTTTCCAATTTGGTACCCATTTCCTTACCAACAGGTTATTGTTTAACAGATAACCTGGTGCAGCGCTCACCCCATCCAAGATCACAGAACCACACAGGGCACTGAGTGAAGGATCAGCTTGTTGTTCTGCTGCTAGGTCACTGCAGGAAACCAAAGGAAAAAAATCAGATATCACCACAGTGAAGGACGCTCCATCGTCTGTACTACTCTGCTTGGGGCCTGATTCTGCCTCTCTACCACACATCAACCGGGTAGCTGTACCCCCACCAGGAAACCTCTCTGCCACACAAGAAGAAGATGTTACTACAGGTGGAGGTGGACCATCAGCACACACACGCTATCAGCCAGGTCATTCCCCAGAATAACCTGCACTCCCTGGACTGGCAGAGCCGGTCGCACCCCCACGGTAACCTTCCATCCATCCATTTTCTTCCACTTATCCGGGGCCGGGCCGCGGAGGCAGCAGGCGAAGCAGGTCATTCCAGATGTCCCTTTTCCCAGCGACACTTTCCAACTCTTCCTGGGGGATCCCAAGGCGTTCCCAGGCCAGATGATATATATAATCCCTCCAGTGAGTTCTGGGTCTACCCCGGGGTCTCCTCCCAGGCAGACATGCTCAGAAAACCTCCAAAGGAAGTCTTCCTGGAGGCATCCGAATCAGATGGCCAAACCACCTCAACTGGCTCCTTTTGACACGAAGGAGTAGCGGCTCTACTCTGAGCTCCCTCCGGATGTCTGAGCTCCTCACCCTATCTCTAAGACTGAGTCCAGCCACCATACAGAGGAAGCTCATTTCAGCAGCTTGTATCCGCGATCTTGTTCTTTCGGTCACTAGCCAAAGCTCATGACATGACCATAGGTGAGGGTTGGAATGTAGATGGACTGGTAAATCGAGAGCTTAGCTTTATGCCTCAGCTCCCTCTTCACCACGATGGTTTGGTACAATGCCTGCATTACTGCTGATGCAGCACAAATCCGCCTGTCCATCTCTCGCTCCATTTTCCCATCACTCGTGAACAAGATCCTGAGTTACTTGAACTCCTTTGCTTAGGGAAGCAACCCGGCCCCACCCAGAGGGAGCAATATACCGGTTTCTGGCAGAGAATCATGGCCTCGGACTTGGAGGTGCTGATGCGCATCTCCGTCGCTTCACACTCAGCTGCATACCGCTCCAGTGCGTGCTGAAGGTCATGGTCTGAGGACGCCAACAATACCACATCATCTGTGTCACATGGACTGCACAGATTCAGATACTTTTTACCAGCAGTCAAAAGACTTGATTTTCCACTGTTAAAAAAAACGTGCACAAATGCAATGAGCAATGAAGGACATTTATTTCCTCAATTTAAAACCAACAACACAAGATAAAAACAATCTCTTAAAAAGAATAGACTAAAATCCTACTAAAATCTATTTTTAAAAAAAACAGTCCCGTTGGGGGCATCAGATCAGTGAAACAGAGCACACTGGTCTTTTTGCGGCTATGCTTATCTTGGCTGGTGTAATAGTCCTTTAAAGGGAATCTTCTCCAGGGAACAGGCGACGCAGGGCGATGAGTGACGAGCAGCACACTTCCTCCTTGGCCTCCGTACCTCCGAATCCTCCTCACGGCTGGTCCGACGTGATGCAGCGCTGTGGAAGAGGGAGCGTCACTCAGTTTTCGGCACACCATAAAAACAACCAACCACACACACACTGCTGGGTAGGATGGCTCGCGTCCCTTCACTTATCTGGGAATCTGCGTTGTATCAATCCTCCTCGGCATCCGTCGCTCACTTCAGCCCTCCGTTCCTGCCTCCGTGCAGCCACGACCCGACTCAGTCCGCCTCCGTCCTCTCCCCTCGAACCAGTGCTGCTTACTGCATGTAGCGTAGAGTTTCTTTGGCTCGGTCCACTCTTGTGTCGCTCCACTTTGTTCCCCGTCTGTCCCCAGCTCTACTCACGGCCGCCCTGTTACTCCTCTGCTTGGTTTCCCCCTTGTGCGCTCTCTGTTAGTCCTCCTCTTGTTGCACATGTGTCCCTCTTTTCTTCATCAGCTCAGGTAGCTCTGTCCAATCAATCGCAGTCTCCGCTAAATCAGTGCCAGCTGTCTTCACTAATTACAACTCACAAAAAAGAAAAAAAGATCACTCCACCCAGTAAACATGCACACTCAAAATAAACCCATGCAACTACAAAATAGAAACATAACAAAATAACCACTACAAACAAAACCATGCAACTATAAAATAAAAACTAAACAATTAAAATAACCACTCCAAACCATGCAACTAAAATACAAACTAACAAAAATACAACTGGTACTGTGACATCTGCAAAAAGCAGAGATGCGATCCTGAGGTCCCCAAACCGGACACCCTCCCCACCCCGACTGCACTTGAGATCCTGTCCATGAAGACCACAAACAGGATTGGAGACAAGAGGCAGCCCTGGCGGGGTACAACACCCACTGGAAATGTGTCTGACTTAGTGCCGAGTATGCAGACACAGCTCTCACTTTGGTTGTACAGAGACTGAACAGCTCGTAGCAACAAGCCCGGTACCCCATACACCCGCAGTATCCCCCACAGAGCCCCTCGCGGGACATAGTCATAGGTCTTCTCCAGATCCACAAAACGCATGTAGACTGGCAGGTCGAACTCCCATGACCCCCTCAGCAGCTCCGCAAGGGTAAAGAGCTGGTCCGCTGTTCCACAACCGGGACGCAATCTGCATTGTTTCTCCTGAATCTGAGATTTGACAGTTGGTCGGAGACTCCCTTCTAGCACCCTAGAATGAACTTACCTGGGGGGGCTGAGAAGTGTGATACCTCGGTAGTTGGCGCAGACTCTCCAGTCCCCCCTTTTTGAAAATAGGGCCGACCACTCCGGTCTTCCACTCCACTGGTACCGTACCTGATGCCCATGCGACATTGTATAGACGTGTCAACCAAGACAGTCCAACAATGTCCAGAGCCTTCAGCATCTCAGGGCAAATTTCATCCACACATGGTGCTTTGCCACCGAGGAGCTTCTTAACTACCTTGGCGACCTCTGGACAGAGATCCCCCCTGAGTCTTGCGACAGGCACCCAGGACCTTCAGACCACGGCTCCCACCAGCTGCTTCTGCAATGGAGGCTTTGAACATGGACCACTTAGAATCCATGTCCCCAACCTCCCCCGGGATGCAGGAGAAACTCTTCCGGAGGCGGGAGTTGAAAAACCCCACAGACAAGGTCCTCCGCCAGACATTTCCAGTTCACCCGCACTACACGTTTGGGTTTACCAGGTCTGTCTGGCAGTCTTTCCCACCATCAGATCCAACTCACCAGCAGGTGGTGATCAGTTGACAGCTCTGCACCTCTCTTCACCCAAGTGTCCAAAGCATACGGTTGCAGATCTGACGATACATCTATAAAGTCGATCATCGACCTTTGGCCTAAGGCGCTCTGGTACTAGGTACACTTATGAGCAACCTTATGCTCGAACATGGTGTTTTTTATGAAAAATCTGACTAGCACAGAAGTCCAATAACAAAGCACCACTTGGTGTCACGATCTGAGCTGGTGGACCCGAGCAGAGAGCCACACCACCAAGGCTGGTTGAGGAGAAAGTGTTTTATTGTGCGGGGGTGAGTAAAGGTGGCTGGGTGGGGGAAAACCAGGGTGTAGGAGCGGGGAGTTCCGGGCAGGAGTGGGGGTCCAGGCGGGAGTGGGGGATCCAGGCAGGAGTGGGGGATCCAGGCAGGAGTGGGGGATCCAGGCAGGAGTGGGGGTTCCAGGCAGGAGCGGGGGTTCCAGGCAGGAGCGGGGGTTCCAGGCAGGAGCGGGGGTTCCAGGCAGGAGCGGGGGTTCCAGGCAGGAGCGGGGGTGTCCAGGCAGGAGTGGGGTGTCCAGGCAGGAGCGGGGGTTCCAGGCAGGAGTGGGGGTTCCAGGCAGGAGTGGGGGTTCCAGGCAGGAGTGGGGGTTCCCGGGCAGCTGAATGCGTGGTTTCTTGTTCAATACTCTGGCAGGGAGTGGAAGGCTGAGCCGGTATTTATTGCAGAGGTGAGTCATTAGCATGATGATTGTCAGCTGCCCGGGAGCCGTGGAGATAGTTGATTGCCTGAGTGGAGTCAGCTGGAGAAGCCAGACTCCACTCAGGCACCGAGCTGCAGGGGAAAGACAGGGCAGAGAAACGGAACTGTGACACTTGGGTTCAGATCAGGCAAGCCATTCCTCCCAATCACCCCCCTCCCGGTTTCTCCCAGGAGAACTATGGAGTCCCCAGGTGGTCCCCCTTCCAGGACACCACCCAGAGACTCCAAGAAGGCTGAATACTCTGAACTGCTGTTCACCGCATAAGCACAGACAACAGTCAGAGCTTTCCCCTCTGCAACACGAAGTCGCAGAGAGGTGACCCTCTCATTCTCCGGGGTGAACTCCAACATGGTAACGTCACCCTGAATTAGACCACAGTCGAGCACCAATTTATGGGCTGGAACAGACAGCACTTCTAAACCCATTCCCTACATCAGAACGTTATCACCAGTAGTAGTGTACTGAGAGAATGGCAGCACAGAACTCACAATATATGAGCGGCTCACTCCAGTATCTCGCAAGATTTTAACTGGTATTTTAACAACACTACCTACCAGTGACACATAACCATCAGACAGAAATGGTGAGAAAGCAGATTGTAATCTATTGTAGTTCCCTACAGATTTCCCCTTTGCTCTGGGAGAACTGACAACAGGAGAGAGGACACCAGTTAACCTCCTGCCAGGAGCAGCGAGTGCCACAGGCTCCCCCTGCCTACCTTCAGGATTAATTTTTAATGGACATTCAACTTCCCAGTGCCCCCTGCCACTTCAGAGGTGACAGATGTTTCTCTGATCCCCATGTGCCTGACTCCACACAGACCTATCCATTCTATTCTTGCCTGGTTCCCAAGCTCGACAGTCATAACCACCTCGATGACTTAGTACATAATCATCAGCGAGGGCCGCTGCTTCCTCTGCTGTCTTCACCTTATACTCACCAATGTAGACTGCAATTTGTAGAAGAACTGAGTCTTTGAACTGTTCCAAGATCATTAGCTCACACAGAGTATCAAATGTAGGAACATTCATCGAAGAACACCAACAACTGAAATGAGTAGTCAGCTCTCTGGCAAACTCCATGTGAGTCTGGTGACCAGACTTCTCCCAGGATCTGAATCTCTTGAAGAATATCTTGAAGAATAGATGCTGCTGTCTGCCATTCCGAGGGCACAATACACCTCCTGAGCCTTACCTGTTAGAATACACTGCACTAATAAAGTCCTCTCAGTGTCAGACCAGCCTCTGGTCTCAGCCACTCTCTCAAACAGGGAAAAAAACATGTCAGGATCACGTTCACAAAACTGAGCGACCAAACACAAATTTGTGGAAATGTGAAATGAATGTGGAGGATCAGACGAACCCCCAAGAGTCTGGCCCACGACCCCAGCAGTATCCAGGCTTAACATGCACTCCTCCAGCTCGAGCCTATTTAGTTCGACCTGTAACACCAGCAACCTCTCACGCTGCTCGAATGTTAAAGTCGAGCTTCTTGGAGCAGCTTCACCAGGAGCAGCAGCTCTCTTTCAAACAGTACTCCCAATGTATCTACAATAGTTAACCAACAGAAAAAAAACCACACAATGGTGGTTTAATTCCACAGTGCGCGCTCGCTTGAGTTTCAACGGCTGAGTCGCATTGTCTCAGTATGTTGCTTCACCGTCCATATTGTCATCACTGTCTGCAGCAAAATCTTCGCCATTGTCGAAATAACTGTCAATGTAGTCGTTTTCCTCTTCAATATCCTCTTCATCATACTCTTCTGCTTCAACTTCCTCTTCTTCCTCATTCCCAGGTTTCTTTTCAGTCTCATCACCGGAGTCTAAACCAGCCTCCACAGCCTGAGCTTTAGGCTGGAGAACTCCTGCATCAAGTAGGTTAGTTTTCAGGATGTGTTTCATATTTTCTTTAGATCGTTTATCACCTACATCCATTTTGAAGTGTTCCGCTATTTTCACTATTTGCTCCCGTGAACAACGATCCAACAATTCCTCTGATGGAGCTTTCAAAAAATCCTCCCCCAAAGCCATGACTCAGCACAAACCAAAACCCTGTGATGCCAACTTGCTTAATCAGGTGCTCTCTGACACTAAGCCCCCCTGCAGCTAAAACAGCTGACTTGTCACTGGGGCTCCGTCCCTCTAACTGCCTCAACCAGAATCTAACTGACTCCCCCCCGAGTCATCAGGTGGTACTTGTGATGGGTATTTATGCACTAAACTCCCGCAAGCCTGGAGAAGCAACTGGAGACCGGCGACTCCACCTGCAGCCTCGAACGTGCTCTTGCGCTAACTGCTCCAACCTTGTTCACACCACACTACCGACCCCCTAAACGGACTCCAAGAGAGTTCGCTCTGAAGCCTAACAGGGACAAAACCACAGCAACTTACCACTGCTGTACAGCAACAGAAACACCTGAGGTGAGAGACACAAACACAAGCATCACAGACTGGTGACAACTTCCTCTGAGCACTAAACAACTTCCCCTGAGCACTAAACAGAATCTGAAGAGCTGTCTACTCATCATACATGGTGTCTCCGAACAACAAGAATACGCCGTTCCTCGTGAACCACAATGAATGAACAGGTCACACAGCGTCACTTCCGACGCTACAAGCACCTGACTCATTCACAAAATAACAGTGTCCGCCCACAACGGTAGTCAGGCCGACGAGCTACCGCTGCTTACCCCGGTTGGATTGTTTGGACGAGCCCCCATTTGTTACAACTTTGTTACCAAAAACAGAGACAACCACTGTACGGTGCAAATCAAAGGGTTTATTTGCCAATCAAACGGAAGTCCACGCTACCATTAAGGCCCGAATGAACAAAACCCACACATGGGCTGGAGCTCCACAGACCCACCGCTACTGTAGGGCCAGCTGCACATAGGGACACCTGTCAATGATATTGATTAGCAGCGTAAATACGTATGTGAATCGCATCACTGGCTGGAGCAGCCAGTCACCGGTCACTTACTGGCTCACGTTAAAAAATAGCCCAGAATGAAGTATGTGTTTATATTTTTTCAATATAGGGTGGATTTTTTTAGTGCGCAGCACAGATTTTCTGTGCAGGGAGACCGTGTCAACAGTGTGCAATTGCGCATGCGCGCAGCTTAGAGGGGACACTGGTGCAGGTTTGGAACAAAGATTTAGGTGCTGTATCTGATCCAGATTTGGAATGAAGATAGGGTTGAAAATGCTCATAGGGTCTAAGAAGCAAACCAATTCATGGATGGGTTTTTCTGTGGGTCAGACAAGGAAGAATCTGGGGTGCCAATGAAGTCACAATGTGAAGAATAAGCGACAATTCATTTTTGACACTTTGGTCAATATTTGTTCAATACTTCTGTCACTGACATAGGAAGCACTCTTTTAACATGCATTTTACATCGAATTTTTGCACAAAGTTACTTTTTTAATGTTGAATACATTATACTTATGGTTATTTTTGACAGATCAACATCTCATAAATTGAAAACTGAACAGTAAGATTGTTGAAGGGATGGTTTAAGTTAAAAAAAGAAACTACTTGGGTCATCTGTTTCATGTAGTGTCTCAAAACTGAACACAAGAAATGAAGAATTTTACAAAAAGTTGCTAAATATTCTGTAGTGAGCATTAACATTCTGAACCATCTCCCTACAGCAATCTTAAAAGTTTTTTTAACAGTCAAGTTAAAACCTGATACTCAAATATCTGATATCTGACTTTAACCATTGTGAGCTCAGATAATTAGATAATAATTTGAGCATAAATGACCTGAAAAGATGATTTCAGTTCTGGAACAAACACAAGGTACTCATTTGTCTACAACTAATAAATGATTCTGTTGTCAGGGAAGGCATGTCTTACTCGGACATTGTTAGTTAGTGACTCAACGGCAGTCACCCAGAAAACCTGCCAAAGGAAACAGAATCCTTTCAAATTCAAGTTTGAATTTACTTGAATTTGAACAATGAGTGTCTTTAGAGAGAAATGTACTGCAGATAGCATAATGTATATTGAGTGATATCCTGTGGAGAAATGAACAGAGTGTTATTTCTGGCAAACAGAAAATACTGTGCTCATAAATGGATCCTGCCTTCAATAAGTTCTGACTGAATTCAAGATGTGACCTTTGAGTTCCTGCTCCATCTATATATGGCACAAATTCATTAATGAGTTTTGTGTGACTATGGATCTTGATAAAATATATTTCATCATGCTTAATAAAGTTCAATTCTATATACTTTGAGTGTTTTATGATGGCCCTTATGACGATAACAAGCCACAATGATTTGGTCTCACCTTAACTTTGTCCTATACAGCTAATGTGCCTGGAATTTATGACTATGTGCACCTTGGAAGGATGAGAAGTTGTTCAGAAATGTATACTCTATCGTCGTTGGCCTCACAATGATTCAACTACATCATCACAATGATGCTGACAAATTTGGACTGACAGTGGTCCTCCCTGTCATACTGATAAACTCACAGTCTGCAGTGTGAACTCCAAAAGAGAGACTAAATTCAAGGCTTTGCAAGGTGAATATTGTGATTACAGGTGTGGTGTACGTTTACTGTCTTGCAGACTTTGCAGAAACATCACTATGCATTAGCTTCATAATAATCCGACAGACCTCACAAACTTTTTACTTCAGCAGTACTGTTTTCTAGTTATTTATTGTGACTCAGGGGTATCAAAGCAGGTTAAATTTCACTGGTTCGTTGACTCGGAAGAATTTCTGCATCTATGGTATTAGAGGTAAACTGTCATCCATGTTTTCTATTCTGTTTTGGTTTGATTGGGTGGTATGGTAGGACCCTTTGTCGGGTCTAGAATCATCATTTGTTGATCATTTGACTTGGGTATGTCATGCTGATGGCTCAAAGGGACACACAGTGAATTTTCGAATTTTACGAAAAGAAGTCCAAGAACTTTCCCACGACTTCCTTCCCCAGTCTGTGATTTTCATTAGCACAGCTGGGTCAGTGGTTTGGGAGATAAGGCAAACTAATCTGCTAACATCTGAAAAATACAACAGTCTCAAATTTTCTCCAACTTCAGCCTGTGGAAAAATGAACAACCAAATCTGAACTGTATTGGCCAGCAGAATTCTTGGAGGCTCCATTTTGATTATTGCTGGCTGTAACTTAAAAGTGAAATAGTATGTTTTTAGATGGGTGTATAAACAAAATAAAAACATATGAGTAAAATTAGCAAAGTGTACCATTACTACCCCCACCTAAAAAGTGTCTGTACTAGGTTCCTTACAAAATACTTGTTCCCAAGAAAAAGTTTCTGTAAAAACATCACTACTGAAATGTACTTACATACATGAGGGATTTTTGGTCTGCTCTGTAACAGAAGCCCTTTTTTTTTTTTTTTTAACAGACGTTTTATTGCATTTGACTTTGTTTTAATGAGCCTGATTCTCAATATACAAAAATTCTAAAGACTCACCTTGAAATGGAGTGAGAGATGTGATGTGTATCAGAGAGGATTTTTATGATTCATTCAATTTGTCTTTATTAAAATATATAGTCTGGGTCGGAATTGCCTCAAGGTCTAATATTTCACTATGCTTTCTCTTGCAGATAAATTTCACAGCAAAGTGCCTGAAAAGCAGGTATGTGAATCATTACAATTCAGAGACAGTTTTAGAGATGTCACCTTATTAATGCAGTTAGATTTGGCTTCATGCACCGAAAAAGTATAATACATTTAAAGGGGAAAGGCTGTCTGTTCTGAGCTTTTGAAACCACCACCACACACAAAAGATGATGTGTGTGTGTGATTGTGTGCGTGCATCCAAGGGTTTATCTTGGAGACATGAGCAGACCTAGAATTCTCCTGACAGACCCTTAGTGTTCTCACATCCTCCCGCACACATGCACACATCTAGCAGTCTGAAAAGACTTTGATTCCTTCCGGACATGTCTCACCTGCTCATATACCCATACAGTGAAAAGCTGTGATACTCCGCCGTCATTCAGCAGCTTTTCTCATGGGGTTTTCTCATTGTGCAAAAGAAGGGTTGGAGGTAAGAATGGGAAAGAATGAAAGACATGTCTGGATAGTGTGACCACAGTATGCTGAGTGGAGGATGCTAAAAGCAACAGCCACACATGTTGAAAATCTCATTATAACAACAGAATCTGCAGGATTTGGGTAGGAGAATTATCATCAGCAGAGGCTATGTCTTCCGTAAACTCACCGTACCTTATGCATAGGTCATCTTGTTGTAGTTCCGTGTAAAGCTTGATGCATCAATAAATAGCCAGAAAATTCTACATTTTTGGAACTGACATGTTTATCACTCCTTTTAACAAAATCCCCCCCCAAAAAATTTGCCATATAATTTTGTTTATGATATACTGTTTGTATTATATATGATACATTAGGCTTTTGGGGTAACTTTTTGCACACAGCTATATACAGTGAAACTCCACTTGCTCCAGTCTACTATTAGCATTGAGTGATCTGACACACTTCATAACAAAAAATAATATAATAATAGATAAAATAAAAAGAAAGAACAAAACAACAAACTTCAGGAAGCTTTTTGTCTGTGTCCCAGTAGATTCTCACACTGAACATATGTACTAATCCCATATGTATTTACATGCCTAGAACCTGCTCTATCCCCTCGTCAACCTCATTTTCCACTAACTGCTCCATGTCACTTATGTTTCCATCCAGTATCTCCTTGATACACAGAAAATGTCCTTGATGACATTTTCAGTGTACTTTATTTTTCTCTCTTCTTTGTCTAGTCATTTTGACATCTAAAAATTGGTCAATATAGTTTAGCGATTAGGATTTCAGAGTAATTGCTATTGCACAAATACTCAAAATGCATTTGAAGATGGTATTTTATTCATTAATTAAGTGAATTAAGTAACCAAAGTAGTGTGTTAATTACATTTTCACTGTATTTTTTTCTCTGTTCTTCCTCTGGTCTTTTTGACATATAAAAATAAGTCAATCAAATACAGCGATTATGATTTCAGAGGAACTGTTATTGTAAAAATACTCAAATTGCATTTGAAGATGGCATTTTATTCCTTCATTAAATTAATTAAATAATTAAAATAGTATGTGTTTGTATTTTCACAGGTATAATATAGATTACATTACAAAAATGATATATGATAATTCAGGAAAAAAGTACGTTATAATCCTGTTGTATCATATATGATACAGACATTTTGACATGGATAAACTGAAATATAAACAATGGATTACTCAGTAAATATGCATTCTTTCAATGCATAAACTATTTATTTTAAAAAATTTGTAACAATTTAGATGTTATTGTTACCTTTACTTTTTGAAAATTAGCAATGATTTTCCTGAAAAATGTGCATGGATGAGTTCATGAAAGTAGCCATTTTGAAAAGGGGCAAAATACGACTTCAGCTGCCAGTAATGGAATGAAAATTCCCAAGGGGGCAGAAAGCATGTGTCAGGTTACATACAAAAGGTTTTTAAGGAAACTACTTATCATGTTGATGAAATAGAAGTCTCAGAAACTCATGTATCATACATGATACCAACGGCTTTACAGGGTTAGGAGAATTATCATCAGCAGAGGCTATGTCTTCCGTAAACTCACGGTACCTTATCCATAGGTCATCTTGTTGTAGTTCCGGTAGCCATCTTTGTAGTTCATGTACAGGTATTCTTATTCTCTGTAAAGAAACCTTTTAAAACTACTTGAGTGACTGTCATTTCTCATTCTCTGCATCTGAGCCTCCTTGTGAATCGTAACAATGTGTTTTGTTGATAATAAATCAAAAACCAGCAAGAGTGTAACAAATAAAACAAATCGCACAATCTACAAATATCTAGAGTTGCAATAAATTGTGTATATTTTTAACAGACTGCTGCGATGATACTTGATCTGCTTTGTTATAGAAACAATGTCACGAAAACCAATACCTTGTTACCTAGTTGATGCCAAAATTTTAAAAATACAGCTGGACTTGATTTTCTAGAGTCAGAACTGGAATTCCCGCTGATACCTTGGGCACTGGAGTTTGACAATAACAATGAAATGTCTGTTAAAACATAACTTGTGTCTGTCATGATCCCTGTCCCAGCTCCCGTCCTACTCCCCAATTCTCCCTTTTTCCCTCTTTCTCCCTCTTCTCTGTTTCTCCCTGCCTCTGTGTTTTGCTTTGTCTGTCCCTCTCTCTCTTTCCTTTTCTCCTCCCTCTCGTACTTGTTTCTTTCTTTCCCTCTCTTTCTCTTCCTCTCTGCTCCTCTGCTCTCACCCTCCCTCTATCCCTCTGTTGGCCTGTCTCCTGCTCCATCTGTCTTCTTCTGTCACACACACACCCCCCCCCCCCCCCCCCCCCAAAAAAAAAAAAAAAAAAGGAAAAAATAATAATGGCAAACTCCCTGTCACATGTTGGCTGTGCTTCTACAGTTTACTGTGTCTAAGAAGACACTAAGCGACTTTCCCTTGGTTTAAACATAGATGAAGACCTCTACGAAAATTCACGACAATGTTTATAGAAATCTTTGAGATTCAAACAGCATTTTTTTTAGACTTAATTGGCTTAGTAAGGACACGGGAGAACAAGGCAAGGAGAGAAAAAAAAGGACAGAGAAGGGTGAACAGGAAGGTAGAGGATTAGTTTGAGAATAGGGATGCATTCAAGGTCAAGGTTGAAACAAAACAAGACAGCGAAAGAAGCAGAGAAACAAAAGCTTGTGAAAGGAGTTGAGAGAAGTTCAAAGCCAAGGTTAGAGAGTCAGAGAAAGGAACAACAGAGAGTGGTAGACAGAAGGACGGGGAGAGATAGAGAAGGAGCACCTTCTATCCTGTTAACCACTGTAGAGTGGGAAATAGGATTTTGTGTCACATTGCTCCAGCAAATTGCCGCATGGTGTTACCTTACAGAGGATAGCCACTACTTCTTTGTGACATATAGAGCTTTTCAGAGACTTGTCTGGGAACCAAAGGTGCCCCTCTGCAAAGTTAAAATGAGCGTCTGAATCATTCAAGATAAATTGGTTCCCCAAGTCATTGTCAGTGGATGCAGGCAATGCCTTGGCTGGGTTCCTGTGGAGAAGGTAATGATGAATAAAACATGATTAAGTGAGAAAAAATGAACCATGCATAAACACTTCATTAATGGGACAATGTACATCCATATTAAATCAGAATTATATCACCACTAACAGATTTATAAGCTCAGTCTAATATTCTTTTGCTACTGAATGTGTAAAGATATTGAGTAAATTTGAGTAAATTTATGCGTTTGTAGTTACAACTGTGCTACATCTGTATAAAATGAGACATAATATACTCATGTCATTGTGAGATTTGTCCTCCTTTGATGTGTTAAAATGAAATCTGCTGCAAAGTTTAGTTTATTACTTTTTGTACAGATTTTCATAGTTCACTTTCCTTGTTTCCAGACTCCGTGTGTATTCAGATTCAGAAAAATAATTTATTTGTCCCCAGGGGGCAATTAAAATGTATGTTCTAGTGAGAGTGAACAGCTTCCTGACTTTGTGGGTGGGATATCTGTGACTCCCTTTTTCTCACCTGGATCAATGTCTCTTCCTTCCCCTCTCTGTCTGTATCATCGCTCTCTCTGCTGCTATGTTGTACCCTCTGTCTCCGCACTGTAGGCCTCGTGAATGTTAATTTATACCACTGAAAGACAATGCCGCCTCTATAGAAACACATACAGACACACATACAGGCAGAGTGGTAGATGTCACTACACCTCATGACTGTCAGGTTAAAACCACTTAGCTTCACAATATCAGCTTTTCATTAGCTGAGAAAAACATTGTTTTCAGCTTTACTGCTATAAATTGAGTTTCTCCATAGTGGTGGTTGAAAAGAGTTTCAAGATCAACTAGTGGGGCTATTTTCTCAGTATGCAGTAGAAGAACACAAATGAAGATACAGACAGGTGACAAATGGGAAGATATATTGTGTCTTAATAAGGTGGTGGGCCACCAGATGCTGCCAGAGGCTTCAAAGCACTTTGACATGGATACTCCACATGTCTGGAAGTCTACTGGAGGGATGGAGCATCATTCTTCCAAAACATATTCCCTTGTTTGGTGTTGTGATGATGGTGGTGAAGAGCTCTGTCTAATATGTCAGTCCAAAATCTCCCATTGGTGTTCAACTGTGTGGAGATTTACAGACTTGAAAGTCTTAACATATCTTTGATATTATTTTTATCAAATCCTTTACTGCTCATACCCTTTGGAAAGGGGCATCACATGCTGAATGAGAATATTACAGTTTCAAGAGGCTCAAGTGCAGGAAAAGAAATGGAGAATAGAATTGTTAAATAAAGTTATATTTTGCAAAGGACAGAATACAAAAACTCATAACTACAAAACTAACCAGAAAACTACAACCAGAAGTGGAATATGAAAAGAGATACCGGCAAGAATAACTCAGGAGCGCCCCTAGTGGACTGGGGGGAGAATTTGACTTGAATTGTAAGCAGGAACAAAGTAACCCATGGAAGGTAATACCTAAGCAGGCAAATATAACAATACAGAACTCGACCAAGCGAGAATAACAGGAAGAACAAATTCAGAAGAGTGATCGCACTCATTAAGAAACAAATTGGAGCTCACTCTGAACAATACAAATCCAGATTAAGTCTATGAACAATTTTACAAGGCCAAGAATACCAGAAGTAGTGACTACACTCACTAGGTGGAAAAAAACTGAGATTATCTAATACCTTGATCGGAATACTAACCTGAGGACTGTAACTGTACAGAATACCATGAACAAGATAACTCTAAATACAAACACTAAGAACGTGAACCTACTCTAGTCTCAAATGCCGGGACTGAGACTTAGCTGACAGAATTGAGGGGAATGGAACCAGGAAAACCAGATAGCCTTCTAGCTGAGGTGGTACATGCTGGGCAGTGGAGAGGGCTGGTGTGTAGCTGGAGAGGAACACGGTGACTGGAGACTGTGGGTGTGGGGGGCCAGAGGGAAGGAGGTGGTGGTGGTCGTGGGCCAGGTGAGGGGTTTTCAGAAGGGCAGGAGGACGTGGAGAGGTGGCAGGCTGATGAGGTGCAGAGTGGCAGAGAACTGCCAAAAACCAGAGGATCCAGGAAGACGAGGGACAGAATGTGCACAAGCAGGTCGGCATCCAGACTAGGAGAGATTAAACATAAGTTACCAAGAGTTCACAAGAACCAATGGCTGGAGAGCCCAGTGAACAGAACTAACTGAGAGTCATTCACGGTCCAGTAACAAGTGGTGAGTTGAGTCACTCTTTGTTGTAGCAGAGATGATTCTGATTGGCCCAATTCCACCTGCTTGTGCTTCTGCTGATGCTGATTGCTGATTACCCACACCTGCCGCCACAGCCTCTTTGCCAAGCACACCTATGAGAAACAGGAAGGGTGGGGGAAGGGGAGAGCACTATCTGGAGCCCCAAGCAGCGGGCCTGACAGAGAAAGCTATTTAAAAGTATACATGAATCAGTTTTTTGACCCCTCTAGGTTGTAAAACAAATACTACACAGCATCATCTGCATGATGTTACAAGAACGGTGTCCAAAAGTTTTGTTTGTCTGTTTGTTCTACATTTTCCACATTGAAAATCTAATCTGAAGACATAAAGACCATGTGGAAACAAATGAATTGTGTAGTTTCATAGATTACAATCAAAATCCAGCTCAAAGGAGCCACTGTTTGCCTTGCTGACAGTTTTGCGTCCTAAAGTTTCAAAAAGACACCCTGTCTGACTTGCAAAATTTTTCAGTGTTAGACCTTCATCAAGCAGATGGTTTGGTCGAGAAAGAAGCCATTTAAATGGGGGGGGGGGGGGGGGGCAGCAAATGGTGACAATCATTAGGCTGGTACTCTACATGTACATGGAGAAACAGAAGGTGAAAGTTTGTCAGTAAGTTAAACAGACTACTGGGAGCTGGACCTAAATTAGCTTTACATATTTTATTAGTGTGTGTGTGTTTAAAGATGAAAGCAAACATGCCCATAATTAGGTAGCCATTTGTCAATTTGTATGTTGTGTTTGGCGCATTACCAAGCAGGTATTTGTGTTTACAGCTTGTGTAGTATTTAGCTCTTTACTGAATGTGCTTACAGACGTGCTTGTGTTTACAGATAAAGGAATACAATACAGCATACTGCCGCCACTACACCACTGTGTTGCTGGCTGTTTTCTGTGAGATATTGCTATAAGCACCATATTTTGTTTACAGCACAGCTAAGTCTGGAGAACATTAGCCTGTGGCGAAACCAGCTAAAAGCTAATATATTATTTTTGGGGATGTTTTATTACAGTGTACACTCTGAGACTGGAGGCATATTTAAGGCCTGAGCCTTAAAACATACAGTGATAGTGGTGGGAGAATAAATATGACTGTTCACAGGGTTGAAAAAAGAAAAAAAAAATCGGGTTGAAATACTTTGCTTAAGGGCACAAAAAGAACAGAGCTGAGTTGATAATATCAGATCTGCTGTTGATGATCAGTTATCATGATAGCATACTTAATAATGTCATTATCACAGGTGCAGCAGATGAGATGTGAAAATTGACATGCGTCCCTGTGTGCCTCTTTCCATCGATCAAGACATTGGACAAAAGCGTCTGCTAAATGAAATTGTAGAATTGTAGAAGACATTAGAAATACATGGTTGAGTAATGAATTGGAAAATCAACGCAGGTTATCTCACCACTCACTTGACATTTTAAACAAGCCAGCAAACAAGCACTGCAAATTATTGACTTACAAGGCAACCTGATGCAAAGTCCCCTGCTATGTACACTACATGGATCTGATCTGATTAGCTGTGAGACCAGTGGAGACACTGGTGATTTACCTGGAGAGATTATTGGAATGTGATAGGAGCAGGAAGGAGAACCTACTCTTGCCTTTTTTACTCTTCTCCTATTTTTTCAAAAACCAATGAAAATATAAAACCAGCAGTGATCAGCTGCTAACAGCTGTCCATGCATTCATACCAGATCAACTTTCTGCCCAAATCTATTCCCTAGTTACAGCAATTTTATTATTTTGTCAGACATCGAGCAACCATCCAGGGCTCCAAAACTGAAATAATTCTTCTCACAGAGATTTGGTCACTAACATTAAAATAATAGTAGCCATTCTGGTAAATGACTAATCATTGATGATCGATAATAGTAATTTTTAAACTATTTTTTGGTTTTGTTTTGGTTTTATTCTTTTATTGTTTTTCTATCTGTAATCGGTGCTGCTTACAATGCATTATCACTTCCCCTCTGAGTTTATCCTTTAAAGCAGTGCCACCTCCCAGGCAGCATAACTACCCTGGTAAAACTGCAGCATGTCTAGAAAGAAAGATTGATGCCTTAAGGATAAATTCAGGGAATAAATGTCACCACCCTTGTCACCCAAACTTTGTAGCTCAGTATGACTGTGAAGGCTGCACATAAGTGCACCTTTACCTGCCAACACTTACATTGCTGATTGCTCATGAGTGGATGTACAAAATATTCAGAACATAGTAACACTGAAAATACATATGAAAATACGCGTTTCAAAAACTATGCATTAAAAATGTCAGGAAAAAGTGCTTGAATTGTGTCTCAATGTAATGTATAATTGCCTGATTCATTAATGTGTTATTACTATAAAACAGAAAACTGTGCTGTTCACTTGAGTGAAATGAAATATAAAGAAACTCTACAGAAATACTAATACATTTCTTATCTATTTACTCTCTTCTGGCTAGTCTTTCTTATAGTTTATTTCTTTTTGGCTTTTTAGTCTTGACTTTCTTCAATATTCAGTACTGCTTTAGGGCTCAAACTAAAAGAAATTATTACTTTTTTGTACATTCAGTCAATGTATCTGAGTGTTCTTGTTTCTAATTCACTGTGTCTCAAGTGGCGGTTTAAACTTAGATGCAGATGGATTGGTTCTTCATAACAGCTTTGCAAACATTAGAACAGACGCACTTGAGATACAATGGTGCCAAATGAAGCACTTGAAGGCTTTGCTAAGCAACAGTTTAATAGATATTTGAGTAGGCTGGTTTCATATAGGTGTGGAGGATGGCTGTTTGATCTTGTGGGATCTTGTAAGATTGAGCTATAGCATTTTAAGTTTTTAATAGTTTTTGGAGGCTTCAGTTTGGCGGCTACACTATGGTCACCTGGGATAAAGAAAAGAATCATCCTCACAGATTTGCAAATTGTGCATGTTTATAAACAACCTCTGAGAAATGGAACATTTTATGATGGTTTTTGCAAACCCTTGTGAACAAATTACATATGTACAACTCTTTGAGTGCAGATTGACACATTACTCTTGTCTTTTTCTCAGCCATCTCTTGTGGATGCTCCATAGGAACCAAATGGGCTGTGCAGATCTGACCAAGTGTTTCATTTTTGGTCTTGTTTGCATTTATCAACATAATCAGTTAGGTTCATCTTGTTGTTTAGTGATGTTGTCTATCCTTGCAATGATGAATGAATGAATGAATGAACCAGATTGACTTTCCATTGAACTTTGTACAGATGTTTATGGTCCCCACTGTATGAAACCCATCATCTTTGGTTGCTCTCTGACATTTCCTTTTTTACCACAAGGCAAAAAAAAAAAAAAAAAAAATCTCAACACCTGTAGAGTGGATTTGCATAATACTACTGTGCATATTCAAGCCCTTCTAAATAGTAGTTGTAGTCGCTTTGTTGATCTTCTCATTTTTTCCCCGAGTGTGTCTGTGATGTCAAATATTGCTACATTTGATGAAGTTTTGATCTTTATGTGAGCATCATCATTATGACTGTGTAATTAAGGATTTGCTATTAGACAAAAATCTTGTTGCAGTATATGGGATTCAAAATTCTGGAAAAATTAACAACAGGTAACAGCTTCTACATCAGTGGTACAAATTTTACTATATGTTGTTGTCACAGTTCCGCTCCTCTGTCCTGTCTGTCTGTCTCTGTCTGGTTGTCTCCCATCCGCTCCTCTGCCCTGTCTCTCCCCTACAGCTCGGTGCCTGAGTGGAGTCTGGCTCCTCAGCTGACTCCACTCAGGTAATCAACTACCTGCACGGCTCCCGGACAGCTGATGATCATTCACTAACGACTCACCTCTGCAATAAAGACCGGCTCAGCCTTCCACTCCCTGCCAGAGCGTTAAACAAGAACCACGCAGTTCGGTTTGCTCTCTAGCCCCCTTCACGATCTGTTTTTGAGTTTCTGCCAACTTCTAACCTTGTTTTCTCCTGCCTCCCTCAGTTCAGCTGTCCGGGATCCCACGCCATTCTCCTTCCCCTCCGGCTCTCCCCGACAAACCTTCACCAGTTTCTCCTGCCTGGACCCCCACTCCTGCCTGGACCCCCACTCCTGCCTGGACCCCCACTCCTGCCTGGAACCCCCCGCTCCTACACCCTGGTTTTCCCCCACCTAGCCACCATTTTCACCCCCTACAATAAACCACTTGCATTCAGCCAGCCCTGGAAGTGTGGTTTTCTGCTCGGGTCCACCTGCTCAGTTCGTGACAGTTGTATTTGTCACAGTAACAGGGTTGTAAATCCATGCTAACTTTACCTTTTTTTCTCAGGTGTAGAAGCTAGCTATTTAGCTTGCTGTTACTGCTGGCCAAGAGGATAAACTTACTGATGTAAAAAAGTAAACAAAAAAGTAAAAAAGATTTTGCATAATATTCAAAAAAGGTTTTCATGCAGTAGAGTGAGAAATTCAGTCAAGTCTGACAATGTTATGAAAATATGAAAAACTGAAGATAGGGCATAGCTTTGCTCTACCCATTCTTTTGGAAAACTGTTTGATGATGTCAATTCCAGCATATCGTGTGATTCACTGTTTTCTTCTTCTTCTTCTTCTTCTTCTTCTACCATGTTAAAAATGTTATGGTAACAGGGTTTCGTGTAAGTTGTGGGAGACATGTTCCATGCACAATAGTAATTATTTAAAATATTATGTTGATCAAACAAAAATTAAATGTTCCCGCAATTACAAGAGACATCAATAACAAAAAATAATACCAAAAAGGAGGTTTAGGTTTCCTTTTAGCTATTTTATTTGAGATTCAATTTGGTCATCATGGGGGTGGGACAATAGAAAAAAATAGCATTTTAAGGGGTACTCTAGATGTATTTGGTATTTTTAAAAATATTTTCAGTTTTTATGGATTTGGTCTAAGGACAAGCAAATTTACACAACAACGGCACATTTTAGTATTTTGTACATGGATCATTTGAATTTTAAAGGGTGGAATGCAAAATATCCCCCAGTTGTGGAATGATCCATTTATCTCTGTTTTCTCGTCACAGTTTATCACATTTTTGATTCAGCAAAGAAAACTAAAGAAATACACAAATCAACATGCTCATTGACATTTATTTTAAAAAATATAAACACCCAACTGTTTCTCTCTTACTTTAAGCATGGCAGCAATCAAATAAGATAAGATAAGATAATCCTTTATTACTCCCCGTGTCTGGGGAAATTTCCCATGTTACAGCAGCATACATCATACAGTAGAGCACCAATAGCAACAATAAACAACAATATAGTGATAATCATAATAATAATCACAATATGTCCAGGAGTGTAGGATGGGAAAGGTGGCTTATGGAATGATGTGAAGTACGAGAGAACTGTGCATATTATGTGGTAAGGGATTGTGTGACAGAGTCCAGTTTTGTGTTAACATCAGCCAGTGATGCTGGTGTTATAAAGTCTTATAGCAGATGGAATGAATGACTTGCGATAGCGTTCCGTCTTGTAGGTTAGGTGTCTCAGTCTACTGCTGAAAAAGCTACTTTGAGACTCCACAGTGTCCTGCAGTGGGTGAGAGGGATTGTCTATGATGGATGTGAGCTTTGCCAACATCCTCCTCTCACCCACCTCCTCTATGGAGTCCAGGGAACAGTCCAGCACAGAACCGGCCCTCCTCACCAGTCTGTTCAGTCTCTTTCTGTCCCTCTCAGTGCTCCCTGCTCCCCAACAGACCACTGCATAGAAAACAGCAGACGCTACCACCGAGTCATAAAATGTCGAGTCCTGCACATTCCAAAGGACCTCAGTCTCCTCAGCAGGTGGAGACGACTTTGGCCCTTCTTGTACAGGACCTCTGTGTTGTGTGACCAGTCCAGTTTGTTGTTGAGGTGAACACCCAGGTATTTGTATGAGTCCACTATCTCAATGTCCATACCCTGGATGTTCACCAGTGCAGTCTGAGGTGCCCTCCTCCTGCGGAAGTCGATGGTCATCTCTTTCATCTTACTGGCATTGAGCTGCAGATGGTTTCTCTCACACCAGTCGACAAAGTCAGAGATGACTGTAGAGAGAGTACTCCATCTCGTCCCCATTAGACACACACCCAACAATGGCTGCATCATCCGAGAATTTCTGGAGGTGACAGCTCTCAGAGTTGTATTGGAAGTCCGATGTGTACAGGATAAAGAGAAAGGGAGAGAGCACTGTCCCCTGTGGGGCCCCCATGCTGCTGACCACTACATCAGAAACACAGTCCTGAAGCCTCACATACTGTGGTCTGTTGGTGAGGTAGTCGATGATCCAAGCAGTCAGGTGACAGTCTACTCCCGCTCCCTCAAGCTTCACCCTGAGCAGAGAAGGCTGGATTGTGTTGAAAGCACTGGAGAAGTCAAAGAACATGACCCTCACAATGCTGCCGGTTTCCTCCAGGAGAGTCAGCGATCTGTGCAGCAGGTAGAAAACTGCGTCATCCACTCCAATGTTCGGTTGGTAAGCGAACTGCAGTGGATCCAGATTAGGGCTCACCAGGGGGCGTAGATTCCTGAGGATGATCCTCTCCATGGTCTTCATCAGATAAGAAGTGAGGGCCACAGGTCTGAAGTGGTTTGGCTCCCTGAGGTTCCTAGTCTTTGTTGTGGAACACTTCCTGCCTGGTTCCTGTCTCAAAGGAACCCTCTGCAGACTCAGTTTGAATATGTGGAGCAGCACCTCACAGAGCTGGTCTTCACAGTCTCTGAGGATTCTGGAGCCGATTCCATCAGGACCTGCGACTTTCCTGGTCTTGATCTTTTTTAGCTCCCATCTCACCTGATCAGCAGTTATGGAGAGGTTGGGGGTGGAGAGGGATGACAGGAGAGGGAGTGATGGTGGTGGTGGTGGGGGTGGAGACAGGAGGAGGTGGTGGGGCTGTGTGTGAAGTCCAGAGGTGGTGGGGGGTGGGGGGAGGAGGAGATGTGCTGTTGGTGGTATTGCTGCGCTGTACAAATGCAATCCACCCACTTGAAGAATAGAATAAAAGGAAAGAGAAAAACTACTAGAAATATCTAGAAACACCTAGAGTTAGCAGGAGCTGCTGTAACTGGCTGCTGCTGGCACGGCGCCATCTTGAAAAAAAATGCTGGTGTATAGTCAGTCACAAAGAAAAACAAATGCAACACAGCTTAAAATGGATTTAAAAGCTGTGTTAAAGTCAGCATTGCGATTTCAATTGGGGAGCTGCACAGAACAATGCTGCCATTCTTCCAATAACAAAACACTGGTATCTTGTTTGAATTAACTTTATTTGGACTTATCAGTGGACAGAACTGACTGTGCGCTTGGTGCTTATCTATGTTCACGTTGAGCTTCACATGGTGGCCCAAACAGTGTGAGCAGATGGGTCACAGGTTCAATGCAGGAAGGCAGATCAAAACATGTAGCGTGAGTCAACACGACACATACAGTGCCAGTGTTTCCCCAGCTTTTCACCCAAATGTAATGTTATAGGTGATAGACAACAACAGTTATGTTATCAAATACCTTCTGGCTGGAAGTTATGTGCTTAAGTTTCCTTTCCAGGAGGGTCAGAGCTTAGACATAAATTGGCTTCTGAAAGTAATTGTTTGGAACACAGGGCGGAGCAGTCAGAAGTTTCAAACAAACGGTTGTGGACAAATACACAAAACAGCCCTAATGCTTATGTAAGCCTTTATCTCAAAGCACAGCCTCCTGGAAATGCTAGTCTAACTGTAGACTCTCCATCATGTCAGAAAATGAAACCCTCTGTAATTCCTGCATGAAAGGAGGGATTTTCATCAGTAAATGGCACTGGAAATTGTCGTGGAATTTCTAGTTAACGGCAATAAACGGCAATACGCAGGCAGCACAGAAAACTACTGAGAATTGACGGGAATTGTCGTGGGCGCCTGATCTCCCAGCCTCCGGGACGGGGGAAGCTTTTCAGTGTCAATGAAAATGCTGTGAGATATACAAATGCAAATCAGAGTTGTGTGTGTGTGTGTGTGTGTGTGTGTGTGTGTGTGTGTGTGTGTGTGTGTGTGTGTGTGTGTGTGTGTGTGTGTGTGTCTTGCTAAGACTGGCCCAAAACACATCTTGGAAGTCTGTATTGAAGGGAATCCTTTAAAATCTGCTCTCGGCCTCGCTTCCTGCTGACTCGGTGCTTCACGCCCCCACGCCAGGCATGGCCCACATCTGGCGTGGTGTCCTGGTGTCCGTCTTGCTTCGCTGATCAAAAGGGGAACCCATCTCCATCCTGTGGCTGCAGAGGTGCTAGGACTCCAGAGCTATAGGTGAGGGAATAAACAAAACCCTGCACACTGGTGTAGGATCCACCAGCCACTATCAACAAATGAAACAGAAACTGAATAGAATAGAATAGAATAGAATAGAATAGAATAGAATAGAATAGATATATTTTCAATGCTGCTATTCGGAGAGTACCAAACTGATTTTCATTGTTCTCTGTAGCAGTGACAATAAAGATCTATTCTATTCTATTCTATTCTATTCTATTCTATTCTATTCTATTCTGTTTCACTTGTTGATAGTGGCTGATGGATCCTACACCAGTGTGTGTGTGTGTGTGTGTGTGTGTCTGTGTGTGTGTCTGTGTGTGTTTCTGTGTCTGTGGTGAGGGGTTGGTGGGTGTGGAGGGTGTAAGGTAGGGGGGTTGAGGGGTAGGGGTTGACTTTTCACACTTGCATTGGATTTTTAAGAGAAAAGGTCAGTCACTTAACACTGTCAAAATCCTCAATCTCCAACATCATGCAGAGCATGATTACAGTCACCTTTTCTCTTGTGTTGCTTAACTGTACAGTGGATGTATTTACCACACATCTTCCAGCAGTGCCCTCAATAGGGGGAAATGATGATGGATATGAGGTGTCTGTTTCCCTCAAGTTCCAAACTTCTACTGACTCCATAAAAATATCTGTCTGGATGGGGATGAACCCAGGAAATTCCTGCAATTACATTTTATATGTAGCAGTCTTTGACATGACATTAATAGCTATGAACTGCTTCATAATGGCTGGTTGTGGTTCTGTCAAAGGGTCAAGGATGGGTTCCTTAAAATACACCACCTAGCAAATACATATGCTGATCTTTCTGCTCTCGATCCATTATTAAATTATGTTACAAGTTTGCATGAAATGGGAAAATGATCAACTTTAGTTACAGTGTTCAGGGTACATCTGATGATACATTGTCAACATTGCATGCACACTACCAGACTAAAGTCTGGACACACCTTCTCATTCAGTGGTTTTTAGCGATTTATATTATTTCTATATTGTAGATTAATACTGAATGGTAACACTTTTTTTGTTTACAACATAATTCAATTCAATTCAATTCAATTTTATTTATATAGCGTCAATTACAGTCAAATCGTCTCAAGACGCTTTACAGAACCCAAATGCCTGACCCCCAGAGCAAGCCCAAGGCGACAGTGGCAAGGAAAAACACCCTTTTAACAGGGAAGAAACCTCGAGCAGAACCCGGCTCTATATAGGGGGGACCCATCTGCCTGCTGGCCGGGCGGGTTGAGAAGGACAGAAGAGGGCAAGGGGGAGGGATGGGAGAAGAGGGAGGGGTGGGAAAGCAAGGAAAACACAACACACATTTGGATACATGCATGACAGGATATGTGACACAGACAAAGTATAAGCTAACATTGAAAACTGACTCATAATTTACTCTTATGATGTACGGCTCTGACATTAAACATACTCCATATATAGCTAGCAGTAAAATTCAAACAGTATGTAAGTTAGCATAACAGTATAGTGAAGGCAATGCAGAATTCCATGTGTATATATATCTATTGAATGAGAAGGTGTGTCCAAGCTCATCTGGTAGTGTAGATCAAGCTCATCCTTGATGATATGACAGTGGCATCACTGTTATCCTCTTTTGATCAAAGACTTTCATCTTGCAGGCACAGAGAAAATCTGTTGACCTGGAGAAGTCTGCTACTTTCAGAAATGCTGCGTCACTGACGTCATCACATTAGAGTTGCTCGGCGAATCACACACGTCGTCTGGCAAGAACCAAGCAATGCACGAACGAACAAAGTTGTCTTTGTTACGTAAGTTTCTACAATGGCGGCCCGGCAGTCCGACTCACTACAGACTCCTCGCATGGAACAGCCTGGACATGATTCCTGGTTGCAGTCAGACCCGCGACAGACACTGAGAAGAAACTGTTGAGCGTTATCAGCGGGCTGTCTGCCAGAGAGCACCGCTGGAGGAGAAGATGGAGGAGAAGCTGGAGCGGTGTCAGAGCTACAGGAGAAGATGTCCACCATGGAAGAGAAATTAAACAGCTTCTCCAGCAGGGAGGAAATTTAGTGGAAAAGAACCCACAAACCTAAAATTGTGGTAAGAATATATTCTATTTGTACGATATTTTTAGTGAGTTCTAGCACAATGCTTTGAATTGGTAACGTTAAGAAGTGATATCATGTAGTCCTTCACTTATGTTCACAAATGTGACTCTGTTTGTTTGTTTTTTTGTTTGTTTTTTGCTTTTTTGTAGTTTCAGGAACAAGGGAAGACTGTTTATTCTATTTTCTTTTTTCATGTTTCTTTTTGGGAGAAAAAATGTTTACTGCAAGCATATATAATAATCCTTTATCAGGTGAATGCACACAATTACATTTTTGTACTGCAGATTGTAAACCATTCATTCAAATTGTGTCTGCTAATTTAAAACTGTGTAAAATGACTTTACAGTTGACTCTACATTTATTCTGCTGTGAGTAATAAAAGAATGTTCTGATTTATTTTCAAGACTGGGCCAGTGTTGCCAACTTGGCGACTTTTTCGCTAAATCTAGTGACTTTCTAAAGCGTCCGAGATACTTTTTTTGTCAAATGCGATTAGCAACAAATGTAGCAACTTTTTCTGCCGTTTTGGAGACCCTGACAGGAAAACTTGAAACATTCTGCAGTTACTGTTTTCAGCGAGCAGCAGGTGCTGCTGTGAGCTTCTCCTCCTCCCAGAGCACAGGCTGTCAGTCCAGTAACCCCGCAGCAGTCCCACTTTCTGATTAGAGGACACATCACTCCGCGGCCAGATGGCAGATGAATCGCACATGTGCAAAGTCACTACAGATCTCATCCAGACTTATGGAGTGGAGTGTAAATGAAAATGTTTCTTCACTGTCATACTAAAATAAACCACAGCATTTAGCATCTAGTACAAAAACATATTTTGGGTGTTTTATACTCACTTCTTGTCTCTCCCACAACGTTATTCCTATGTCCTACAACGTTTATTGCAATTACATGCAAACTGGGAAATATGCAAATGGCTGATGCTACAGGTACGGACCCGTACCCGTAGCATCTGTACCAGAGGTACGGACCCGGTAAGGTCACTGAAGAGCTGGCGCCGGTTAACTACTATTTGCTGCACATTACAGGCAGTTTATATGAATGACTTTGACGGCAAACATTGTATAATTTAACCAAAAATACACCGTCTCCTCTCACACTTTAGACATTGCAGTTTTTACGCTTTTAGACGCCGTGTCTAAATTGTTTGAAGTCCAGTTCCTAATAATTAGTTTACCGCGTTCAGTGGTGGAAGCGGCTGACGAACTCCATTGCAAATGTTCCCATTTAATTTCGGACGCTAATTTACAAGATAAAGTTAAGGATGTCGAATATGAAACAAACACTCGTGAATGGTGAGGAGCAGCTCTTTAATTCGGCATGAATTAAAAAAAACCACAAACTCGATTTACTGTGATATTGTGAGATTTGTTTGTGGTTTTGTAACTTAGCCATTCAACAGAGTCCGCTAACATTAAAGTGACTGACGTGCAGTGTCTGTGTTGACAGACGTAGAAAATACGTCAGGTTTTTGTTTAGGTTGTTAATATGTAATAGTCTGTCGCTACTTTTGAAGGTAAAAAAATACTTGTAGTTTGCTGGCTGTTAGTTCCGCCATTTGTTTTGTTTGCTGTTTGTGCTTTATTAGAACAGGGTCACGTGAATAAAAAGTTTTGCTATTTTTAATAGTAGTGCTGATTTCAACCCCCAAATCGCTGTCCGTGAAAAAGTCAGATAATGATATTTATAAGACATTATGCATGATAGAAAAGAGAACAACAGATGACTGACATGACAGGCTCGGCACGCAGATTCACCTCGAATCACGGAAGCGCCTTCATCACTCGGATTACCAAGACGGCTCATTAATATTTATGTACGTCGGATTACCAGCCAATCACAAAGCGCGTTCATCAGCCGACTCATTAATATTCATGTCCGTCTCATTAATATTTATGGTAAGGGAAAGTGCCGTATCCGTAGGCCACAGGCTATGGGTATGGGTCCGTATCTGTAGACACTACCTATGCAAATTAGGCGATGATGTCATTTAGTGACTTGTAGCAATTTTTAGGACAGCCAACAGCTACTTTCCTTACTGAGGAGTTGGCAACACTGGACTGGGCTTGCCTCACAATGGGGCAGTCGCTACATATTTTGTACAAAATCAGGGCAAAAATCCAGATGTGGAGACAGATGTCCTTCTATGTAAGTATCCTGTTTAAAATTGCTCTAAATTATCTGACTTTATCAACAGTAACAAAAGCTAACATTACCTGGAAATAGCAGGAAATGGTAATAGTAAATAACAAAGGTTATAACATCTTCATTTAACTGTTTATCAGCCGCCTGTAAAACATAATTTGAGGAACTTTACTACTTTACTTCTGCTCAGAGTCACCAGAGAAGAAAGAGAGTAAAACATATTAGCTTGATTCATTACATTGTGTGTTTTATATAAAATATGGTTAGAATAATATTGTTGGTCACCAGGACATCATTTTTCTGTTATATTAGTAAATTGATTGAATGGTATTGATTTCCTGTACTGATTGTGTTCACAGCTGCTGGAGGTCAGGAAGACGGTCCTTGCTCCAGATGGAGAGAACTTATGAAAGGGCATCACAGCTGACATGATGTCAGATGCTGCACATCACAGGCATTTTCACAGTGGACAGCCATCTGATAGAATGAAACCACATAAGTATGACACAGCAGCAGGAAAGATACAATTTAAGCCTGAACTGATACCTGAGACCAGCTTGGGGTGAGACCAATGGGATGAGACCCGCGCAAACTCAAACGGCACCCGCAAACTTGGAGTTTACAGCATGTGAACTGCCGATAACCGCTGGGAACTTTGGAGGTTTTCAGCAATTCACAGGGCCGATAATCTGGCTTTTCATGCATTATTGTATTCAGAACACACAGATGCAGTGTACAGTTTTATTTTTAAGTTTTGTCTTTGAAAGAACATAAAATCATACTTTATCCAGAGCAATAGGAACTGTACATAAATGTGACAAGTGAGGCAGGAATACCTTGTATTGCTCCATTTTTATTTATTTATTTTTATTTTTTTTTGCATTGTAATTCAAACTTCAGAAAATTGTCCCTAAACTTTTCAACAGCCTCTCAGGATAATGGTATGGTAGCCTTGCGAGGAAACACTATCAGGTACACTACACTTCAAGCTAAATCTTTCCTTAATAGGGCCAAAGACAACAGTAGTTCTTGAATAAATGTATAATTACGTATAAGCAATGAGATTTTAGCTTGTTTGTTACCTTCTTCAGACAAACTGATCTTTTGCAGAACTAACATGTTTTACTGCCAACAGAGGCCTATGCAACAGTTTTCATGTTTTCTGATTCACCAATTTGTTCTAATGATACTCCCAGACACTGTGGAGAAGTTATTTGAATCTGTTCCACTGCTAGCTTATTTGATTAGCTGTCTGTACGTTGTTGCCGAACTATTTTCATATCGAGTAAACTCCACCTAAGTCAGTCCATTTTCAGATGCGGATGTGTAGTTCGGAGGAAGCAGCTTTGTGTTCCCCTGTGACTCAAATGATCGTTTTTTACATGGCCCATTAGTTTTGACTGAAGATACAAATAATGGCTGAGGATCTTTTGTCAGTATATGAAGAGCTAACCCGATTTCTATATGAATGACAGAGGCAGACAGAGCAAACACACACACTGAGAATCCCAAAGTGCACTGAGGAAACCAATGTTCCTGAGAGCAAGCCATCCATCTCTGAACAGCTGGTTATTTTGGCTGTAACTTCTCTGTCACCTCTTTTCTGTGGTGTTGAACCAGACTCACCTCAGACCTGCATGCTGTTACAACACAAGGTGGACGCAATCAGTTACAGGAACAGCAAACGGCAGCGATGGCACCTTCATAACCGCATGAATGCTCGATGACAAATTCAAACATTCATCTCTCTCTAACCCTGAAGAAGGTCGCCTAACCAGCGCTTTACTAGGACATTTTTGGGGAAATGCCACATTCATGTCATGTCATTGATAAGCATTGATGACTGACACATCTAATTAAAATCCAATATTAACAGTTGATGACCCTTTCTAATGGATGTGAACACAAACAGTTGTGCACACTATGGACCTGTAGCTGTTTCTTATACTCCTTTCTAGTCTGCTTGGACTCCACTAGCTTGGAATTAATGTATTTTGTACAAACTAATGCTGGATATGTGCAATGTCGCCCTTGTAGCGTAGTCATCATTAAAACTGTCTGCAGTTTCTTGACACAGAAAGCATAACACTGACCTTAAATGTTAGTCAGTTTAGATGTTAACCAATGGTTTATTGATTGTTAGAAAACTGTTTCAAATACAAAACATTTGACATTTTGGAATGACAGGTCAACACATAAGGAGGAAACATGGAACAGTTTGACTTTTTTCCCTCTTTGGCTAATGTTGCATGAACAAAGTATGAGCTGACGATAACAATTACACAGTTTGGATTGCAGTGACCAGGCCAGATTATGCCGTAGAGAAATAGTTTTACTTGCAATCTTTTTAGAGGATAGCATTAGCAATACCAAACACACAAAAAACCTTTGTCATTTATAATTTTCATTTGTTTTACAATCATTCAAGCTTCAACATCCCATCTTTACACTGTCTTTTTTTCCCACAAGGCGTGTTTTAACAGCTCATTGGCTAGTATCCAAACCAGAATTAGTTTGTGTAACAACCCTCTTTCATAATATTGTGCTTGTGGTTATTGATGTGGTTACTGCGCAAAACTAGCCCTATAAAGTCTGACCCATGAAAAAATACCCAGAAAATTCTAATTTTTGGAATTGACATGTTTATCATGCCTTTAAACAAAATCCCCCCTCCCCCCCAAAATTTTTCCATATCATTTCGTTTATGATATATGGTTTGTATCATATATGATACATTAGGCCAGTGGTCCCCAAACTACGGCCCGCGGGCCAGATGCGGCCCGCCTCCACATTTGGCCCAGCCCCCTGAACAACACTAGAGACGCATTATGATTTTTTTTTTTCCAGTCTGGCCATGCGATCCAGACTAATACACGCATAGAACGTGACATTCTACTGGAACCTACAAAAGGATTCAGTGTTTCCTCTAGGACTTTTTCTGTAGACAGCAGCCCCCCCCCCCCCCCCCCCTCCAACACACACACACACACACACACACACACACACACACACATGCACAAAGGGTAGATACTGAGAGCACCACAGTTATCTGTAGTTTACCTTAGTTTTTGCGACAAAAAAAATAAAATAAAGGAGCAGCACTGGAATTTTAGTAGCAGCGGGCTGCTGCTGCAGAATGAATGTAGCGGAAACCCTGGGATTAAAAGGAAGGAACACAAGACCTTTGAGACACTGCTCATATGAGTCATTTAAGTCAGAGATTTTGCTCTGACAACTAAGCTGAACTTTTACCTATTTGTGCACAGCACAACAGAAAATTAATGTTACATGGACAGAGAGGGTAATTTGGTTATTATTTATTTCATAAATAGTGTTATTTATGTCATTAATAGTGTTATTTATTTCCCGACTTTTTTTTCCTGTGAAGATCCCGGAAAGGGTTATTAATATTTGGTTATGTGTGGCTTTCTGGAGAACAATGTTTACGTTTAGGCACCCCTGCTATCGTCACACTTTTTCTGTTACAAACTGACCCCAGCCCCCCACCAGAGAAGGGAAAAGTTATGTGGCCCTCACAGGAAAAAGTTTGGGGACCCTTGCATTAGGTGTTTTGGGTAACTTTTCGCTAACAACAATATACAGTAAAACTCCACTTGCTCCAGCCTACTATGAGCATTGAGTGAGCTGACACACTTTATAACAAAAAATAATATAATACATAAAATTAAAAGAGAACAAAACAACAAACTTCAGGAAGCTTTTTCTCCATCTCCCGGTAGATTCTCACACTGAACATATGTACTAATCCCATGTGTATTTACATGCCTAGAACCTGCTCTTGACCCTCGTCATCCTCATTTTCCACTAACTGCTCCATGTCACTTGTGTTTCCATCCAGTATCTCCTTGATACACAGAAAATGTCCTTGATGACATTTTCAGTGTACTTTATTTTTCTCTCTTCTTTGTCTAGTCATTTTGACATCTAAACATTGGACAGTATAGTATAGCGATTATGATTTCAGAGTAATTGTTACTGTTAAAATACTGAAAATGCATTTGAAGATGGCATTTTATTCATTAAGTGAATTAAGTAAGCAAAGTAGTGTGTTGATTACATTTTCACTGTAATTTCTTTTTCTCTGTTCTTCCTCTAGTCTTTTTAACATATTAAAAAATTCATTTTCAAAATTCAAATTCATTTCTAGTGATTTCCAGTTGAGTGAACGCTGGCGCGTTTGGCTGCCGCTACTCACCGCAACTTTTAAGAGTTTTTTACGGTTTCTCCAGCCACATTCCAACCGTTTCTCTACTCGACTGAGAATCTTAACCCTCCTCTACCGACTGATGTTCCTCATTTTTGCTGGCATAGCCCCATACTGCTGTGATAGCAGGCTAACTATTGCCTACCTGCTTGGCTCACCACCCGGCTCCACGTCTTTGACTTTCTCCACCGTTTTGCTATGTCGGCTAGCAGGGCTTTTGTATCGTCCCTACTGGGCTGGACTGTCTTGGTTCTCCTCCATCTACTGGTGGAGGGACTGCTCCAATTTTCGCTGGCGGAGCTTCTCAGGCTCCGCTTCCAGCGGTCCAGATCTCCTCTGGCAGCTCTGTGTCTCCACCCGGACATCGGCGTCCAGCAACGCCCAAGGTACATCCACCGTGGTTCTTGATGGGGTTTCCACTTCACTGACTCCAAAGGAATTACCTCCTTCTGGTCCTCCACTCGCCGACCACCCAGAAACACCGGCTTGTCTGTCAACCACAGTGTGTTAGCTGGCTAGGTCAGTTAATGCTCCTCTCTCCAGCGACAACACCGGCGTTAGCTTCGGTCTGCTGAACATCCGCTCCCTCGCGGGCAAAGGCCATCTCGTCCAGGATCTCCTTACCGACCGTAAGCTTATTTTTCTCTGTTTAAATGAGACTTGGCAAATACCTGGTGACTTCTCCCAACTTAATAACTCCACTCCTCCGGGGTTTGTTTACATTTGCAAACCTTGCGGCTCCAGTCGCGGAGGGGGTCTCGCGAAAAGTGGAAGGTCGTTCCAGTTTCTCTGCCTCCTCTCTCATCAATAGAATGCCTCGCTTGTCAAATCTCTGGACCCACTCCCACAATCATCGCCACAGTCTATCTCCATCTCTAAGACCCCCCGTACCATCGCATTCCTCAACATCAAGGACATTAACATTGACCCCCTCTCCTCCTCCATCGCCACCTTGACACCAGACTCTTCCTCCACCCCCGACGATCTGGTCAACCTTTACAATAACAGCCTCACGAACATTCTCAACTCGCTTGCTCCTGTTAAAACCCACTCTGTTTACTACCTGGTTCACTCCCAATCTCCGTGCCTCCAATCCAAAAATCGACAACTTGAAAGACTTTACAGGAAATCTGGTCTCACCATCCACAAAGACATGTATACTGCTCAGCTATCTCATTACAAGAACTCCATCTCTCTAGCTAAATCACAATACTACTCTGGACTCATCTGCTCAAATGCAGGCAACACAAGGACATGGCCTAGCCCCCCCCCCCCCCCCCCCCCACACACACACACACACACACACACACCTCTACTCCCACAACACCTGTAATTCTCTCCTCCAGTTCTTCAATGAAAAGGTCATAAAAATCCACCAACATCTTGGCTCCACTACCTCACCCCTCCCCTCCTCTGAACTTTCTCCCCCCTGCCACTTTCCACTTTTGAACTCCCTGATCCCTCAGTAATTTCTGAGTTTATCATCAAGTCCAAGCCTTCCACATGCCAATTGGATCCCCTCCCCACCGCCCTGGTCAAATCCTGCTTCCCCTCTCTGCTTCCCCTCATTTCAGCCATCATCCATTCCTCACTGTCCTCTGGTATTGTTTCCACTCCCTTCAAATCTGCAGCTGTAAGCCCCATCCTTAAGAAGCCTGGTTCAGATCCCAATACTTTTAATAACCTCTGCCCCATTTCTCACCTTCCTTTCATCTCCAAAATCCTTGAGAAAATTGTCGCCTTCAATTTTACACCCATCTCACACAAAACTGCCTCTATGAACAATTCCAGTCCGGCTCCCATCCCCGCCACAGCACTGAAACAGCCCTGATTAAGATCACAGATGACCTCCTTATGGCATCTGACTCCGGTTTACTCTCCATACTCATCCTCCTTGATCTGACTGCAGCCTTCGACACTGTTTCTCATCCCAGCCTTCTTAGTAGGCTTTCCTCCATCGGCATCACTCACACCCCCCTCCACTGGTTTTACTCCTACCTGACTGGCCGCACTCAGTTAATTCAGCTCAAGTCCTTCACCTCACAGCCCTCCCCCGTCACTTCTGGTGTGCCCCAGGGCTCCGTCCTGGAGCCCCTCCTCTTCATCATATAACTCCTCTCACTTGGCAATATCTTCCTTAAATATGGTATCCACTTTCACTGCTTTGTGGATGACACCCAGGTCTATCTCTCCAATAAACCTAACTCCACCCTCCCTCCATCCTCCCTCACCCACTGCCTTTCTGAGATCAAATCCTGGCTCACTGCAAACTTCCCCAAATTAAATAGTGATAAAACTGAACTACTTCTAGTTGGCACTAAATCCACCCTATCCAAAGCTGTTTCTTTCTCACCATAGACAGCTCCACAGTGTCCCCCTCCCCTCAGGTAAAGAGTCTGGGTGTCATCCTCGACAGCTCACTTTCTTTTCACTCCCACATTCATAACATCACTCGGTGTGCTTATTTCCATTTATGCAACATTAATCGTCTCCGCCCCTCCCTCACCCCTCATACCATAGCCATTCCAGTTCACAGCCTCGTCACCTCCCGTATTGATTATTGAAATTCCCTCCTCTTTGGTGTCCCCCACAAATCCCTCCATAAACTTCAACCGGTCCAAAACTCTGCAGCTCGTATCATCACCTGTACTCCCTCCTTTCACTACATCACCCCCGTCCTCCAGCAGCTTCACTGGCTCCCGGTCCATTTCCGCATCATGTTCAAAATTCTTCTGTATACATTAAAAGCCATCTACAACCTCGCCCCCCCATCTGTCTGATCTCCTCCACATTGCCACTCCATCTTGTTCCCTCAGGTCCTCCTCCTCCCTTCACCTCTCTGTACCTTCTGCCCACCTCAGCACCATGGGGAGCAAAACTTTCAGCTCCTCTGCTCCCCAACTCTGGAATTCTCTCCCACCAGACATCCTCAACATTGTCTCTTTACCCCAGTTCAAGTCAAGACTCAAAACTCATCTGTTTAAATCTGCATATTTATTGTAATCTCATTGTTTTTTTTAACTGTTTTGTAACTTCTGTCTGTTTTGATTTATTTATTTTACTGTGTTTTTATCCTCTGTAAAGTGACCTTGGGTGTTGTGAAAGGTGCTGCCAAATAAAATGTATTGTTATTATTATTATTATTATTATATAAAAATAAGTCAATAAAATACAGTAATTATGATTTCAGAGGAACTGTTATTGTAAAAATACTCAAAATGCATTTGAAGATGACATTTCATTCTTTTATTAAATTAATTAAATAATTAAAATAGTATGTGTTTGTATTTTTACAGGTATAATGTAGATTACATGACAAAAATGGTACATGACAATTCAGGGGGAAAAAGTTCTTTTTAATCCTGTTGTATCATATATGATACAGACATTTTGACATGGTTTAACTGAAATCTAAACAATGGATTACTTAGTAAATATGCATTCTTTCAATGCATCCATCCATTCTCTATACACTGCTTTATCCACACTAGGGTCGTGGGGGTGCTGGAGTCTATCTCAGCTCACTCAGGCGAAGGCAGGGGACACCCTGGACAGGTCGCCAGTCTGTCGCAGTTCTACATATACAGACAAACAATCACACTCACGTTCACACCTACGGGCAATTTAGAGTAACCAATTAACCTCAGCATAGTTTTGGACTGTGGGAGGAGTACCCGGAGAAAACCCACACATGCACAGGGCACAACATGCAAACTGAGAACATGCAGAAAGATCCCAGGACAGGATTTGAACCGAGGATCTTCTTTCTGCAAGGCGAAAGTGCTAACCACTACGCAGACGTGCAGCCCTCTTTCAATGAAGAAAATGCTTATTTTAAAAATTTTGTAACAATTTAGATGTTACTCTTACCTTCACTTTTTGAAAATTAGCAATGATTTTCCTGAAAAACGTGCATGGACGATTTCATGAAAGTAGCCATTTTAAAAAAGGGGCAAAATATGACTTCAGCTGCCAGTAATGGAATGAAAATTCACAAGGGGGCAGAAAACATGTATCAGGTTATATACAAAAGGTTTTTAAAGAAACTACTTATCATGTTGATGAGATAGAAGTCTCAGAAACTCATGTATCATACATGATACAAACGGCTTTACAGGTCTAGTGTGCACCATGGAGCAGAATCAAACCAACTGAGGCAACAGCAGGTGAATGGAGACGTTTTCCAAAAGATTGTGCTTCTATGAAATGTTTTAGTTTCCTTTGTTGGGAATTTGTCTTAGGAAACTACTTTGCATTTTCATCACCATGGTTGCGGCAGCTAAGGCAGCTTTTGGAATTGATTCATTAGTCCTAGCTTGTCTTGGAATGTTTCCAATGTGCCATTCAGGGTGCATTTTCATGTTCTGGTTCTGATTTTAAATAATATGATTTATGAATAGGAAAAAATACTTTCTAATAATTCCTCCTCATCATCAGCAACCTCAGGTACATTGTGCTGTTGTCATCAGAACCATACAATACTAGGCGTTTGAACTTGGGATGTAAATGTTGTAACACATCCACTTTTGTAGTTCCTTCAACCCCACAATTTTTTCAGATTAAACTCCAGAGGTGAAGTTGAGTATCTGAAAACAAACATGCACAGACACTAAATAAGTCAAGTTATATTGAACAAAGAGCCATCCAGCAGAAAATCAGTTAGCTGTAACTAATATATGAGAGAATGGGATTTCTGAAGGTGTCAGCATAAAGGTACAAAACATGCATCGGTTTAAACTGGGTTGAGACCACCAGAGCTGGACTCCACTTGGTGATATACAAATTGTGCCCAGCTGGAGCTGTCCTCCATCTCCTTTAGCATCACAGGATTATCAAATTGCTTACAACTTTGAAAATTTGCTTTCAAACAAATCCATCTGGTGGACAAACAAATGTAGAATGTTTCCTTGTTTTCTCTGACTTCCTACTGTAGCATCACACAGTAGCAGGATTCGTATAATCTCCAAACTGAGAAAGGGGCTGTGCAAAGTTTACGCAGGTGGCACAGCAGCAGTAGTGTCATTAATAATTGAATTTTCTGACGTGTCACTGTAATTGTAGCCAACCTAAACGGCGTTCTGCATGGCGAGCAGTTGTGCTGTTGTGCAAAGATTCAGTTTCTATGATGAAATAATTTAGAGCGAACATGCTCTGGATGAATCCAGCATTTTTATTTTGAGCAAGAGTCCACATATAGTTTCCTCTGGAGAATCCCAATATATATATTATTTGACAAATGGATTCATCCAGGCCTACACAGTGGTTAGCACTGTCGCCTTGCAGCTAGAAGATCCCCAGTTCACATCCTGGCCTGGCCCTGGGATTTTTCTGCATGGAGTTTGCACGTTCTCTCTGTGCATGCATGGGGTTTCTTTGGGTACTCTGGCTGAGGCTAATTGATAATTCTAAATTGTCCATAGGTGTGAATGTGAGTGTGATTGTTTGCCTCCCTGCGATACCCTCGTGACCTCTCTAGGGTGTCCTCTGCCTTCAGCCTAAGTCAGCTGGGTTAGGCTCCAGCACCCCGCAACCCTATTGAGAATTAAGCAGTATATAGATGATGGATGGATAGATTATTACAGGGAATTTTATGGGAAGTTTCCAGTTTTTCTGCTTAGATGCAACAACTAATATTTGATATTATTACTCTTAGTTCATTTCTTAAATGTAGAATTCCAGTTGTTCAATATTTATGGTGATCACAGATCTGAAATAACACTGAATAAATTATTAAAATGACACCAAACACAATATGTTAATCGCATATAGTTCCTGAGATAATAATAAAATTTGTAAACATATGAATGAACTTTTAGATTGTAGACTTTAGGCTACATTAAAGCAAACTTACAACATAGTGAAGCATACAAGCATATACATTCACTAATAAGAAAAAGTAAGACATAGAGGGAATATATGCTTTTAGTGAAAAGCCTCTGTCTTTAATGACTGTGGTCTGTGACAGAGAAGGGGGTGGAGTGGGGATTGGTCATGTGTGTACATCTTCAGATATGGTGTGTTCTACTTCCATCCGCTGATGCTGCATTTCCTTGATGTTCAGATTTAAAAACTGTTCAATTCATTCCTGTGTAGAAAGTTCTGTGTGTTAGGTAGGGAGATCAGAAGGTCAGAATGCCAGTCCACTTCGGTGTGGTTTTCCTCACAGTTGACACTTTATGACCCTTATCGGATCCTAGCGGAGGTAGGAGGCATCCTGTTGTCTCCAACAGTGCCGTGCGTAATCCTTAAAGCTGCTGTCCGGAATTTCCGTTTGTTTTCAATTTATGTATCATTTTTAACAAAGCTTAAATGTGTTAGTCTAGTTCGATACTATAATATAAAGTTAGTATAACGCGATATGAAAATTTATTCCTGAGCTCCGCCTTCCTCTCATAGACTCCCATGTTATTCCAAAAAGCGCCGGTCGCTGCCGACCAATCAAGTTCGAGCTTCAGCTTTGTCATGCTGTCAATCAGCGGTTACGTGCACAGCAAGCAAGCCCATGCAGAGGTGGGCGAGCTACGCACTACGCAACCGTGCGCACATTTGTTTTGCTTGTGGAGGAGAGAGCATCAGGGCTCAGCAACTTCCAGAAAAGTTACCAATCCCACGGCTTGTCAGGCCAAGAGACTGCAGGACGTTTTTTGGCTCGGGGTGCTCGCGTCGCTCCCCGACCACGGCCTCCATAGCCCGCCTGACGGCTTCGTTTAGATGCCGTGGTCGGGGTGCTCGCGTCGCTCCCCGACCATGGCTTCCATAGCCCGCCTGGCGGCTTCGTTTAGATGCCCGACCTCTGGAGGAAGATGTTGGGGCGTCTGGGACATACTCTTCGTCAGAGGAGTCATGCAATTCTGAACTCTAGATAGAAATAAATAAACAATGTAACACATATACACACGTAAATGCACTAAGTTTGATAAACAACGTCATCGAGAGGGATACATGAGTGTAATCACATATTGAAACTTTAATCGTTAGTCCTAGCAGATTCATGTTATTTTGGTATTAGGACAAGTTAGACTCAATACAGCATTCTAACGTAATTCCTTTATTATTTACTAAATGTACTAAATGTAGAAGAGTGGAAAACAGCAAAACAGGCAAGATGCTGCAGCACTCCGGGCACTTCTCTCATGTACTGCGCGCGTGCACAAATAAAGGTGCGAAATCAGAGGGAGGGACGGTGGGACAAACAGTGTTTTGGGAGACGCTGCGATTCAAACTCCGGACAGCAGCTTTAAGTAGTAAACATCCGATCAGCAGATGTTCCATTTGGAGGGGAATTTTGGGTTAGCTGTCTTCTGAAATTTACTGCTTCGAGAAAGGGTCTTTGGATCCTTGTGTACTGCTCTGGTCCTTAGTACTCTCCATCCTCATGACCCTTAAATGGATTAAGGACATATGTATAATAGACAGGAATGCACTATTTTAAAGTAAAAGCAGGGAAACTGTAGCCTAGCCGCGCTAGACAACCCACGGCAACGAATTTAATTCTCTGCCATGGAGGGTCTAGTTACCCTCCATAAGGCTCGAGGCTGGATTCTCCTAAAACTGGCCGGACCAATCACCATGAAGTGTAGAGTCAGAAGGCGGGCGTGACGAAGTGACGACAGAGGCGTGACGATTCTGACAGAAACAACCGGCGCACAATAAACAGTTATCTTTCGACTCGGCTTTGGCCACAGCCCTTAAAGATTTGAAGCTAAAATTCAACTTGAAAGATAAACAAAGGACGGCACTGAAGTGTTTCATTGAGAAGAAAGACGTATTTGGACTTATGCCGACGGGATATGGCAAATCCTTAATATACCAGTTAGCTCCGCAGCTCTGCTGGTTGGGAAGCTAATGGGACTTAGCCACAATCCACCAGTGCTCTCGGAACTACGTCAGCCTATTCGTTGCGTTGATTGGTTGTATACCTACCCAATTGTTGCAGAGGGATTTGATAGACAACCTTTTAGCCCGCCTCCCTCCCTGTCGAGCTTCCCAACCCTTGTGCCGTCAGAAACATGGGTGTAGCATGGCTAGGCTAGGGAAATTGAGGAATGAATAGACCTAACAAGTGGAGCACAATTACAGAGATTAGATTACATTAGATTTATTTTAATTGTAGTTGAATGCACCATCCTTCATGGCTTTTGATTTCGTCCAATGTCATTCAAGACATACGTAGTTACATGTGCAGTGAAAGAAAAGTGACAGATCGTGGTAAACATGCACATATATATACAAAGCAAGTGTTTTATGAGGAGTGGGTGGTGTAGCTTACAGAGTGTACTTTACACTGAAATACAACAAGAGGGGACACTTAGTATGTGTGTGTCATTTATCATGTCTGACATGTATTGTCTTTGCCTTTTCTTATCTTTCTCAGTTTGTTTAAACATCCTTTTTTCCACCATAACTCATGTTTCTCCACTGTGCATGTGTGTATGTAAAAGAAAGAAAAGGCTGATTGTTCTTTTTCTCATGATTCCTCTGTGTGTTGTTTAAAGAGGCTTATGTCTGTTCACGTCTGAGACTGTCCTGTTATCCGTGATCGGAGGATGGCAGCAGGCAGGAACACAGCAGATTATGAAAGAATAATCTTAAGGACAATCTCCAAACATTGAAAGTATTATATTTCACTAAGGTGAACCAAGGTACATCAGTACAAACATTATCTAGCCACATTTGATTGCTGGCTGAATACTGGAAGGCAAAGCAAGGCAAATTTATTCATACAGCACATTTCATACCCAAAGGTATAAACTCATAGGACTTTACAGAGTACACAGACAAAAGCACAAGAAACACATGGAATAAACAATAAGAGCAAATAGGCACAAGCACAAAAATCAAGAATTAATTAAAGCAATAGTAAACAGGTAGGTATTTAGATTGGATTTGAAAGTAGTTAGCATTATCTTAAGTCATTGTTCTTCTGGCAGTTGGTCCACAGTCCAAATTTGAGCAGATTTAATGCTAAAGACAGTCTCCCCATGTTTAGTTTATGGCTCTGAGAACTGTCAGTCATCCATAATTAATCAGCCTGTGAGGTCTGCAAAGTTTGTGTGATCTGACAAGCATTTTGGACCTTAACTAGTCAGTGATTTATGGACAAGCTATAGAGTTTTAAAGTACCATTCCATAAGAAACTGGTAGCTAATGTATCGATCGGAGAGCTGGAGTTATATGCTGAGCTTTTTTTTGCCCCCTTTATGATCCTGCCAGCAGCATTCTGGATCAGTTTAAGCTGTCTGATTGCTGGCAGACAGATCTGTGAACAGTCCATTACAGTAGTCCAGGCTCTGATTTTTGCACGAGTTTTAAGGAACTACTGTAGAAGACTGATTGATTTGTACTCTTCAAATAAAAATTACCAGTTTGTACACAGATTTAAAGTCTTTCGTTACTGTACCCTGCAACTATTATTCAGGTTTGCTCTCACCTGACTGGAATTTATCCAACTATAAATTTGTCTATTGGACTGTCCCAATTCCATTTCAGTTCAATTCAGTTTTATTTATATAGCATCAATTCACAACATATGTCATCTCAAACTGCTTCAGACAGTAGTGTGAAGACCTTTCAAATTTTAAACAGAGAAACCTAACAAATCCAAAGCTCCCTTTGAATTTTCCTAGGAAAAAAAAAACTCTAATAGAACCAGGCTTAGGGAGGGCAGTCATCTGCCTCAACTGGTTGGGGTGAGGAAGGTGATGATATGGGTGGGTGTAGAAAGGAGAACAATGAACACCACTGTACTTGTCGATGTTTGTTTGGGCATGCGTCTATTTTTTATTTGTTTTTATCTTTTAATGTCACCTCGATACACGTGATCTGGTTAGTTTAACCTAACAAGAATATATGCACAATGAATAACAAAGGTCAAAGTATTAGCCCTTGAGGAACTGCACACGTTGTTTTGACTGATAGAAGATAGAGTCCATCTTAAGGGTAGGACTTTCATTTTAAGACATGTGAAGGCTGGGTTATGCTTTCTACACGAATGAGCCATGCAAAAATCAGCCGCACGGAAATCCACGCGAGAGACCGTGTGTGACTTTATACTCGTGCGACGTCACAAACTGCAGGGGGCAATGTATCGCAAACACACGTCTAAAAATGTGGAGATTTTCCACATGTGCAGAAATTTTCCACATGAGAACGGCTGCTCGAAGGGGCGTGGGTACTAAAATGATGGAATTTGTCCGCATGGAGTCGCACAGACCTCGCGGATTCGGCAAACATAAAGCAAGCTTAAGACAGACCAAGGCAATGATCAAGTCAGTGTATCAATATAACATGATGAACCATATCATGGCAACTATAAGGTCCAGTAATTCTGGGATTAACCCATTATTATCTGATACAATATATGTATCTGTGTATGAATTAAAAAAGGTGCCTTAAGCCTTCATTGGTTAATTCAGAATGTTGATAGGACCAGTCTAACTACTGCCGTGTCACATTAAATCCAGATTGGAAGGTTGCAAAGTAGCTATTTACTGCCAAAACCTTACTGAATGGCAGGTTTGATATGGACCTGTAGTTGCTTCATACAGGCGCATCCAGGTAAGCTGTTTTAAAATATTTATTTTTTAGAAATGATGAGATCAGACAGAGAAAAATGTAAAATAATGTGCAAATTTGGGCATTTCCAAATAATAAAACAAAAAAAGTAAAAACAAACATTTTTACAAAATGACAAGGTAAGGCATAAAAAATACAAATTTCCAAATTTCAGTTTTTCACAACATAAAACTTTTGAAACAAATACCTGTAGTAAGGCAACATTTGTATGTTTGAACAGTGCAAACTACTTCCAGTGACAAGATAAATAGCATGCTCATAGTCTATGACAGACTGCATGTGAATGCTGTATCCCCCTGTATCACGCGGACCTGTCAAGCGTGACTTTAACACGTTAAAGTACGGCGGCCCGCGGGCGGGCCGTTTTTTTATCGGTATACGCTTTTTTTAAAATAGAAGGACACTGCAAACACGATTATACAAACACTATACACACATAGAAAGCTGAGATTCTCATGAATCCGCCGGTATAAACCACTTTCAGATGTGATTACCACAGCGGGTAATATAAACACATTTATCCAACAAACAACAAGTCATGTAAACGTGCACAGCTCACCTGTCGACGCAGTTTGGACGCTCGTTTCTGGTCATAAAAGAAGATAATCCACAAAAACCGGCCAGAACCCAAGCTTAGCCATCCAGAGGAAACAATCCAGTATAATACTTTGGCCAAAACATGTCTCGAAATAGGTAAAAAATCCAGAAAACGATAGGCTCCGTGCGCGTGCACGCGGCGCGTGGTGGCGCTGTGCGTTTCATATTCACTGCATCTTTCTATTATAACTTTATCATACACGGTCCTATTCCCTTTGTTCGCGATTCAAAATGGATACTGGAAGCTTCTCTTCCGCCTCAAACCGGACTTCAACCAATCAGGTCACTCGTTTCCGCCTACTTCGGCGATATAGCCAACCATGGCCCAGTCTGACAGATATCGATTACATCACTTGATTGACTTGTTTCTCAGCAAATCACGCCGGAGGAAACGTTAGATTGACAGGCCTGGTAGCCAATGAGCTTGCTGAATGGCTTGAATATAAATCCCGCCTCTGCCAGCGGCTTTATATGATATTTCATTCGTGAGCTCCGGGCTCCACCTGCTGTTTCTCTGTATTCCTCTCAATCTGTGTGTGTGATCGACACTGAAGCCTATCTGAAGTGATTTTTTGAGTTCTTTATGAGTTTTTGGAATGAAAATGAAGTGAAAATTGAGTGAAAATTAATTTATACCATTCTGTAGAGAGTGTGCACAGTGTATAAAGATTGTATCCAACATTGACAGGGGCGGAGCATATCAGTACAAATACATGTGTGAAACACTCATTTCTTGTAGTATTGCTCTGAAATTTTGACCTGAACTATGTAAGACCCCAGGCTTTTGCAATATTGTGTTTTCAAGCTCTTACAGTGCTGCCACACTGATTTTCAGGTGTTTTATTAGGGAAAAAATGTAGGCGAGAAAACAATTCATCCTAATTCAGTGTGTGCCAACATGAAATACTCTGTGCCAGTAGCACCTAGAGTAATTCTGACTGCACTGGGTGAAAATTCAGGTTGTCAGCTTTCAAATGAGACCCCAACCATGCATGTACTCCAAACAGTTCAAGAACAGCATTCAATTTACTTTCTGTAAATCTCAGTAGAAATTTCGGGCGGAAATTGCCCACCCCTTCGCCCGTGTTAGTAAACAAAAGACAATAAGCAAAGTTTTTCCATTCAAATAAATTTTGGTTAACTGAATCAATAAATAGACATACACGTGAACTTAAACAACAAAAAATGTTTATGTTTCATTTATATTTATCTGAGCAATTTTCATCTGTCTGCTATATTCACCAATTACTGCAAGCTCAAAGTGCAATCATAGCTATTATATTCAACATTTTAAGACTTTTTGTTAACATAAGCACTTTCAGTGTCTTGAAAAGTGGTCTATTGTGGGATGACTACACTGTTTGCCAGTACCAGGACTGTTGTAACCATAGGTACTTGTCCACAGGAGCCTTCTAACTTCTCACCTCCCATTCATTGTATATGAAATGCACCACATTGCATGCTGGTTGCATTGTAGTGCATCTTGAGATGCGTTCCGGTGCCTTGCCTGGAGCTCATTTGCATAAAGTAGTTTAATTTCTACTTCATACAAATGTGGCACTTGTCAGCCTCAAGGGGAAAGTTTAATCTCTACTCGCTGGAAGGGAGGCTCTGACCAATTGTCAAACCTTGGATTCAGGAGGAGCAATGCGGATTCTGTCCTGGTTGTGGAAGGGTGGATCAGCTGTTTACTCTTGTGAAGCTGCTGAGTGGGACATAGGAGTTCAACCTGCCAGTCCACATGCGTTTTGTGGATCTGGAGAAGGCCTATGACCGTGTCCCCCGAGGGGCTCTGTAGGATGCACTGCGGGAGTATGAGGCACTAGGCGCACTGAAACGAGCCATTCGGTTCCTGTACAACCAAAGTGAGAGCTGTGTCCACATACTCAGCACAAATTCAGACATGTTTCCAGTGGGTGTTGGACTCCGCCAGGGCTGTCCCTTGTCTCTGATCCTGTTTGTGGTGTTCATGATGGGATCTCAAGGTGCAGCCGGGGTTTGGAGGGTGTCCGGTTTGGGGACCGAAGGATCGCACCTCCACTTTTTGAAGATGATGTGGTTCTGTTGGCTTCCTCACATTATGACCTTCAGGATGCACTGAAGCGGTTTGCAGCCGAGTGTAAAGCAGCAGGGATGCAGATCAGCACCTCCAAGTCTAAGGTCATGGCTCTCTGCAGGAAACCGGTGGATTGCTCCCTCTGGGTTGAGGGGTAGTTGCTTCCCCAAGCGAGGGAGTTAAAGTATCTCGAGATCTTGTTCACGAGTGATGGGAAAAAGGAGCGTGAAATGGACAGGTGTATTGGTGCAGCATCAGCATTAATGCGGGCATTGTATCAAATTGTCACGGTGAAGAGGGAGCTGAGCTGCAAGGCAAAGCTCTCAATTTACCAGTCCATCTACGCCCTAACCCTCACCTATTGTCATGAGCTCTGGGTAGTGACCAAAAGAACAAGATCACAGATATGAGCGGCTGAAATGAGCTTCCTGTGCAGGGTGGCTGGGCACAGCCTTAGAGATAGGGTGAGAAGCTCAGATAATCCGGAGGGAGCTTGGAGGCATCAGAAGGAGCCAGTTGAAGTGGTTTGGCCATCTCCGGAGCTTTTCCGAACACGTCCGCCTGGGAGGAGATGCTGGGGCGGACCCAGAACTCGCTGCAGGGATTATATATCTCATCTGGCCTGGGAACGCCTCGAGATCACCCTGGAAGAGCTGGAAAGTGTCGCTGGGGGGAGGGATGTCTGGAATGACCTACTTCGCCTGCTGCCTCTGCGACCTGGCCCTGGATAAGCAGAAAACAATGAATGGATGGATGGATGGATGGATGGCACGGGGAGCTGAGGTCCGACGCATCCTAAAAATGAAAAAAAAATGAAACATTTAAATCTGCCATCATTGAACTCAAATGAGAACAGATTCAGGAGCTTATTTCTCGCCTGAATTGCAAACACAAATATTTTTTGCTGAAAAGGTTTCCGTAATAAAAATGTCGGTTTTCATCCGACTGAAGGTCTGTCAATGCTCGCAGCAACATGTTTTGCATTGAGGTGATACCATTGATTTGGAAGTGCTGTAGTGATGAGTAAACTCTTTGTTACACAATTTGCACACAACCATGCCTTTATCCAAGTTGACATCAGGAAGATTTTTAAAAGAAAACTTTCAGCCCAACAAGCTCAATGCGGTCTCATTTTCCTTCACTGTTCACAGAGCCCTAGAGATAGTAAGAGTTGCGACACTCCCATAGGGTGCCGTTCTACGCTTTCTTCCAGTCTACTTCCAGATTGTGGAGGCTTGTTTAGTTCCTAGCACCGCTTCGACAGTGATAGCCACCGTTCATTTGCACTGCAAGTTGTTGAGTATATGTGGAGGTAAGTTGATGAAATGCCTACCTCTTTTGAATTGTCAACTGCCTATATTTTATCAGAGGCTCTTTATGATGCACATGCTGAGCTTTATTTGTATTTGCGCAGTGTAATTATATATATTTTTTATCTTGGTAGACAACCGAATTTCTGCTATTTTTTTTAGCTCGACTCTGCCGTTAGCTGTGAAGTTATCACCAGGGATATATTGACGGATTCATTGTTGATGAGTCGCTACCTCTTTTTAATTTTAACGTCTTTATATTATATCAGAAGCCCTTTGTGGTGCATACATTTATCTGTATTTGTGAATATTGGCAGATGACCGACTTTCAGGCATTGCCATGTGCTTGTTAGCTCTTCTTTGAAAGCTACCTAGCTACATCGCTACCTCTTTTTAATTGTCAAGACTACGTCCTTTATATGAGACCCTTTATAATGCATAAACTTATACTTGTAAGTATTTAACAAATATATTTATTAATATCTATCGTATCTATCTATCCGCCAGTATCCCGAGAGCCCTCACTGAAGACACGAAGACCCTCATTGTTTCTCCCATTGTCAATAAAACATACTATTTCATTCATCAAAGCATAATGAGTTGTTATTCTTGAATATATATTTTGTGTATGTCTTAAAATGGTTATAGTGAGTCAACCCCTGCCTCATCAGAAGTGGCTGGACACTATCTGCTGAATGGACTGTTGTTACTCTGCTTTTCAATAACTCCCAGACTACGGGTAAGTGAATCAGAGAAATATAGACATTGTCTGGAAATACAATAATCCAGCTGGGCAAAAATTAACATCTTCAATCATCTTACATTTCTGTGTAAAAGTCGATTTTCCATGCTAACACGAATGTGAAACATTCCCTCCAAAACCCCCAAAGTGTCTTTAATATGTCACCTTACGGCTCAAAATGTAAAACTGACATTTACATACATACTCCAATGAATTAATAATCAAACAAGTACTTGGAGGTGTGATTTTATTCCTTTTTACCATGAAATCGCCGCTCTCAGTCCCATAGAAGAAAATGACAGCACTGCCTGTTTGGAACTACTCAGGCTTACATGAACCACGTGACCGCCCCGCTGCGAGAGCATGAGTGTCGCAACTCTTACTATCTCTAGAGCTCTGACTGTTCACCAAACTTTTTCTTTTTTAGTGGCTGGCAAACAGACCTAAGGTGCGTTATTGCCACCTACTGGACTGAAATGTGTGCATATAGTGTTACCACTGTGCCAGAAAATACGGAATTGAGAAAGGTGCGACTAAACATGTTATTTTTTCTGTAATTGATTAAACATAATTAACGTGTTAAATTTCCATCCCTAATATAAACATGTAACACTTAGTTATCTTGAATTATAGAGCCACAATAGTTTTAATTAAAATGCACCTGGCTGAAATAAAATATAATTTTGATGCAGCATATAAGACAGTACTTTAAAGACTTGGGATTATTTAGAAAGAAACATAAAGAAGAGAGAAAATTAAGAGGAGTGAGGCAATATGGCTTTTTTATTGTTACATTTTTAAATGTAGCTTTTATTTAACCAGGTTGGTCCTGTTCAGATACAATGACCTCTTTTTCAAGGGAAGCCTGGCCAAGACAGCAGCCTGAGAAACATTAAAATTGCAACAATTAAAAACAGACAACATCACCACCTCACACAATAATATAAATAAAATAAATGCTAGATAAAAGCACAAGAATTTCCATTAAAACAAGTGTGATAAGTCGCCGCTGCAAGATCTTTCATACAGTTTTTAAAAGTTCCAATGGTGATCAGTTCCTTCATATTCAGTGTCTTCTGCAATGAGTTCCAAGCAGCAGGTGCAGAGTACTTTAAATGATGTTTCCCAAACTCAGAATGAACCTTTGGCACATTTAATAAGTATAAATCATTGAACAGCAATTGCTATGGGTTTTGGGAATGTAGTTACATAAGTAATGTGGAAGGTGTATTGGTTTGTAAATTTAAGTGTACCAGTGCATAATATGATGCGTTGTCAAAGAGGGCCATTCAACTCGATCATATAATGTGCAGTGGTGAGTGAGGGCTCTACAACCCGTGATGAACCTTAGGTCTCAGTGACAAACAGAATCCAGGGATTGTAAGCAATTCGCTGAGGCATTCATTTACAAAAGGTTGCCGTAGTCAAGCACAGAGAGAAAGGTGGCAGAAATCAACTTTTTCCTGGCAGCAAAAGAAAAACAACACCTATGATGAAAGAAGAATCCCAGTTTCAAACCAAATCTTTTTTTACTAGGTTTTCTTTCGTGGGACTTAAAAGAAAGTCGTTCATCAATTAAAACACCAAGATATTTGTAATAGTTCACAAGTTCAATCTCACAACCTTACACTGATAAAATGCTGGGAGGAGGCTTAGGCACTTTCCTGTCATTGGAGAAAATGATCAATTTAGTTTTGTCAGCATTTATAACAATTTTTGGCTCCATTAGCTGACTTCTTCAAGGTTAAAAGTGATCTGTAACTTGTCAAAGGCCTCAACAAGGGTAGAACCACAGCAGTATATGACAATATCATCAGCATAAAAATGAAGTTTGGCATTAGGGACACATCTGCCTAAAGTGTCCATATAAATAAACACAAGTGGCCCCGGAACTGAGCCCTGGGGCACGCCAGTAGAAGCATTTAGCAATGTGGATGAGTTGCCTTCAAAATAAACACATTGTTTTCTGTCAGATAATTATCAAACCAGGCAACGACTTGCTCAGGCAAACCAATATCAACCAACCGCTGCTTCAAAATGGAGTGGTCCACTGTCCCTTAGAAAAGTCAACAAAGAGGGCTGTACAAACTTTTTTTGTGATCGAGCGAGTCTATTGTCATTGGTGAATTTGAGGGAGGCTGTGATAATGCTGTGTTGTTTCCTGAAATCGGATTGATATGAGGAGAGAACATTGTTAGTCTTGAGAAAAACCTGCAACTGATCATTAACTAGAAGTTCAAGGACCTTTGACAAAATGGACAACTTGGAAATGGGTCGATAAGTATGCAAGCAGGTAGGGTCCCCTATTAAAAAGGGATAGAACTTAAGCAATCTTCCAAATTTCAGGAATACAATTTGTCGTAATAATGACATTAAAAAGGCTCTAGTGCATCATTGTTTCGTATATTAGATAGAAGTGCATTAATACAGTGGAATTTATGACATAGTTGCTGTAATTTACATTGTTTTGTCTTGTTTATGTGAAATATGACCATGGCTGTGGTGGAAATAAAGCGATTGCATTATTGCCACTACACTGACTGGCAAAATGAACTGAAATGCAGGTAAATGAATGCAGCTGTTCAGTGACATTGACTATATTGACATTTTAAAGTGAGCGGCGACAGAGAAAGTTAGATGCATGGAAAGATGTCATATTTAATGTAGCTGCAACACAGTTGACTGGGCTGCACACATGTATTTGGTTTAATGTCTTTCAAGGCTCCTGAAAAAGCTGCGAAACAAAGAACTGTAAATGAGCTGTGTCGTGACACAGTCGGATCCTGTGCACATGAAGGGTAACAGTAGGAAAAGGGCTGCTGTGTAAATAAACTCTATGACATTCTGTGTTAATAGATGGAATTCCGTGATCATTACTAGTTACACCTGTGTACCTCCAGCATCCACATTAGCTCTGACAGGTCATTTTTGCAGAGAACTCTGTCCCCAAAGAAACACCTGAAAAACGTGAAAAAGACTAAATCTCCTTCTCTACACCCCATTTTATCTGAAAGATAAACAAAACTGAATTAAAGCTAACATCTGCTTGGGAAGCTCGGGTTACCATGTCTGTTATGATGTAGATCTCATCAGAAAAAATCAATATAAAATCAGATTAATGACAACTGTTGTGTCGTATCACAGCAGAGTTATATATTTATGCTTTTTCAGATTTACATACTATGTAGACCCTCCAGAAAAACGCAATTATGCAATCGCATGAATTCCCGCATTAATCACCAAAATGCCGCTGATTATGCGGGGGTCAATTATTTCCAAAAAGGCCGCATAATCCCCGCAAAATAGCACATAATTCCCGCAAGAATCTCACATTTCCACGAAAAATAAGAGAAATATGCGGGTCCCGCTTGATTTCACAATTTCTGCATAAAATGAGAAAACTATAGCCAATATAAATGGAGTTGTGAGTGAGTTTTTATGTGACGCCCGGCCTGACGTCATCAGTTCAAGCTGATGCAGAGTGTGGCGCTCAGAGATGAAAAACAAGAATGGCGAATGCTCAAAGATCACATTTACCTATTTCAGCCAGAGACCGGGCAAAACAGTACCCAGATTTACTGCACGAAAGTGGAGGGAAACTTTTTTGCACCCCGTGCGACATTGTTCTGGAGCACTGAAGAAAATCAACCATGTTGCAGCACTTCAGAAGCGAGGAAAAACGGAAGGGAAAAGGGTAGCCTCGTAACAGGATGTAGGAGAAGAATCACTTTTTTTCCCAGTTCTTACATGTTTCGCATCTTTTTGCATATTTCACAACTATTCGCATACTTTGCAACTTTCAGCAATTTCCCTGCAAAAAAATGACATAAAAACCCCGCATATTTATTTCCATAATTAAGGATTTTAGCCCGCGGAATCAAGGATTTTTGCCCGCATTTTTCTGGAGGGTCTAACTATGGAGGTACTGATAGAGCAACTCAATTTTGGAAGGAGAAGAGTGCGGTTTATTTTGGAATCAATGGGAAAACTGAGAAAAAAAGAAACATTTAGAAATTAAAATAGTGTTATAAGGATGCCCTCATTTATTTGTGAGTAAGGAAAGCAAGTCCTGTAAACCATAAAAAGAAACCAGATCCAGGCCAGTGATCAAATTAAACCAGCTGGTGGAAAAATGTGACAGGGAATACCAGTATCATTTCAAATGTGATTGGAGAGATTGACAGGTATCTTACAATATTTTAGTGGTGATACGTCATTAAATAATTCATCTGTCAAGCATACACATAATGGGACATCTGACTTAGGTATATTTGTCTGTGTAGTGTTATATATGATTAATGCTAACCCACTATCAAGAAAGCTAAGCTCACTAATCGGGAGATGAAAAAGTAATTTACATTTTTGTTAAAGTGATATATCACTAAGAGCCTAAAAATATTATTTATTGTCATTTATTGATCATCTGTGCACATACAATATATTTTGTATATTCACTCAATTGTATGGCCCAAACTGCTAGCACTTAATTTGCATTCATCCACAGCTGAAAACAGTTCCTGACTAAAATGCTATTTATTCCTGTTGTAGCAACACATATGAAAACTACTGCACCTGTTTCAGAAAGTAACCAGGTTTCAAATAAATAAATAAATCACTGTGAAACATCCAATAAAGGAACACAAGTCCATAAAAGGCCACATAACCAACTGGGAACAAAGAACCTATACTTCGTGGATGTACTGCGAAGCATGCTTCATAGGGCCACACAGCTGTTGTCACTGATCAGCACTGGGACATATCATCGGCTACTTTGTGCAAAAAAGTGCTTTGGAATTGCTGTACTTAGCAAGTCATTTCATAGCTTTTTACACTCGCCGTCGACTTCCCAAAAAGCCCAGCATATGGTCCGCGTGAATGCAAGAGAAACAGTCTATGGCTCAATCTCCCTGGATGCCACCCTTGTATTACTCTGCAGCACGGTTTCGCTCAGCCTCCTGGGTTCTCTTGACGACGATTGAGTGAAGCAATTGGCAGCAATCGAGCAGAGCGGTGGCATGAAAGACCCTCGTGTTTGTCTTTCTAGGTGTGTGCATGCTCACAGTGTGTGCGTACACGTCACTGCATGCTATGTGCCTGCAGACGGATGTAATTTGATGCTTTGGTAAGCAAGAAAGAGAAATGCAGGTGTGTGTGTGTGTGTGTGTGTGTGTGTGTGTGTGTGTGTGTGTGTGTGTGTGTGTGTGTGTGTGTGTGTGTAGGAGGGCACTCGGAAGTGAGCAGGGTCCCTCTCATCACTGATTGGGTAAGTCATGGACACCTCAGACTGTAACAGTCAAAGGGTTGAATCTAATCGTTTTACACACACACACACACACACACACACACACACACACACACACACACACACACACACACACACACACACACACACACACACACACAGAGTGTTTTGCAGGGAGCTGTAATCAGTCTGTCGCAGCCTGCAATGGCAGGTTGATTCACTCTCTGTTTGTTCTTTTCTTTTTCTCCCTGACTGGCTGCTCTTTGTCTCTGTCTTTATATTCATTTTGTTTCTCTTTCACTGCTCTTTTCTTTTTCTCCCTGAAGCTCAGCCTGCTACTTCCTCTTCCCTCAGTGCCCAGTCCCCTCTTCACCAACTCCAATCATTCCCTCACGTTTGCCTGCTACTTCCCAGCTCTTACACTCCGTTGTGCTGTTTCTTGTGTTCACATATTTGCCAGAATTTAAAAAAGAACAAAAAAAAGTTTTCTTCTCAAAAAAATCTAAATTTTAGACACACATCTCCATTTACAAAAGACTTTCTAAAAATGGAGATGTTTTGACAAAATTAAAAGAAAACTAAACAGTTATGAGATAATGTGCGACGGACTACTGAGGCAATAATTAGAAGGCTGAAACACTTCCCTGAGAATCGTCAGGTTTTTAATGTTTCTTGAGTAGCAACATAATCCATTTATAGTTCTTATCTTATATATGTATAGTTTACAGCAAAATGATCTGAAAAAGCTAATTTGGCTTACTTAATTACATAGTTAAAAAAGAATCATATTGCAGCTCAAACTAAAAAAATTCTGTATCACTTTACAAAAGTACACTTAGTAGTTCTGTCCATAATGTATATTCAATGCACATTTTTGAAGTATTATATAAAGTACAAATCTGAACAAACTTTTCCAATATGACTAAAAGTTTTTTTTCCGATTTAATGAACACACAAAACAACATTTTTTGTTGCAATTTTTTATAGCCATGTGTAATGTAGCCTATACTAACATTATGACGAGACTGAAAGGAAAGAAGCCTAATTCCCATTTCCCAATTTCCTATTTTCTAAAGTTCTAATATTTCCTTGATCATGACTGTTTCTTGTAAAAAAAAAATGTATCCGTCTGCAAAGGATAACATTTTTAATGTAAAATGTCAATGACAATTCTACAATATACTCTGTTTTTGTGTCTTTTCCTTAATACATTTATTGCTGGACAAGAAATTTCCTAGAGTGTGCACAGCAAAATGTTGTTACTTGAAGAATTTAAGTTTTAAATAATATTTACATTTTTTTGCTTACTCTATGATTTAATATCTGTCTTTTCATAGTTTCAATGTCTCGGCCATTGTTTTTCAAAAAAGTCACTGAAAAAAGCAAAAATGAACAAGAAACACGTTGAATGAGTAGGTGTGGGTGTGACTGTAATTAGCTACCAAAACAGCTTTGTGGAGGACAGGATAGAATCGAAGCAGTGATGGAAGATAAATTTAGAGAAATCCAAACAGCTTTTAGTGAAGAAAATGTCACATATATTGCATTGAAACTCAGTATTTCAAACAACGATTAAAAAAAAACATATCAACTTAGTAAAGTTCTTATGTATTATTTTAGATGAATGAGTCCTCCATCTTTTACCTATGAAAACTCAGACTTATGTAGTGTACACTAGGAAGATTGATTTTAAATACATCTTTGTTTTGATACCTGTGCTCTAAGTTCAAATATTATTCATATATACTGCTAAAAAAAATTAAAGGAACACTTTGAAAATACATCATATTTCAATACGGGGAAAAAACAAACTGGATCTCAGCATTGATATGGACTGGATAATGTGTTAGGAATGAAAAGTGCCACATTGTTTGATGGGAATGAAAATTATCAACCCCCCAGGAGGGCTAAATTCAAGACACCCCAAAATCAAAGTGAAAAACTGATGTGGCAGGCTAGTCCATCTTGGTGAAATTCCTTGGCAGCAACTCAAAATGGTATTCAGTAGTTTGTATGGCCTCCATGTGCTTGTATGCATGACTGATGATGTCGGAACAAGCTCTGAATGAGACGATGGATGGTGTGCTGGGGTATCTCCTCCTAGAACTGGACCAGGGCATCGCTGAGCTCCGTGGACAGTCTGAGGAGCAACCTGATAGTGTCGGATGGAACAAAACATAATGTTCCAAAGGTGTTCTATTGGATTCAGGTCAGGTGAGCATGCCAGCTAATGGTGGGGGCCAGCTAATGGTATCAGTTCCTTCATCCTCCAGGAACTGCATGACTTCTCTTACCACATAAGACTGGGCATTGTCGTGCACCAGAAGGAATCCAGGACCACTGCACCAATGTAGGGTCTGACAATGGGTCAAAGGATTTCATCCTGATACCTAATGGTAGTCAGAATGCCATTGTCTAGCCTGTAGAGGTCTGTGTGTCCCTCCATGGATATGCCTCCCCACACCATCACTGACCCACCACTAAACCGGTCATGCTGAACAATGTTACAGGCAGCATAACGTTCTCCACGGCTTCTCCAGACCCTTTCATGCCTGTCACATGCACTCAGGGTGAACCTGCTCTCATCTGTGAAAAGCACAGGGCACCAGTGGTGGACTTCCAAATTCCTGTGTTCTATGGCAAATGCCAGCCGAGCTCCACAGTGCCAGTCAGTAAGCACAGTGGGCACTAGAGGACGCTGGGCCCTCAGACCACTCTCATTAAATCTCTTTCTGATTGTTTGATCAGAGACATTCACACCAGTGGTCTGCTGGAGGTCATTTTGTAGAGCTATTGCAGTGCTCATCCTGTTCCTCCTTGCACAAAGGAGCAGATACCTGTCCTGCTGATGGGTTGAGGACCTTTGACAGCCCTGTCAAGCTCTCCCAGACTAACTGCCTGTCTCCTGGAATCTCCTCCATGCTCTTGAGAATGTGCTGGGAGACACAGCAAACCTTCTGGCAATGGCACGCATTGATGTGCCATCCTGGAGGAGTTGGACTGTGTGTGGAACCTCTGTAGGGTCCAGGTATCGCCTCATGCTACCAGAAGTGACACTTACCCAAGCCAAATGCAAAACTAGTGAAAAACAGTCGGACAATATTAGGAAGGAAAAAAATGTCAGTGGCCTTCATCTGTAAACTCTCTAGTGCATCTGTTGTTAATTTTATGAACACCAAAGCAGCTGAAACTGACTAAAGCCCCTCAGTTACTTACTTGACCAGATCAGTATCCCACACGTTTCACTGATTTGATGCAATACTTAGATTAAAAAGTGTTCCTTTAATTTCTTTGAGCAGTGTATTTCCTCTTTATGAGTTTCGATGTACAAATTGCAGTTGCATTTCTGTCTTTAAATTCTCACTTTTCTTTTGCTGTATCCTGTTACTATTTGCAGTACCGTGACCCAGTTTTCCCACAAGCGTCATTAAAACTTTAACTGTATGTTTATTCAAATTGCATTTGCATGAGTGGAATACTGATAAACCCCAGCAATATATTTTTTTGCTGTGGCAAGCCACTGAAACTCTGGCTGAATGCTGTATCCGTACCAGTGAAATACCAGCCATCCATCATCTACAAGACACCTGTCATACACATCCATCATCCTCCAATACTGCAGAGTCACACAGACGAAACGAACACAAGAACACAAACACACACACACACACACACACACACACACACACACACACACACACACACACACACACACACACACACACACACACACACACACACACACACACACTTCACTCAGATGGAAATGTATACTTCATCTTCAGCCTGGTCCACTCACAGACTCAGTGAAACAACACACACTGCATATACAGTGACACGTGCACACATGGTAGTTATTCAGTCAGCTGTACCAGTCATTCAGCTGAGTACAGTCATGACAGCAGGCACATTCTACTGACTGAATTTTGCATTAGCATAGACTGTGAAGTCACATTCTCATTCTTTTTGTGGATGTGGAAAGACAGGTCCGGACAGTTGTCTCCATTAATGTCTTGTATTCTGATGACATTATTGTTCTCATACTGTTCAGTACATGGTGTATAAAGGCACTGGAGCCAAAGTTCATAGCTGGACTGAAGTTAACTTTTTTGAAACTTCATCTCCAGTTTTTTTTTTTTTGTGTGTGTGTGTGTGTGTGTGTGTGTGTGTGTGTGTGTGTGTGTGTGTGTGTGTGTGTGTGTGTGTGTGTGTGTGTGTGTACTTAGGTCAACATCGGGGACATTTTTCAGAATACACACCAGTTGATTGGGGACGGCTTTCCAATTGGGGACAAAAATCACCGTCCCCAATTAGATTTCATTAGAATCTTATTCTACATGCTCCAATGTGCGTTTCTGTCTAAAAATCACTGAAGTCCCCAAAAATGAGGTTTTTTGGATTTTTGTGTGTGTGTGTGTCTGTCCCACTCACCCCCCCCAACCCCCCCACCAATCTGTGTGTAATTTTTGCACACTGCCCCTAGTGGAAGTGTGTGTCACTACATTGTGCATGTGTCCCCAGTTTGACTATAACTTTTCTGATAAAAGTGTGTCATCACTCCTGGTTAAATATAACAAGTCTTTTGCTTTTTAAAGGCATTATGGAGGATGTTTTTTTTTTTTGTTGAATTTGTCTGATTCACATAAAATGAATATACTGACCTTTAGTGGACTTGTATGTATGGTTTCTAAAAAAAATTAAAAAAAAATCTGTGGACATGGCAGGACCTGAAAAACATCAGCCAATCAATGCGCTCGGACCGAGGCGTTTGGTTTGCTCCCTTTCCTGTCAATCAAAAATCTTCCGGCTCAGATTACGTACGCCTTGGACTTACGTGTTTTCTGTATGTGTTGCTTTGGTATAGCTTCGTAGTTAGCTGGCGACTTGTTTTGCTCATCTTTTTTTACATAATGGCAGATAAAGATCCAGGGGGACCCAGCCGTAAAAGACAACTTCATGAGTCCTACGCAAGTTTCTGGAGGGGGGCGTTTCTTCGTAAATGTTAAGAGGGGAGAGGTTAGAGGGGGTTTAGGGAGAGGTTGTATGTGTGCATGCGCATGCTACGTTCAAAGTCGTAGGAAATTAAATCTCCTCTAATGCCTTTAAGGGGTTAGCCGAGGAAAATGTAACTCAATCTGTGTTTATATTTTTATAATGTTATTAAACTCTTTACTTGTTAATTTTTATGTATCCATACTCCTTTAAATTTTTGCCACAGGACCTTCTTTATTCATGAGGAATATCAGTACAAACTTTAAAGTTAGCTTGTACTGTCAGCTAAGGTTGGCACTGTCAGCAATGAGGCAGTAGTGTTTTTAATGGTATTCTGGTTTTCTTTATCATTTTGTCTATCATAAAAATTGTACGTTTTTTTTTAATATTTCACAATTGAAAAATTTATGGCGAAGCCTATTCATAAGACTGTGCAGGTGTTTTTAAATTAAGAAATGTAATCTTTATTTATTTATTTACTTATTTGGTTAATTTGTTTATTATTTAAGTTAGCATATTTTAAATGAAAGGAGGGAAAGCTACATATAGGCCAATAGTTGCCATAACACATTTTCATTTATGATACTTTTTTTGCAAACTTATTTCATTCTCTAACTGTACATAAACAGTATGCTATCATTAACATTATAAATCATACCCCCTGCACTATTAAGTTTAAAGTACAACAGAGAAAACAATTCAGCCCCATTTATAGTCACTTTAGTTGCATATCAGTTTATCATAAAGAACATGTCTCACTAATGTGAAAAAGTAATTCAAAAGCAACACAGGCTGTCAGTGTGAGACGTCAGACGACTGATTCTCAACAAATTTCAAAGACTTTTTTTCTCCAAGTAACTGATTAAGGATTTACTTGACGTTGGAAAATCCTGAATTCTGAATTTTTCTGGAGCTCAGACATACGCCGCTGTTCCTCCACCAGAATCTGATCTCCTTCGATGTGGGACAGCTAACTCCCAAAGGTGAGTTTGAAATATAACTTCTGAATTAGATTGATAAAGTTCTTCAGCCACGAGTTCAAAACATTGGTTTAATAAGCTAAGGATTAGATTAAATTGAGAGGCCAAATAATTTTGGCTGGGCTTACTGAATACATTATTTAAACTAAACATTGACCTCTATGGTTCTCTGATCACATTGAACATCAGAATATTTTATCTACAGCAACTTTTGTTTGAAGACTATTGGCATTAAGCTTAGCTGTGCTCATAACTTGCTAATTCTATGAGCTAAATTTAGTTTAAATTTAACAAAATTTTGTCAAAATCTTAGTGAAGACATATTTTGCTTTTGCATGTACAACATCAAAGGTGGGCAAGCATTGGTGCTGATAAAAAAGTCATGTTTTGTAAAAACATGGTATGAATGAAGAAGAACTAATTTCATAAGAAAAATGTGAATCCTCCGTCAGATCAAACACATCATCTCACAAACTGCCTTCACTTCATCAGGATACAGTGACAACATGCTAGAGAAAGCCCACCACCACCACCACAAGATCAACAACAACAACCATTATATCTGAGGAAACCCACATCTTATCAGCCAGGAGCACAACACACACTGCAGGACCATCAGCAGCAATCAGGACTTTTTCAAGCTTAGCAGCAATAATGAGCCACATTGTTCATAAATAAGATTAACAGACTGGCACAGCGGCCAGTTTTTAAATATGTATTCAGCTTTATGTGTAAAAACAGCCATAATGCTTAGTTCTGAATTTATATACATATATATATATATATATATATATATATATATATATATATATATATATATATATATATATATATATATATATATATATATACATATATATATGAATACTGAATTTCCCTTCGGGGATGAATAAAGTGATTCTGATTCAATAACTTAGTACATTTGCAGAGCAGCAGCTCTAAATAATGACAATTTACCAGAAAAAAAAGCTTTAAAAAAACACTGACAGCAGCAGACATAACATGGGCTAACTGGGCACAGCGGCCTCATCATTTTACATTTAGTTAAAAATAAATATAAAATGATAAGTACATTTATATCAACTTATTTTTGGATGATATCAGGTCTGGCAAACTTGAAAAGTACAGCATCGGTATCTCATGTTATTGCTGGATCAAAATAGTCTCTTTTTCTGCTCCAAGGAAAGATATTAGCCCTTAAGGTGCAGGTCTTTATTTACAGAAGAACTGCCAAGTTCATTAACAGTGAATCCAAGCAAATTACAATCCTGGGGGAAAAAAATGAACTGATCTGGCCACAAAGCGCGCCCGTGGTTGGTATGCTCCACACAGGGGGGACTTCAAAGTCAATGATAAAAGTCTGGTGTCCCTCTAGATTTTTTTTACCAAGATAATTTTTAATGGTCCTCCTTTAGTCGTTTTAAATGAATCAGATTTCCACATGTGGTGATTATTAATAATATTATAGGTCGATGTTTGTTCTTCTATTATAACATCATACCTCGACCCCCCCCGCCCCCGCCTCGGCCGGGATAGTTGGTGCGGTCCAAAAGTGCCGCCGATGGAGTCCGCTCTCGCTGAGCACACGAGGGGAGACTGACAGGTAACTATCGGGGACCCAGGTGATTGTAGTGCACCAGAGCTTTTTTTTTAAAGGTGTAAAAATGAAATACAGTAATTATAAACCTGCTGAAGACATGAATTATGTGTTATTTGAATGGTTTAGCCCTCTGCATGGAAGCTAATGCTCGTCATGAGTCACCTTGGCTAATAGCTGCGCACACGTGGAAAAACTCTGACAGCTAACTATCGGGGTCTCTGGTGACTGTAGAGCAGTAGAGCATTTGTTAACGTGTTTACATGAAATACAGTCTATATAAACCTGCTGAAGACATTAATTACGTGGTATTTGAATGGTTTAGCCCTCCGTGTCCTAGCTAAGGCTAGTCACGAGTCACTGTTGGCTCATAGCTGCGCACTCGTGGGAAAACTCTTGACAGGTAACTGTCGGGGACCCAGGTACCTGTAGAGCACCAGAGCTTTTGTAAAGGCTTTAACATGAAATACAGTTCATTATAAACGTACTAAAGACCATAATTATTCTTATGTAGATGATTTAGCCCTCTGCGTCCAAAGGCCAGTCATGAGTAATTAAATATGGGCCATCTTGATCAATGCTGCCATGAGGACAGAGCTGTGTGCGTCTGAATAACAGACAGGTAATCTTTAGCAATATATCAGAGGAGAGAATAGCAAAGACTACATTTTTGAAATACAATTTCAGTTTTAGATGCAGAGGGACATTTTGTTCCTCTTTTGGTAAAAACTTAAACCTCCAGCCATAGAAGCTGGTGGTTTATTTTTAATAAGATAATAAAAGGAAAGCAAAAAAAAAAAAAAATCTAATATACACATTTAGATAATTTGCCTCACATTGTAGGGACAGTTTTGGAGCAAAATTAATGCTATTTTAGCTTGAAATAATTCAACATTTAAGAATAAAATGTCTTTTGCCATTGCATTTTAATAAATTATGCAAAACTTAAATGTAAGAAACCTTTGTGTGCTTTGTGTAGTTTAGTAGTTTTGCAGTGAGTTATTGTAATTCTGAATTGATAAAAAACTTTTTAAAAAGAGATATAATTTGTATTCAATATTCCTAATATCACATCTTTTAGGTGATTTATTAAAGTTTCTGAAAATTCAGACTTCATTTGTCCAAACAGGTTAGGCGATGGCTGATGGTGGCAGCAGCCTGAAGAATCCCTCCAGAAGGAGGCTGCGGATCTCACCACAACAGGATGCAGAAAAGCACATAAGACTTAAAACTGACAAGGAGGGTCTTAGAGAGGTGTTTGTGAACTCTTTTAAAGGTCAGTCTTTATCTGCCTAATGGGTTATTAAACATGTATTCATTCATAATTCATTAATATGAGCTTCAGTGTTAAAGATATAACATTAGTCTGATTGATTCTGTGAACATAGCTGTTTTTCATTTTCTCTTACAGGACGAGGTGTTTTCGCTTCCATACCTTTCAGCAAAGGAGATTTTGTTGTAGAGTACAGGGGGAAACTTTTTACTCCAGACAGTCGTCCTGTTGCCGAGACCTACAGTGAACGTGCTGCAGCATATCTCTTTGATTTTCAATGGAAAGGGAAATCTTGGTGGTAAGTAATACTAGATATGCCTTTTTCTCTGCTGTTAGCTATGGAGTATTGAGAGTGTATAATTACAAAAACAAATTTATAAAGGAAAAAAAACAAATAAAACTGGAAATATAAAGATTATTATATAAATAAAAAATAATGCTGCCACATACAGCAATATTAATCAGAAAATTAATCCATAAAAAAATGATAATAAAAGCAGAGAATATATATACAAAATAATTAATTAAAAAATAAGAGGAAAAGTGCTTATAAACAAATTAGTTAAATATTGTGGCTATATAATGCAATATTACTTAAAAATGATAACAAAAAGACCAGGTTAATTAATGTAGAAATACAAATTAATTTTAACAATAGCATTACTTGTGGTTAAAAATAATATTAAAACTAAATTATGTAGCTATATAAAGCAATATTAATAAAAAAAATCTAAAAGAAAAGGCTAATCAAAGCAGGGATATTAAGACAAATGAAAAAAATAATCGAATACTGTTGCTTTCATAAAGCACATTAATTTGTTATGATTAGTGCATTGCCATTGCTTTTGAGATGCACTTTATTGTTGCTTTTACCGCCCACATTAAACGCCACATTGTCATTGCTTTATCTGCTTACTTTTTCCCTTTTTTCTCTGTCATTACTTTGATTCTTTTACCGCTGACATTGTCACTTTTAAAAGCAAAGGAAAAGCATAGGAGTGTCATTGTTCGCAGGCATCCCCTACACAAATGTGCTCGTAAGTTAGGCAGGAGAACCTTCTCCTGGCCAATAATACTGTTTCTTCCTTACTAGCCTTGATGCATCTCTGGAGGACCAGTCACTTGGAAGACTGGTCAATGATGAGCACAAAAACCCAAACTGCAAAATGCGAACAGTTCAACTGGACGGGATGCCACACCTCTGTCTCTTTGCAGTTCAAGATATTGTCCCAGGAGATGAAGTCACATACGATTATGGGCATTGTGATTGGCCTTGGCGCAAACAGGTATGACAACTCATGACGCATCTGTTCCAATGTAAATTGTAGATAGGATGATAGGCTGTGATGACTTCACTTCAGATACCTAACGTCACATCCAGAGAAAAATGATCAGTGTGACTTAGTGATCTGTTTATCCATGCTGCTTTGTGACAAGAATATGTCTTTTTGCTCCATTTATTGAACAGCACATTTCCACTTCTCCTGTGGCCACATCAGTGGATGAGGATCCAAACAGCAGCCATCAGATGCCGGGTCCTGAGGAACATGTGGAGCCACTGTCCTCTGATATAAATAAGGTATGTGACTGTTTCTCTGTTGATGGCTAGAGATCAATCAGTTTTGTTCCTTGGTTTATTCTGAGGTCACCACCTGATCTGTGATCAGCTGTGTGAGTCCACATTGTAGCAAGTATGTCTCTGCTGCCTAAAAAACAAAATATTCGGGATGGCTTGTCACAGTGGTTCAAACAGCTTGTGTGATTGATGTGATAATTGTTAAGTTAGACTTTTTATTAAATAGATATATTTTATATATTGTGGAAACAGTGTTGAAATGCATGGATGTCCCCAATTTGGTGTAAACAGAATAAGTGTGAGTGTGTTTAATGTCCCCAGTTGTTCAGACAGTCCAATACATCAGGGGTTTATAGTTTTAAGTGAATATATGTCCCCAATTTGGTGTAAACAGAATAAGTGTGAGTGTGTTACATGTCCCCAGTTGTTTGGATATGCCAATATACAGGGCTCAATAGTTTTAAATACATAAATGTCCCCAATTGGGTGTAAACAGAATAAGTGTGAGTGTGTTATATGTCCCCAGTTGTTCAGACAGTCCAATACATCAGGGGTTTATAGTTTTAAGTGAATAGATGTCCCCAATTTGGTGTAAAAAGAATATGTGTGAGTGTGTCAAATGTCCCCAGTTGTTTGGATATGCCAATATACAGGGTTTAAATATTTTTAAATACATAAATGTCCCCAATTGGGTGTAAACAAAATAAGTGTGTGTGTTTAATGTCCCCTGTTGTTTGGATAGACCTATAGATTGGTGGTGAAAAGTTTTAAATACATAGATATTTCTCAGGTTGGTTAGGATAACATTTTTGTATGTTAATTATTCTCAGCTCAAATCATTAGCTTTTATAACTGCATCTCACCAGGCTTTACTATTGTGAACACATCATCCATCACTGATGTATGTCTCAGAAACTCATACCATGTTCGCTGAATAATGGAATATCCATGCTGCTTTGTGACAAGAATATGTCTTTTCTCTCCATTTATTGAACAGCACATTTCCACTTCTCCTGTGGCCACATCAGTGGATGAGGATCCAAACAGCAGCCATCAGGTGCCGGGTCCTGAGGAACATGTGGAGCCACTGTCCTCTGATATAAATAAGGTATGTGACTGTTTCTCTGTTGATGGCTAGAGATCAATCAGTTTTGTTCCTTGGTTTATTCTGAGGTCACCACCTGATCTGTGATCAGCTGTGTGAGTCCACATTGTAGCAAGTATGTCTCTGCTGCCTAAAAAAAAAAAGTATTCGGGATGGCTTGTCACAGTGGTTCAAACAGCTTGTGTGATTGATGTGATAATTGTTAAGTTAGACTTTTTATTAAATAGATATATTTTATATATTGTGGAAACAGTGTTGAAATGCATAGATGTCCCCAATTTGGTGTAAACAGAATAAGTGTGAGTGTGTTTAATGTCCCCAGTTGTTCAGACAGTCCAATACATCAGGGGTTTATAGTTTTAAGTGAATATATGTCCCCAATTTGGTGTAAACAGAATATGTGTGAGTGTGTTAAATGTCCCCAGTTGTTTGGCTAGGCCAATAGTGCACAAATGTCCCCAATTTGGTGTAACAGATCATGTGTGAGTGTGTTACATGTCCCCAGTTGTTTGGATATGCCAATATACAGGGCTCAATAGTTTTAAATACATAAATGTCCCCAATTGGGTGTAAACAGAATAAGTGTGAGTGTGTTATATGTCCCCAGTTGTTCAGACAGTCCAATACATCAGGGGTTTATAGTTTTAAGTGAATAGATGTCCCCAATTTGGTGTAAAAAGAATATGTGTGAGTGTGTTAAATGTCCCCAGTTGTTTGGATATGCCAATATACAGGGCTCAATAGTTTTAAATACATAAATGTCCCCAATTGGGTGTAAACAAAATAAGTGTGTGTGTTTAATGTCCCCTGTTGTTTGGATAGACCTATAGATTGGTGGTGAAAAGTTTTAAATACATAGATATTTCTCAGGTTGGTTAGGATAACATTTTTGTATGTTAATTATTCTCAGCTCAAATCATTAGCTTGTATAACTGCATCTCACCAGGCTTTACTATTGTGAACATATCATCCATCACTGATGTATGTCTCAGAAACTCATACCATGTTCGCTGAATAATGGAATATCCATGCTGCTTTGTGACAAGAATATGTCTTTTCTCTCCATTTATCGAACAGCACATTTCCACTTCTCCTGTGGCCACATCAGTGGATGAGGATCCAAACAGCAGCCATCAGGTGCCGGGTCCTGAGGAACATGTGGAGCCACTGTCCTCTGATATAAATAAGGTATGTGACTGTTTCTCTTTTGATGGCTAGAGATCAATCAGTTTTGTTCCTTGGTTTATTCTGAGGTCACCACCTGATCTGTGATCAGCTGTGTGAGTCCACATTGTAGCAAGTATGTCTCTGCTGCCTAAAAAAAAAAGTATTCGGGATGGCTTGTCACAGTGGTTCAAACAGCTTGTGTGATTGATGTGATAATTGTTAAGTTAGACTTTTTATTAAATAGATATATTTTATATATTGTGGAAACAGTGTTGAAATGCATAGATGTCCCCAATTTGGTGTAAACAGAATAAGTGTGAGTGTGTTTAATGTCCCCAGTTGTTCAGACAGTCCAATACATCAGGGGTTTATAGTTTTAAGTGAATATATGTCCCCAATTTGGTGTAAACAGAATAAGTGTGAGTGTGTTTAATGTCCCCAGTTGTTCAGACAGTCCAATACATCAGGGGTTTATAGTTTTAAGTGAATATATGTCCCCAATTTGGTGTAAACAGAATATGTGTGAGTGTGTTAAATGTCCCCAGTTGTTTGGCTAGGCCAATAGTGCACAAATGTCCCCAATTTGGTGTAACAGATCATGTGTGAGTGTGTTAAATGTCCCCAGTTGTTTGGATATGCCAATATACAGGGCTCAATAGTTTTAAATACATAAATGTCCCCAATTGGGTGTAAACAGAATAAGTGTGAGTGTGTTATATGTCCCCAGTTGTTCAGACAGTCCAATACATCAGGGGTTTATAGTTTTAAGTGAATAGATGTCCCCAATTTGGTGTAAAAAGAATATGTGTGAGTGTGTTTAATGTCCCCTGTTGTTTGGATATGCCAATATACAGGGTTTAAATATTTTTAAATACATAAATGTCCCCAATTTGGTGTAAAAAGAATATGTGTGAGTGTGTTTAATGTCCCCTGTTGTTTGGATAGACCTATAGATTGGTGGTGAAAAGTTTTAAATACATAGATATTTCTCAGGTTGGTTAGGATAACATTTTTGTATGTTAATTATTCTCAGCTCAAATCATTAGCTTGTATAACTGCATCTCACCAGGCTTTACTATTGTGAACACATCATCCATCACTGATGTATGTCTCAGAAACTCATACCATGTTCGCTGAATAATGGAATATCCATGCTGCTTTGTGACAAGAATATGTCTTTTCTCTCCATTTATTGAACAGCACATTTCCACTTCTCCTGTGGCCACATCAGTGGATGAGGATCCAAACAGCAGCCATCAGGTGCCGGGTCCTGAGGAACATGTGGAGCCACTGTCCTCTGATATAAATAAGGTATGTGACTGTTTCTCTGTTGATGGCTAGAGATCAATCAGTTTTGTTCCTTGGTTTATTCTGAGGTCACCACCTGATCTGTGATCAGCTGTGTGAGTCCACATTGTAGCAAGTATGTCTCTGCTGCCTAAAAAACAAAATATTCGGGATGGCTTGTCACAGTGGTTCAAACAGCTTGTGTGATTGATGTGATAATTGTTAAGTTAGACTTTTTATTAAATAGATATATTTTATATATTGTGGAAACAGTGTTGAAATGCATGGATGTCCCCAATTTGGTGTAAACAGAATAAGTGTGAGTGTGTTTAATGTCCCCAGTTGTTCAGACAGTCCAATACATCAGGGGTTTATAGTTTTAAGTGAATATATGTCCCCAATTTGGTGTAAACAGAATATGTGTGAGTGTGTTAAATGTCCCCAGTTGTTTGGCTAGGCCAATAGTGCACAAATGTCCCCAATTTGGTGTAACAGATCATGTGTGAGTGTGTTAAATGTCCCCAGTTGTTTGGATATGCCAATATACAGGGCTCAATAGTTTTAAATACATAAATGTCCCCAATTTGGTGTAAACAGAATAAGTGTGAGTGTGTTATATGTCCCCAGTTGTTCAGACAGTCCAATACATCAGGGGTTTATAGTTTTAAGTGAATAGATGTCCCCAATTTGGTGTAAAAAGAATATGTGTGAGTGTGTTTAATGTCCCCTGTTGTTTGGATATGCCAATATACAGGGTTTAAATATTTTTAAATACATAAATGTCCCCAATTTGGTGTAAAAAGAATATGTGTGAGTGTGTTTAATGTCCCCTGTTGTTTGGATAGACCTATAGATTGGTGGTGAAAAGTTTTAAATACATAGATATTTCTCAGGTTGGTTAGGATAACATTTTTGTATGTTAATTATTCTCAGCTCAAATCATTAGCTTGTATAACTGCATCTCACCAGGCTTTACTATTGTGAACATATCATCCATCACTGATGTATGTCTCAGAAACTCATACCATGTTCGCTGAATAATGGAATATCCATGCTGCTTTGTGACAAGAATATGTCTTTTCTCTCCATTTATTGAACAGCACATTTCCACTTCTCCTGTGGCCACATCAGTGGATGAGGATCCAAACAGCAGCCATCAGGTGCCGGGTCCTGAGGAACATGTGGAGCCACTGTCCTCTGATATAAATAAGGTATGTGACTGTTTCTCTGTTGATGGCTAGAGATCAATCAGTTTTGTTCCTTGGTTTATTCTGAGGTCACCACCTGATCTGTGATCAGCTGTGTGAGTCCACATTGTAGCAAGTATGTCTCTGCTGCCTAAAAAACAAAATATTCGGGATGGCTTGTCACAGTGGTTCAAACAGCTTGTGTGATTGATGTGATAATTGTTAAGTTAGACTTTTTTATTATATATATATTATAAATATATTTTATATATTGTGGAAACTGTGTTGAAATGCATAGATGTCCCCAATTTGGTGTAAACAGAATAAGTGTGAGTGTGTTTAATGTCCCCAGTTGTTCAGACAGTCCAATACATCAGGGGTTTATAGTTTTAAGTGAATATATGTCCCCAATTTGGTGTAAACAGAATAAGTGTGAGTGTGTTAAATGTCCCCAGTTGTTTGGATATGCCAATATACAGGGCTCAATAGTTTTAAATACATAAATGTCCCCAATTGGGTGTAAACAGAATAAGTGTGAGTGTGTTATATGTCCCCAGTTGTTCAGACAGTCCAGTTCATCAGGGGTTTATAGTTTTAAGTGAATAGATGTCCCCAATTTGGTGTAAAAAGAATATGTGTGAGTGTGTTAAATGTCCCCAGTTGTTTGGCTAGGCCAATAGTGCACAAATGTCCCCAATTTGGTGTAACAGAACATGTGTGAGTGTGTTACATGTCCCCAGTTGTTTAGATAGGCCAATAGATCAGGGGTCAACAGTTGTCAGTGAGTAGATGTCCCCATTTTGGTGTAACAGGACATGTGTGAGTGTGTTAAATGTCTCCATTGTTTAGATAGGCCAATAGATCAGGGGTAAATAGTATTAAGTGAATAGATGTCCCCAGTTCAGGGTTCTCGCCAGAATTTTTTTTCAGCGTAACGGCAGGTCCTCCCGCACGCTTGCGCGCAATAGACGGGAACAGGTCAATCGACAGGAAAGTACGGCTGAGGTGGGGAGACATAAATTAACCTAGATAGGCACTCAGTCGATAAAAACAAACGCACATGGCGTTATCTGTCAAAATAACAACGCAGCGACCCTAATCACAGTGTTAACCCTTCCTGGTCGGCCCCTGACCGTGGTCAGGAAGCTCGGGGTTAACCCCCTTCACTTCATCAGTGGCCGTATAGGCAAAGACACAGGAGCCCAGTCGTATCGAAGAACACTGCAGCCTTTATTCTCTATCAACAGTGGCTGAACCGCACAGTCCCGCCAACCCAGCAACTACACACCTTCTCTCCTCCTCTGCAGAACTGCCGTCTCTCTCGCTCGCACATCTTGCTCTCCTCTCTCACACTCACACACGCTGCTCTCTCTCCCTCTCTCATGACAGAGCCACACACTCTCATAACAATATTTTAAACTGATAGCGTAACGGGCCATTATGACTGCGTAACTGTCTGTTCGACAGTGTAATGGGCCGTTACGCTGAAATGAGCTGGCGAGAACCCTGCAATTTGGTGTAACAGAACATGTGTGAGTGTGTTAAATGTCCCCTGTTGTTTAGATAGGCTTATAGATTTGTGGCAAATAGTTTATAATTCCAAGATATCCTTCGTTTGGTTAGGATAACATTGTGTGTGTTAATTATTCCCAGTTCATTTGATAGGCTTATTTATATGCATCTCACCAGGTTTTACTTTTGATGAACATGTCATCCATTTATAATGTTTGGCTCAGAAGGTCTTACAGTGTTCAGCCTTTAATGGATTATTCTCATCCTGATGTGTGATGTTGATAGACATCAGTGGATGGCGACCCAAACAGAAGACACCAATTTCAGGGTCCTGAGGAAGATGTGAAAACATTTTACTCTGATTTAAATAAGGTATGTGACTGATCAACAACAAATACTAACAAAATTTCTCTGATTTTACAGTGTGGTACAATAATATTAATGTAGGCTCACATGATTTTAAGCTCGCTCTTGTAATACGATGGAAGTATCTTTTTTAAAATTTCTTTTTTGTCTGTCCATTGGGTTCATTAGTCATTTCAATCCAGGATTGCTAAGCTGAAACAGCACCATGACAGATGCTCTGAACGTTTTGAGGCCTCAGAGGATGACCGCAATGCAGCTGACAGACAGCAGACTCTCATGTTGCATCAGCGTGTGCTTCTTGATCAACAGTTAGCACAGCAGGATAATGTGAGTAAAACTTTGCAGGCAGGTCTTTATTGGTTGACTTTTACATCATAATTATAGGTTTTATTTTTTTGATAAAAATGTATCCAAAACTGTTGACATCGTATGCATATGCACATTTACTGTTGTTGTTTAATTGGCTCCAGTAAGTGTTATGAAATAGAGATATACAGGTTTGAAATTTTGGATTTGATCCTTCTTTTATTCTTGATCCTGTTTTGTGTAAGAACTCTTTCTCTATGTTCATTTTGTTTGAACCTTAATGTGACTTCAGTGCTTGAGTCATGCTAATATTCATTTGATAGCATTTGGACATGGCATTTCAGAAGGGTATCTTTTACTCTATAGGACAATCAAGGGTTTCAAATAATTGATTAACACCATTATTTTGTTCTGTCTTTAGAACAAAGAAGATACCTCAACTCACTCAACAGATGAGAGCATTCATACAAACTACAGTGATGTTGAATACATACCTGACACTCAGGGAAGTGACTCTGATGACAGCATCTCTTTATCTCCTAACAACACACTACAGAGGGCAAGATTTCCCAAATTAAGTCCAGCCAATAAACAATGCCAAGTCAGCTCAGAGGAAGAAAGCAGCACAGAAGAAGACTATCCAGTGAGGAAGAAGAGACTGCCATTTAGCCCTAGAAAAAAGAAAGGATGGAAAGTCAGACCAGGGAAAAAGAGGAGACTCCCATTTAGCCCAGGTAACAGACAGAGAAGACCATTCAGCCCAGTGAATGAAAACAGCTCCACAGTCAGCCCACAGACAAAGAACAGCAGAGAAGAAGACAGTGCAGTGAGGGCAAAGAGGAGACTGCCATTCAGCCCAGGGAAAAGTCAGAGAAGACCACTCTACCCAGTGAACGAAAGCAGCTCCACAGTCAGCCCACAGACAAAGAACAGCAGAGAAGAAGACAGTGCAGTGAGGGCAAAGAGGAGACTGCCATTCAGCCCAGGGAAAAGTCAGAGAAGACCACTCTACCCGGTGAACGAAAGCAGCTCCACAGTCAGCCCACAGACAAAGAACAGCAGAGAAGAAGACAGTGCAGTGAGGGCAAAGAGGAGACTGCCATTCAGCCCAGGGAAAAGTCAGAGAAGACCACTCTACCCGGTGAATGAAAGCAGCTCCACAGTCAGCCCACGGACAAAGAACAGCAGAGAAGAAGACAGTGCAGTGAGGGCAAAGAGGAGACTGCCATTCAGCCCAGGGAAAAGTCAGAGAAGACCACTGCACCCAGTGAATGAAAGCAGCTCCACAGTCAGCCCAGAGAAAGAAGAAAAATTGATTCAAGTGCTGTGTACTGCAAATACTCAAGTACGTCGAGTGTATGACAAGAGGAACTATTGCATTTATTGTTCAAAGCCAACATCAAAACTCGCACGACATCTTCAGACTGTTCATCGTAACAAAGCAGAGGTTGCAAAAGCATTCTACTATCCGAAAGATTCCAAAGAGCGTCGAGTTCGGCTGGCCATTCTAAGGAACAGAGGCAACTTTGCCCACAATACAGATGTGGCTAGAAATGGAACTGGACATCTTGTTGCACGTTACCGAACAAGAGAGAGCAGACACGGTCAAGATTTTATTCACTGTGTTCACTGTCAGGGTCTTTACTCTAAAAAAACTTTGTGGAAACATATCAAAATCTGTCCAGAGAATACAAGAGAGGACACACCTCAAGCTGGACGAAAAAGAGTTCGATCCCTGTGTGCTCTTACCACACCAGTTGGTCTCGAGATTAGTGAGGGCCTACAGAAGATTCTTACCCACGCAAACTATGATGAAGTCTCGCGTGTCGTTCAGAGTGACAAATGCATTCTGCAACTTGGACAATATATGTTCAACAAACTGAAAAGCAAAGGGAACAATAATGACGACTACATACGGCAAAAGATGAGAGAGGTGGGAAGAATGGTCCTTGAAGCTCAAAAGGTTACATCGCTGAAGAAGGTGGAGGAATTCTTTATTCCTAAAAACTTCCCACATGTTATATCTGCAGTGAAGAGAGCTGCAGGATATGACCCCAATACCAACACATATCAAACCCCATCTTTAGCACTCAAGCTTGGCCACAGCCTTAAGAAAATGTCCAGTATTGTCGAGAGCAATGCTATGATGTTTGGAGATCATGTCACAGCAGAATATGCCAAAAGGTACAGGGCTATACATGACAGCAGATGGGAAGAGTTCATCTCCTCAGGGGCATTAAACACTCTGAAGGAGGCCAAATGGAATATGCCACAGGTGTTACCATTTACCCAAGATGTGAAGCTGTTGAACTTTCATATGGAGAACCAACAAACTGTGCTGGAGAGAATGCTAAGAATTTCTCCAACTCCAGAAAACTATGCTGCCCTGGCTAAGGTGACGCTTGCTTTAGCCATTACATTCAACAGGAGAAGAGCAGGAGAGGTTTCACGGATGTTACTTACCGCCTTTAGGTCCCGGAACAAGTCGATGTTGCATGAAGACTTGGCTATCTGCCTGACTCCATTTGAGAGGAAGATGTGTGAGTTTTTCACAAGAGTGGAGATCCGAGGGAAACGTGGGAGAATGGTCCCTGTCCTGTTAAAACCATCCATGGTGACTGCTATGGAGCTGCTGGCTGACACACGTGAGAGCTGTGGTGTACCCAGTGAAAATTTATTCATGTTTGCCAGACCAGAGGCTTTGTCATCCTACAGAGGGGGGGAGTGCCTCCAGAAATATGCCAAACTCTGTGGTGCTAAACATCCGGAAGCATTGACCTCAACAAAGCTGCGGAAACATATTGCAACAATGTCACAGGTCTTGAACCTGGAGGAAAATGAGTCTGACCAACTCGCTGACTTCTTAGGCCACGATATTCGAGTCCACAGACAGTACTACCGACTGCCCCAAGGAACTCTGCAACTAGCTAGAATGAGCAAAGTTCTTCTTGCTATGGAGAGGGGGACTGTGTCACAATACAAAGGGATGACACTGGATGACATTGAAGTCGACCCTGAAGGTTTGGGCACGTTTTGATATTTTAGTCTGTGTGCAATAAGCACAACAGAAGTTTACTGCAGTCTGATTAAAGATACTTGATCTCTGAAAAGTAAAACGCTTATGAAAACTAAGACTCATATTTACAAGAGCTTTAGTGGGTCCTGCATTTCAGGCTCAGAGTTCTTATGATCATTTTAATTAGCTAATGTTCTGCTTGTCTTTTGCTTTCCCAGAGAAAGTACCACACTCCATTGAAGAGGGGGATGCTTCAAGTGACGCTTCAAGTGAGGAAGAGGAGTGTACCAGCACTGACATGGACCACACACCTCCCAGCACAGACAGGACTGCATCTTCAGAACCACCTCCTGCTGCTACTCCTCCAGTACAAGGTTGAAACTTGCACTATGTAGCCCTCAAAAAAATGATGATTATCAAGGATCCTATACCCTTACCCCCTTAGACATAAAAGACAAGGTCACAAACAATGCTATAAAGCTAATCTCCATACAGTAGTTCCCATTAAATGTGTGCATGCAATCAAACTGGAGGCGAGAATAAAAAAATTATATCCCAGACTTCGAAATATTATAAAGCTCATAACAGCATTATGATGGTTTTAACCTTCTTCCAGTTACAGTATTTGCAAATCACAACCCATTGTGTCATAAAGCCCCCTGTAGTCAGGGTTTATTTTGCACAAGACAGTTTTTTTCTTTTAAAGGTTCACTTTTGACATCAAGCAGTATTGAGTCTTGACCAGTTACACATGAGAGCCACCCATGCAGAAAACTCATGAAAGCTCAGGAAAATATCAGGAAAACATTGGTTAAATTTCTCCCAAAAAAAGCAATCACACAAAAAGTTTTGGTCATAGGTTTGAAAAACTCAGACAAAAGTGATAGAAACCTGGTAGAATGTCATGAAAATTCTGGTACTGAAACAGGTTAATGATGTGGATGTTGATGGCTTTATCTGCATGTGACATACAATTATAACCATATCAAGTTGCATTTATTCATCTCTTCACAGAACAAGCTGAAAAACGGAGACGCAAATGGGATGCAGGAGAAGTAAATGCTGTTGAGAAACACCTGATGAAATTCATAAGAACTTTCACTGTTCCTGGCAAGCACGACTGCATGGTTTGTCTTCAAAGTGAAACACAGACACTGAAGGACCGCACGTGGACTGATGTGAAAAACTATGTAAGAAACAGAATCACTGCCCTAAAGAGACAGACGAGCACTTAAAAAATATGTATCTCTTCTGTGCCTTGCCCATACTGTTGCCCATACAGAGATACAGTTCAAGGTAGGCCAATCCAAGAGGGCATCATAAAGGTAAGATGAGTAATGTTCCATTTTACATCCAGCAGTTAAGGTTAAAAACAGGGTTAAAAAGCAGTTAAAAAGAACAAGATTTAAAAGTGGTGAAAACCAAAAGAGGTTAAGAACTGGCTAAAAGAAACAAGAAGAAAATGGCTGAACAGACTGAAGGTTTAAATATAGCTAATGAGAAACAGGATTTGAAAGTGGTTTACAGAAACAAGGTTTGAAAGAGGTTAAAAAGAAACAAGGTTTAAAAGTGGCTAAACAGAACAAGGTTTAAGAGTGATTAAACAGAAACAAGGTTTTGAAGAGGATAAAAGCAAATGTTTAGAAGTGGTTTCATAGAGATAAGGTTTAAAAGAGGTAAAGCAAAAAAGGTAAAAAAGTGGTTAAACTAAGTTTGAAAATAGTTAAAGAGATTTAGAAGTGGTCAAACAGGTTAGGAAGTGTTTAAACAGAACAAGGTTTAAGAGTGGTTAAACATGAACAACGTTTAAGAGTGGTTAAAAAGAGGTAAAGAAGTGTTTAAACAGGAACAAGGTTTAAGAGTGGTTAAAATGCAAGGTTTAAAAGAGGTAAAGCAGAAGCAAGTTTAATAGTTCTTAAGAAATAAGTGGTTTAATAGAAACGGATGTTAAAAGTGGTTAAACAATAACAAGGTTTATCTGTGGTTAAATGGCAACAAGGTTTCAAGATGTTTAGGAAATATTTAAATTGGTTAAATAGAAACAAGATTTAGAAGTAGTTGCACAGAAACAATTTTAAAAGTGGACAAACAGAAAATAATTTTATGATTATTAAGAAATTCAAAGTGTTTAAACAGAAACAAGGTTTAAAAGTATATAATAAATAATATCGTACACATACATAAACATTTCTGTATCTATAATAAAGTATATGGTACGAGTCCTCAGACACTGGTTCAAGTTTGAGAGCTGGAGAGTCTCTCTCTCATGTTATAATATTTGTCATTCATGTCAATAAAAGTTCTGTGAGGCTTCATCAAATATCCCTCTCTTAAAACCACATTTCCTGTGTTCTCTCCTGTGTGTGGATCCCCTCTCATTGATTTTAACAGTTTTTGTCTTGGATTCAGCTGTTTTCACTTGTTTTCTGTTGATTCAGTTAGTATTAAGGTACTTTTAAGAAATTAGTCCCCAAAGAAGACTTCAATCAGAGTTTGTGTATATCCTAAGTCCTCAAAGGTTGCTTAAACATCTTATGTCCCCAAACTGCTGGTAAAAATCAGACTGGGCAAAAGATGCTTAAATCAAAAATATCAAGTGATCTTGGTGATGAGGGCATCCCCCCGCATCTGAAAATCCCCCCGGTTTCTCTCTAAACCATTCAGAAAGTGGTGCCCCCTAAAGTGGGGTGTTTTGTCATATGACCCCAAACGTGGCCTAAGTACGTATGTGTGTGTGTGTGTGTGTGTGTGTGTGTGTGTGGTTGTTTTTTACTCTCTGTTGCAAAATGTAGGTACTATAAATATGGCATAATTTTCTGTGATAAGGCAACCAAAAGAGAAATAATAAAATATATTAGGGGGTGATATTGACCTTGGAATTAGTTCAGTCAGAGCCATGTCCATCAAGCAATTGACCCTTTACAGGAACTGCTACCTCTTTTTTAATGCCTCTTAATGAATCCAAACTCTACTCCGGCCTTGTCCCCAGTCTGCGACCTTGTCCCCATGTGACGCTCCTTCTCCCTCAGAGTGCACCTCCACCCGGCCTTATGCACCTGCTGATATCTCGGACCTGAAACTTCTGACTATATTGACATTCTATGGCGAGCAAGAGAACCCGGCAAGATCAACATCAGGAATTTGGCTATCTCCATCTTCCCAGACCACAGTGCAAAGATAGCACCGGCACGCGCCATGTTCAATGATATACAATGTCAGCTACGAGGGATGGAAGGCGTGAGATATGGACTGATACACTCGGCTCATCTGCGCATATCATATGACGGAGTGGAGAAGGTGTTCTACACCCCTGATGAGGCACAAGTCTTCATCAAGAAGATAAACATTGGAGCAAATGCTGGTAATGCTTGAAAAAGACTTTATTATGAGTATTAGCACAATGTACCATACTTAATTATACATTATTCTCTAAGTCACTTTACATCGTGGCTGACACACTCTGAAGGCCGTCTGGGGCGGCGAACACACTCTGGAGGCCAGCTGGGGCGGCGGCAAACACACTCTGGAGGCTGGCTGGGGCGGCGGCGAACACACTCTGGAGGCCGGCTGGGGCGGCGGCGAACACACTCTGGAGGCCGGCTGGGGCGGCGGCGAACACACTCTGGAGGCCGGCTGGGGCGGCGGCGAACACACTCTGGAGGCCGGCTGGGACGGCGGCGAACACGCTCTGGAGGCCAGCTGGGGCAGACGAGACGAGGACCCTCTGGCGGCCGGGCTGGAGGCCGGCAGCGACAGGGCCCCTCTGTAGACTCAGGATCCAGGGAAGCCGCTGGAGGATTGTCAGTGTCAGTGAACACACTCTGAAGGCCGTCTGGGGTGGCTGACACACTCTGGAGGCCAGCTGGGGTGGCGGCGAACACACTCTGGAGGCCGGTGGCAAACACTCTGGAGGCCGGAGGCCGGCGGCGAACACACTCTGGAGGCCAGCGGCGGCGGAGACTGCTGAAAGGATTTATAAAGGGAAGGCATCTTTTCTTCAACACTCGTACGCTCTTTGATTTGATTTACTTAAAAAATCATGCTAAACTTCCTGAGATTGCTCTCTCTTGATGCTGAGAAAGCATTTGACAGGCTGGAATGGGATTACCTTTTCGCCGTGTTAAGAAAATTTGGGTTTGGGAATAATTTTGTGTCATGGCTTCGCCTTTTATATACAGCCCCACAAGCCAGCATACACACAAATGTTAATCGGTCTATCTATTTCCCTCTAGCACGTGGAACCCGTCAAGGATGTCAACTCTCTCCCCTCTTATTTGCCCTAGCGATGGAACAACTTTCTATTAAGTTGAGGACTTCTCCTCTGTTCACTGGGGTTGTGCGTAAGGGTGTTGAACATAAACTTCCTTTATATGCAGATGATATGTAATTATTTATAACCGATCCTGCATCCTGTATGCCATCTATTTCATCTGTTTTGGACAATTTTAGTTCCTTTTCAGGTTACAAACTAAATCTTCAAAAAAATACATGTTACCCTATTAATACTCCTGTTCTCCACCTTCGATACACAGATATGCCCTTTAAATGCAGTAGAGCCATTTTTAAATACCTTGGCATTAATGTCACCCACACACTACCCAGCCTTCTTACAGCTAATTTTGAGCCCCTTATCTCCAAGACCAAGAATGACTTTGAAAGATGGAGCAGTTTGTCACTCTCATTGATTGGCAGATTAAGTACAGTAAAAATGAATGTTTTACCCCAATTTTTTTGGTTGTTTTGAAATCATCCACTTTTATTCTCTCAAAAGTTTTTCAAAACTCTTGACCAGTTAATAAACTCCTTTATATGGGAAGGGAAAGCTCCAAGAATTTCTAAAACTCTGCTTCAAAGGTGCAAAATTAGCGGTGGTATTGCACTGCCTGACTTTCGGTTTTATTATTGGGCCGCTCATATTTACAAGGCTCTTTACTGGCTTGGCATAAACTAGAGGTGCTTTCCTGTATTTCATCCTCCCTCTCTGCTCTACTTTTTTATCCTCCATACCACTAAAAATTAGCTACTATACAGATAATCCTGTTGTCTTTAACATGCTAAAAATTGGCAGCAATGTAGATGTCACTTTAAGTTGTTATCTGCATCAATTTTAGCCCCAATATACAATAATCATTTATTTCCCCCTTCATTGTTAAACTCTACTTTCCTGCAGTGGTACAGAACAGGTATCAAAAATTTTCAAGATTTATATGTAGATGGAGTATTCTCTACTTTTTCTTCTTTATCATCCTTATATGAGCTACCTCAATCACATCTCTTCAGATATTTTCAAATTAGGCATTATATTTCCACCACATTTCCTAGTTTCCCTTCACTTCCCTCTAAACCTCCATGGACTGATATGCTTTCTTTGAATCCACATTAAAAGACATTAAACATTAAAAGACATTAATTTCCAAAATTTGTAACAATCTAGTCTCATTCAAAAAGCCAAAGCTAAGTGGGAACAGGAGCCAGGAACAAAGATAAGTGTGGAGTGTTGGGAGGCAGCCATTGATAGAATCCAGACTACCACTACGTGTGCTGGGCTTAGCCTGATGCAACAAAGTACTGCACAGGGCTCATCTCTCCAAATCTAGGCTTTCAGTTATATATTCACATGTTTCAGACATCTGTGACAAATGCCATAATACTCCCTGCAATCTCAGCCATATGTTCTTCCTATGTCCAGAGTTGCATGGCTATTTAAAACCCTGTCCACAGTTCTTGGTTTCAATGTGCAACTATGTTCTCATGTTGTCATCTTTGGTGTCCCCACTGAAACAGTTCTAAATGCTCTAACTGCTTAGCAGAAACAAATAATTGCATTTGCATCCGTTATAGCTCGACTACAATACTGTTACATCGGAACTCTCCTAAGAGTCCATCCTTCTCCCAGTGGCTTAGGGAGGTCATGTTTTTTTTCTTAAATTGGAGAAAATATAGTACACTAACAGGGGCTCCAGGGGGGAATTTTTCATACATGGCAACCCTTTATACCTCATTTTAATGCCATGCACCGCTTACCCTCCGACTAATCAGAGCACTAAGAGAGTAGACAGTTTGGGTTTCATCCTATACCTAATGGCATCTGCCCCTTCACAGTGAGGCACAGAGTGTGTGTGTGTGTGTGTGTGTGTGTGTGTGTGTGTGTGTGTGTGTGTGTGTGTGTGTGTGTGTGTGTGTGTGTGTGTGTGTGTGTGTGTGTGTGTGTGTGTGTGTGTGTGTGCGTGCGTGCGTATGTCTGTTTGGGGTTTGAATTTAGGTGGGCGCTTCAAGGGCTTATGACGTACCATCTTTAGGCTTGAGATTATATGGTGCTATTTCTGTTTGTTTTGAAATACAATTCATCACTACAGGCAAATATATATTTAAAGTAATGCCCATTTCAGATTAATGAATGTGCACTGGTATATGTCTGTGCATGTATGTGTATGTATATAGAGGGTGTCCCAAAAAATGTATACACACTTTAAATAATTGTAAACTCGGTGTTTATTATAATTCGTTTAATTTTCAACATCTAAAAGAATTTACAAACATCATTCTATTGATTTGTCACCGCCTGTTCTCAAACTGATGTTCATTCTGGTCCAGACACTGCTGACAACGCGTAGCGATGGAATAGCACACATCATGAAACAATTCCCTTGGTATTTGCGTGCATTCACATTCAGTGGTTGCTCTCAAGTCAGTGACTGTTGCAGGTCTCATTGCATAGACTTTGTCTTTTAGGTATCCCCATAAAAATAAGTATTGTGGTGTGAGGTTAGTTAGTTATCAGCTGCTAAAAGATATATACAATTTTTTGGGACACCCTGTATATGTATATTTGTGTGTGTGTATATATATATATATATATATATATATATATATAGACTGCTCAAAAAATTAAAAGGAACACTTTTTAATCTAAGTATTGCATCAAATCAGTGAAATGTGGGATACTGATCTGGTCAAGTAAGTAACTGAGGGGCTTTTTAGTCAGTTTCAGCTGCTTTGGTGTTCATAAAATTAACACAACGGCGCTAACGGAGCTAGCACCACCTGCAGCAACAGCAGCAGCAGTAGCAACAGCAACATAGCGGGGAAGAAGAAAGCGGATAAAAAGCGAGCGTTGGCTAGGGTAAGTGTCACTTCTGGTAGCATGAAGCAATACCTGGACCCTACAGAGGTTCCACAGACAGTCCAACTCCTCCAGGATGGCACATCAATGCGTGCCATTGCCAGAAGGTTTTCTGTGTCTCCCAGCACATTCTCAAGTGCATGGAGGATTCCAGGAGACATTTAGTTAGTCTGGGAGAGCTTGACAGGGCTGCCGAAGGTCCTCAACCGATCAGTAGGACAGGTATCTGCTCCTTTGTGCAAGGAGGAACAGGATGACCCTTTCCTTTGACCCATTGTCAGACCCTACATTGGTGCAGTGGTCCTGGATTCCTTCTGGTGCACGACAATGCCCATTCTTATGTGGTAAGAGAACTCATGCAGTTCCTGGAGGATGAAGGAACTGATACCATTAGCTGGCCCCCATGCTCACCTGACCTGAATCCAATAGAACACCTTTGGAACATTATGTTTTGTTCCATCCGACACCATCAGGTTGTTCCTCAGACTGTCCAGGAGCTCAGCGATGCTCTGGTCCAGTTCTCGGAGGAGATACTCCAGGACACCATCTGTCGTCTCATTCAGAGCTTGTCCCGGCATCGTCAGTCATCATACAAGCACATGGAGGCCATACAAACTACTGAATACCATTTTGAGTTGCTGCCAAGGAATTTCACCAAGATGGACTAGCCTGCCACATCAGGTTTTCACTTTGATTTTGGGGTGTCTTGAATTTAGCCCTCCTGGAAGGTTGATAATTTTCATTCCCATCAAACAGTGTGGCACTTTTCATTCCTAACACATTAACCAGTCCATATCAATGCTAAGATCCAGTTTGTTTTTTCACTGTATTGAAATATGATGTATTTTCAGTGTTCCTTTAATTTTTTTTGAGCAGTGTATGTATATATATATATATATATATAGATATATGTACATTCTTTTTTCTACAACGGTACCAATATATTTTCATTTATATTTGTACAAAAACATAACTGATTATTGTTTTGTGTATGCCTGGATGTCTAAATAAAGGTAAAAAAAAATTTGAACAATAATGCAGAAACTACAGTGCCGTTAAAAGTATTTGCCCTCTTCCTGATTTCTGTGTTTTTTGCATATTTATCACTCACAAAGGTTACAGATCATCAAACCAATTTTAATATCACACAGAGACAATCCAAAGAAATACAAAATGCAGTTTCTAAATGATGATTCAATTTATTAAGGCACAACAAAAATTCCAAACCTATCTGGCCCTATGTGAAACAGTAATTGCCCCCTGAACCTAATAGCGAGTTGTGCCACCTTTGGCAGCAATAACTGAAATCAAGTGTTTGTTATAATTGGTGATGAGTCTTTCACACCACTGTGGAGGAATTTTGGCCCACTCTTCTTTGCAGAATTGTTTCAACTCTGCCATATTGGAGGGTTTTTTCTAGCATGAACTGCCCATTTAAGGTCACACCACAGCATCTCAATTGAATTTAAATCTGGACTTTGACTTGGCCACTCTAAAACCTTATTTTTTATTTTTATTTTTTTAGCCATTCAGAGGTGGACTTGCTGGTGTGTAACGGATCGTTGTCCTGTTGCATGAGCCAAGAGCAATTGAGTTTGAGGGCACAAACTGATGGCCGGACATTTTCCTTCAGGATCTTCTGGTTGTTAAATCACAAAGTAACTGTGACTAACCACAGTTTTGGGAAAGCTGAGTTTAATTCCACAGGCCATACCCAAACCTGATTGCCACCACCTTTGTTGAATCAAGAAATCACTTAAATAAGAATCTGTTAGACAAAGTGAAGTAGGCTACAAAATCTCACGAACAATCGCTAGATTTGTCGCTAGTCGCTTTTGACCAAAAAAAGTCGCTATGAGCTTTGAAAAGTCGCTAGATTTAGCGAGAAAGTCGCGAAGTTGGCAACACTGTAATCAAGTGGTTAGTAAATATCAACTTGGAAACTCAGAATCAGAGCAGCTCAGCTGGTATCTTACTGTGAGTCGAACCATCTATATGCTGGGACGCAGAAGTCACCATTGGATGAGGCCTCACAGCGCGACGGGACGTCTTTGTTTCCCCAAGTGCTGTTGTCCGTCACTATGGCAGCAATGGCCGTCCTGCATGGGCGATCGGTTCGGAGCAAATGGGTCTCTGGACCAGCAGATCTCTGGTGTTGTCAGCTGAGGGGCCAGTGTCCTGTGTATGGAAGCCACTTGATAAAAAAATGATGGCTCTCAGGCTTTAGCCGAGTAAAAGGAATGGATTGTGATGGAGAGCCGTAAGAATTAGAAAAATCAGTAAACGGGTTCTTAATCAGTTCTTGTCAAAAATCACGGATAAAAAAAGAATAAATTCGGCATTGAACGTGAGCAAAAATGTCTAACTTAAGTTACAAAAAGTTAAAGGATAAATAGTTACCAGAGACCAAGCCCTGGAACAAAGAAACTTCAGAAGATAGGAAAAAAAAACATCTTAGATAAGAATAGGGAGATGCTCTGGCATGAAGCATCCCAGAGGGAGACCGAGGAAGAAGAGAGTGAGGAGAGGGCTCGGCTGAATTTATCTGTTGGCCCAGCTCAGGGGAGGACCCTGGGCGGAGATGATGCTTTTCGGTGCGATTTTCAATCGTAATCTGACTCTCTTTGTTTCAAGAGAAGAGGCAGAGAGGAAAAATGATCAGGAGTGGATTAAAATGTGTGATATTAACACGCAAACGCAATCTGTCTATTCCTCACCATAATCCAGTTAAGCAAAAGTGAACATGTTCCTAAATATACAGGTTAACAAATATATTGAATTATTGAATTCAATAAAATTATATGAATGTGCTCTGAATATTAAAAATATATGTCACAGTGAAGATATGATAACATGTCATACATATGGTAATAGATAACGCAGTTTTCACCTTTTCAACCTGAATAGGAAATAAATTCAGAGGTTAATAATGGAATACTGTGGAAGAAATTGAATTAAACAGGCATTTTGATATCTTTAGATCTGTAAAAGGTAGAAGTGTCATTTTTGGATATGTTATAGATGAAGTTCTTTCTCTAACTTTGGTAAACCTGAAAACACAAAATGCATCTCAGAAATATGAGTTTTGAAGATGTTCAGTTCCTTAAGTTGGTACTAGTCTCTATGTGCTCCAGCAGTTCTCTTAAGACAGGTCATAAAATTTTATGACCCTTAACTCATCCAGGAGGCAGGCAGAGATCTGAATGTCTTTTCCTGTAAATGAAAACACAAAAAAATGCACGTATCCCCATATCTCCAGAAATGGGGGTTGTTCTGTGCTGGAGAGAAGAGAGTACTGTTCTTATCTGAGTTTGTCATCTCCCATGGCATTCCAAAGGCCAGGCTGTGTTCTTACACAGACTACAGTTGTGTACCTGAATGTACACTGTACGACTGGATGTTGGACACTGGTTGCCAAACAGCTGCTGAAGAGTCACTCATTTCCATTTCATTTTCAGCAAATTTGCAGAAAACTTTTAAAATGTGGTAAGAAAAAGCGAATTGGGCATGTTTCTTTTTGTTTCAATAGCTTGCCCTGAAGTGAATAGTGTACGCTGCTTGGTGTTGTCAGTAGATGGCAGGATATAGTATATTGTGAATACAATATACTTGCCAAAGGTCATGGTAGTATATAGTATAGTATCGTATATTGTAGTCAGTCTCTCCAGGAATTTGCGATGTTGCGATGGCGCAAATTAATGCGAATTCAACCAATGTCTGCGAATGCTGCGCGACCTTGCAATTTTCTCCAATTACCGCAATTTTGGCCTGCCTCCTGTGAGTTCCACCAATCACAGCAGTTTCCAGTGCAAACGTAATGCATGTACGTCACTGAATTCACTTCCTTTTTTTGGTTTGAAGATGCAGACGTGTACGATGCTAATGCTTCTCTTTTACCAACAAGAATTGCTGCTAAAGACGGTGAAAAACAATTGTCTGATGTTCTTCACCAAAGCGGAAGTAAACCGTGTTACACCTGTGCAATATTGTGGTGGAATACAAAAATACAAAAAATCATCGATTGATAAACAGTTTTCTACTACAGAAACATATTAGGAGAATATCTGAAACGAGCGGACCGCAGACGAGATACAAGGAACAATTGGTTAAATTATGGGTTGTTTCTGAGTTCCATCAGTTCCTGACACCCGCTACATATTTACATCACATGATTCGGTATGTACACATGCATAACACATGCCTGTGTTCAGTGCAAGGTCAGGTAGTGAACAGTCTTAGTGGAGTACTGCGCTCTCGCTTTTCTGGTTAATTGACATGACAAGTTGTGAGCGCGTGTGTGTGTGAATACATGTGTGCCAGGAAATGAAATTAACTTTTAAAGCCACTGACAGATATGTCCAAATGTAATTCATTCAATAGTAAATGATTATTTTGTGACTTAAATCTACCAACCACTTCATGTTAAACCAGTATCTGGCTACTGCTAATTTCCCACCATGGTATGTCAGCTTTTGTATAAATGGGTTGTAGTGTTAAATAATTAATTTTGGAATAAACATTGTCAATTACAATGCTGAAACATGTTCTGAAAGCTGAAAAAAATGCAAGTTTTTTGCAATTCTCTCTGTCTCCGGCAATTTGATCACAACAAATAAGCTTAAAACACTGCAACTTATATCGCTTTTTTTTTTTATTTTTTAGAAAAGCTGCCTCGAATTCAGGCATTTTTGGCCGCAACAATCTCGAAAAATGCCTGCGAAATCCTGGATGGACTGTATAGTATAGTATAGTATAGTATAGTACACAAACCAAGTGTTAATCCTCTGCTCCATCTCCAGACAACTCCGCTCTGCCAGTACCAACCTTCTGTTCACTTCTAAATCCAACCTTAGGGGTAGTGGTAATGCATTCCAGAGTTTAGGAGCAGCTATCTTGAACGCTGTGTCGCCCATTGTTCTGAGGGCCCCACAGTCCCTGGAAGTATTCAAGAAAGGGCTAAAGATGTTCTTATTTAATTTGTGTCTCTGATATGTTCTTTAAATGATTTTGTATGTAAAGTGGATCATAAATGAAAGGTATTATTATTATTATTTATTAAGTGGAACTTTGAAAATTGGAGCAATTTTATTATTTTTATTTTTTTCTATTTTGCCAAAACAAAAACCAAACATGCAAACATGTAAAAAATGATGCACATGGTGTACATTATGACTGCTAATATGTCAATATTGTCTTGTTAGCGCAATAACATGTAGAAATCAGCCTTCAGCTTAACCTGTAGAGCTAGACATACTTTATGTCCAAATGTATACCCCTTCTACTTGATTAACTACTCCAGAATATTCATTACAGAGAGATGTAGCACATATCTCATGATGTGTCAGATAGAAAAAGAAAAGTGTGAATTTACTGTACATCCGAGTCACAACCTGAACGCAGCTTTGTCTTATCTCTTCAAACATTACTCTTAAAGTTACTCATAAACTTCCCATGAGTATGATATGATATGTTTATATTTACACAATGTTGTATGTGAATTTAACGTCACAGAAAAGAGTGAGACTAAAGTCCTGTAATTATGCTTACAAGCCTACATATTTAAAAACCAAAGACTTTGATGATATAAAGACCAATCACACTTATGCAGAGTAGCACCTTTGCTGATTTCTTCATCCTTTTTCACTGTTCTGCTTCTGGGGTTAAAAAAATAGTACTTTTAAATATTTTTGAATATTTCCTTTCGGCACTAAATAGTTCATTTCCCAATTTCTGTATTCCACTGTCATAACTCTGATGTTGTCGGACAATTCCCTCTACATAGTCATAAAAAGACCTGCAGGGTTTTCCGGGATATGAGATATGTGTAAAAACAAGAAAAAACAATGGTGATATAAAGGGCAATGTAGAAAATCTGCAAATATCACATCAGATGATGGATGGGTCATGAAGACTGTTCTGGAAAAAACTACAGCTACACACGTGGACAAAATTGTTGGTACCCCTCAGTTAAAGAAGGAAAAACCCACAATTCTCACTGAAATCACTTGAAACTCACAAAAGTAACAATAAATAAAAATTTATTGAAAATTAAATAATCAAAAACAGCCATTACTTTTGAATTGTTGATTAACATAATTATTTAAAAAAACAAACTAATGAAACAGGCCTGGACAAAAATGATGGTACCTCTATAAAAGATTGAAAACTATTTGACCAGAGTGACATGATTAACTCAGGTGTGTCATTTAATTGACATCACAGGTGTTTCCAAACTCATAATCAGTCAGTCTGCCTATTTAAAGGGAGACAAGTAGTCACCCTGCTGTTTGGTGAAAAGGTGTGTACCACACTGAACATGGACAACAGAAAGCGATGGAGAGAATTGTCCCAGGACATCCGAAAAAAAATTATAGACAAACATCTTAAAGGTAAAGGCTATAAGACCATCTCTAAACAGCTTGAAGTTCCTGTGACAACAGTGGCTCATATTATTCAGAAGTTCAAGACCCACGGGACAGTAGCCAACCTCCCTGGACGTGGCCGCAAGAGGAAAATTGATGACAAATTGAAGAGACGGATCGTTGGAATTGTATCCAAAGAGCCCAGAGCAACCTCCAAAGAAATTAAAGGTGAACTCCAAGGCCAAGGTACATCAGTGTCAGATCGCACCATTCGTCGTTGTTTGAGCCAAAGTGGACTTCATGGGAGACGACCAAGGAGGACACCACTGCTGAAAAAAACTCATAAAAAAGTGAGACTGGAATTTGCAAAAAATGCATGTTGACAAGCCACAAAGCTTCTGGGAGAATGTCCTTTGGACAGATGAGACCAAACTGGAGCTTTTTGGTAAGGCACATCAACTCTATGTTCATAGACTCAAAAACCAAGCATACGAAGAAAAGAACACTGTCCCTACGGTGAAACATGGAGGAGGCTCAGTAATGTTTTGGGGCTGCTTTGCTGCATCTGGCACAGGGTGTCTTGAAAGTGTGCAAGGTACGATGAAATCTGAAGACTATCAAGGCATTCTGGAGAGAAATGTGCTGCCTAGTGTCAGAAAGCTTGGTCTCAGTCGCAGGTCATGGGTCTTCCAACAGGACAACGATCCAAAACACACAGCCAAAAACACCCAAGAATGGCTGAGAGAAAAGCGTTGGACTATTCTAAAGTGGCCTTCTATGAGCCCAGATCTGAATCCCATTGAACATATGTGGAAGGAGCTGAAACATGCCATTTGGAGAAGACACCCATCAAACCTGAGACAACTGGAGCTGTTTGCTCATGAGGAGTGGGCCAAAATACCTGTTGACAGCTGCAGAACGCTCATTGACAAATACAGAAATCGTTTAATTGCAGTGATTGCCTCAAAAGGTTGTGCAACAAAATATTAAGTTATGGGTACCATCATTTTTGTCCAGCCCTATTTCATTAGTTTGTTTTTTAAAATAATTATGTTAATCAACAATTCAAAAGTGATGGCTGATTTTGATTATTTAATTTTCAATAATTTTTTTATTTATTGTTACTTTTGTGAGTTTCAAGTGATTTCAGTGAGAATTGTGGGTTTTTCCTTCTTTAACTGAGGGGTACCAACAATTTTGTCCACGTGTGTATATGGTTACTTAAAATAGGTGAGGACTCAGGGGGTTAAGGTACTGCTGCACTGTGTGATTTCTTTCATGACAGAGTAGTCAGAAAAATACATAGATAAAAATGTACATTTTTCTTTAGAGTACTATTCTGTCTAATCTCAAGACAAAATGACAGAACTTGAAACCGGTGTGTAAAAGTTTTCTGCTGAATCGAAAATCAAAAGAAGTCAAAGCCAAAGGGCATGAAGAGATCAGAGAGAGAAAAAGCTCTTGCTTCTTTCTTTTTTCTTTTTTTACTTGAGTAAGTAGAAGGTGTGTCTCCTTTAGTTTGCATCTATTTGTTCTTGTTTTAAATTACTCAAACTTGTCCTCATGGCTGCAGTGAAATGGATCGCTTGTCGTTAAGTGGTGACAGCTGGTAGAATGGACTTTTGGTCATCATTATTTGTAACATTGTTTCGTTGAAAAACTGCATTTTGTATGCTGCAGTGGTGTCGAACTATGTACCATCAAAGCCCAGGAGTATGCAGGGTTTCATTCAAGGCCAGTGGCATGTGACAAGCTGAAAATGAACGAGCACAAATCTCTTCCAAGGTGACCTTTGGGCTCAGTTACTGTCATATTACCGGTCTGAATTCAGCCTGAAGTGTGTGTTGCATGGCACTCTGTCTATCTGTTTTTTTACAGTGAAGGGTCTAATATTCCAGAAATAAAAATAATCATTTACAGAAGATTAGACATAACCTATGTATTTAGAAGAAAGGGGATTTTATTGTCACTCCCCATCAGCGGGAATGAACGCTGAGACTGGAATGCTGAATATCTATCATTTGTCCAGTCTGGTTCTAATTTTGCTCTGTTGTATCAGCAGAAGACAAAAAAAAGTAACACATAATTTTGGACTATGCTAACTTATAATGGGTTGAAGCTAGTCCTTACTCATAACTCGCCTTTTGATCCTTACTGATCAACTGTCTTTAACAATATTACTAGTTTTCTTGGGAAATTTCAAAGGCAAACTGTTTATTATGCACACATTTCATTTTATAGAGAGGACAAAAAATGCGGGTGTAATAGCAAAGTGATTTTGTTACGATAGCATTAAGACCTATGCTATTGTCCCTGGTGCTTGGCCATTTTATAGGCTTGTTTGAAGAAGAGCCATTATCCCACCTAGAGATATAGAAATACAAAAAAAGAGACAGAGACATAAAAATACAGTAAACACCCTTGAGATGCCTGTTTAATTTTGTGACTACAGTCCACAGGAGATCAGTGCGGTGATGCTCCTTTAAAAATGTTCCTTCCAAAACCACCAGGTTACCGTAAAGCTGGATGCTTCAAGAGACACTAGTCTCCAGCAGTGTCCACTCACATCATTCAAATGCAACTCCTGGATGTACTCTGCTTTAAACAATGATAACATCTGTAGGTACCAAAGTGAGACTGTTTTAAGCTACGAGAATACAAGTTTGGTGTCCCTCCAGCCACTTACTACATAAAAGATTCAGCTTTCATCACACAGCATGACCAGTCAGGGTTTTAGTATCACTGCACTTCTTTGTTGGACCTCTCTCCTGATTCTGCCCTGCAGGGTTCTGTTATGGTGGAGTTGCCTGAGCAATATACAGTAACTCACCCTGCAGCAGTGCTGTAGCTTCACTGTGGCTTCCTCTGACATGGTATGCAGCTCACATAGAAACTATTCCAGCTATTGTCCATCTGTTACACCATTAGACAGATAAACACTCAGGTCTCTTGGCCATTCACACATTATAACCACCAGAACTGCTTTGTGTCATATTTAACTATTTTCAAACATTTCATACTGTTTGCATAATAATAATAATAATAATAATAATAATAATAATAATCCATTGACTTAATTAGTTTTTCACCTAAAAGATATCCTGTGAAGTGGCTATAAACATTTACATGTTTACTCATGAAACACAATGGGCCCCCTGTAGACTGTAGTCACTGGAACAGATTTAGGCAAATATGAGCACTTTAAGTACAATTTTCTTGTACTTAATATTTTAGTTGTCTACCATAGAAGGCCACAGATGTTGTTCAAGTTCTGTTTCTACAGGGTAAAACACACTTGTATGACTTAACAATTATAGCCTCAATCTGAGGGAATTCAGAGTTTAAATATGAAGTTAATTTTAAGAGAAATTAATTTAGAGAATCCTGATTTACATAATTGTTTTTTTTAGACTGTGCATTGTCTTTTCTCAATCTCTGTCTGATTTGCTCCCTGGTAGCGCCTTTCTCTGTAAGTTCTCCTTCCTGAAAAGTCCAGTCTGCTCTGATTAGTCAGCTTCCCCACTTAAATATTAGTTGCATACTGTAACCTCACATCTCAGAGAATAAGCAGAAAGACGTAGTCCGAGCAGACTGTGAGGCAACTGCTCATCCTTTTTTTTCCTGATGGTGTGTGGAACTAGGCATTATGCAAATCTGTTACATGGTGATATACAGATGTAACAGTCGAAAAGCCTTCAAACAAGGTAAAGACCTTTTTTCTTTCTTTCTGTGGAACAGAATAACCCCCATTTTGTGTGGAATTTAAGATTTGATCAAATCAGCTTATATAACACACTGAAAAAAGGGAAAAACTCCAAAATCACAATATAGGTGGATTAAAAATTGTCAGAATGCAAATTAAAAACAGTTCGGATAAGAATAATTTTATTATCACTGTGTATTCTTATACACACATACATTCATACATACATACATTTTATATCCACGTTCAAGCAGACGATGTGGCCCCTAATCAAGAATTACACGAAGGGGATTTCTTTAACATCGTGGATCACTGCACGAGCCAAGTCTCCTGCAGCTATACGGAAGGATGACATTTGTGGGTTTCTTTTCTTTGCACTATTTTGTATCACTTTACCATTCAAATCAAATGACTTAACGGGAAAGACATGACACTGCGACCCAGTGACAACTTCATTTAGCAAAAATAAAAGGATATTTGATGAAAAAACTGTTTATGATACCACTTCCTGCATCAAAATGAAGGAACTGACAACACTCTATGACATTCTCTGCGGTGTTATTAGCAGAATGCATAATAATGCTTTTTACAGCCAATTTAAAAGCAAGGAAGTCCTAAACCAACTAAAGGAGTATAAAGTTAAAGTGCAGGGTAAGACTGAATAACGGAAATAAGAAGGCAGGTGGATTGGATCTCTAAGCTTGTCGGTGGGGGAGATCCAGTTCCCCTCCATCAGTTGGGACGGCTGTGGCTCAGGTGGTAGAGCGGGTCGTCCAATGATTGAAGGGTCGGCAGGTCGATTCCCGCTCTCGCCTAGTCATGTGCTGTTATGTCCTTGGGCAAGACACTTTACCCGCCTTGTCTCCAGTGCTGCTCTCACACTGGTGTATGGATGCGTGTGAAGGTTGGTGGTGGTCAGAGGGGCCGTAGGCGTGGATTGGCAGCCACGATTCCGTCAGTCTGCCCCAGGGCAGCTGTGGCTACAAGTAGTAGCTTACCACCACCAGAGTGAGAATGTGTGAGTGAATGAATAATGGCTCCATTGTGAAGCGCTTTGAGTGCCCAGAAAAGCGCTATATAAATCTAATCCATTATTATTTATTGGCATATTGTTCACAGCAACTCCTACATTCCAGGGATTGATTAATTGAGTAGGGAGGTAAGAGACACAATGCCTTTCTGCAGGTATCTGTCAAATATCATCCTCTCATGCATATCATCACTGACTTTACACTGTAGTAATCTCCTGTCTGATACCGTTGTAATTGTCCCCTTGATGCCTGACATATTTGTCACTGACAGCTTTCTTTTAAACCTTGATCATACTCTCTTTTGAATGTTCGCATGGACAGCTGCAGATATCAAGGATAAACAGTTATTTTTTTTCATAATATTCACTATTCTGCTTGGAATTATACTTAGAGAATTGCGTGAAATACAGTATCTATACATTCCACAATAACTGCCCTTGTACCTTAGTCAGCTCTACAAATGCAGGGCTGCATGTCAGTGACTGTAGCAGATGATTTATGTCACATCTACCCTTGTGTACTTGCAGATGTGGAAAATGTATCACTTGTTTTAGAAATACATTTTCTGAGTTTCTTTCTCCATGTAACCTGAATAATTCCCTTTTTACTTCTGTCATTGACTGACATTGATGATGATTATCAAATGTCATGAATCTCCTATAAAGGAGGTGGTGCTCTTCAGGCTGAAATGTCTCACAGGTTTGTACAGTTAATACAATTTTTTGCCTCTGATTTGTGACACTTTTACAAGCCTCACAGAAATAGTAAGGAGACTTCAGGACAAGTACACAACAGATTCCTTCCTGAGACCCACTTTACCCATGCTTAGAAGTCTTATAACTATGTTAAATGCCTTTACGATGCAATAAAACATTGTCTCGGTGCATGGCTGCCTTTGATGATGCAAATTTGTAGATGTGAATACTGACCTTTACAGTTATTTGAAATTTGGAGCATATCACCACAATTCTGTGCTTGGAGTGCATGTACATAATAGAGAGTATGACACAGTAAATATGAGCTTTGACATATTAAAGCATTTAGTTACAGTCTCTCTCCAGTCCAGCAGTTCATGACATGTCTTTAAAAAGAGTAATCCACTGACTGAGAATGGACATGTAACTATAATAGTTCAGGTGGGGATTCTGGTATGTTAGCATAGGTACAGTGCAGCAAGGTTTTTCTTTAAAGCAATCCATTTTTCACAATTGCATATGTCAAGCACACAGACTGTATCTTCTATACACAGTCTGTAGACTGTAAACTTTTAACTTGTTTTGATTGATTCATAACATTCTGTCTTAAAACCTGCTTTTGAGTCATGTAGTCAATTAAAATTATTTGATCAAAAAGTACAAAAACATGCTTTCTTGTTTTAGAGCAGCTAAAAACACTAATAATGATATTGCAATGCAGTCTGCGCGAATGGGCACAATTTATTACTGGACTGTGGACCAGTAAACAGTAATTTTTTACTGGACCAAAATAGTTTTTACTGGACCGAATATTTTATGCACAAATGTACCAAAAGTTGATGTATAATTTAATTTTAATAATTGTTATACAAATTTACTAATTTATTAATTATGTTTGCGGGTATGTATGAAACCATGGGTGAAGAGAAATTACCGTTTTTATATAGAATAAACCATACAAAATTAACTATTGGATAAAGAAAAGCACTCATTTGAGATCAAAACATAAATCATGTGCTCAACCATGCTAGAAGTATAAATCACAGAGCAATGTGGCTGGGTCAAGCAGAGCGACCTTGTAGAAGCGAAATGAGGTGTGGTTTATTTATTTTCTGTTTATATCATGCGTTTTTATCGCGTGATATCGCTGTTCACACGAGAGCCTCTCTGAGGAGCAGCCCTCCCCATCCGGACGGCGCGCCGCTGTGCTGCACTTGCTGTGTGCTTTGACTTTCGGAGCAAGACAGCGGCGCTTCGTTCCGATGCGCGGCGCGATCGCATTATGTGGAACTTCGGGGTTACAGGAAAAAAATGACACCGGACATGAGACCGGTAATGTAGTAAGTTTTACCGGACTTTTGGTACACAAATCGGATTTGACCGATGGTCCGACGTCATTGGCGCACACTGGCAATGGAAGCAACTTCAAACCCAGTTGAGGCCTTTATTCATGCCTGTGTATGTCATTCATCCCGAGGAATGCTAAAGCCCATAGTGTTGGAGTCTAAAGTCATATTTTTATTTTGAAAACAAAAATCCTTCTTTAGGCTGTTCACTCACAGTCAACTATATACCAGTTATTTGATTGATAACAGGGAACGGAGACAATATGAAAAAAAATCATTTACATGCAAATATTAAACTGTTCTTTTTGTATATAAATGAATAACAACGTGGTGATTTTATGAACAATTCATTAAGTCAGTCTTACATTTGACCATGTGGTCAGTTGTATGAGACTAACGGATGTTAACTCTCCACTGCAGTAACAGTAGTTACATACCCTCAGATACGAGCTACAACTTAACTCTGCATGTGCATCAAAGGTGGCTCAATTACTTAAACAAGAAAAGCACTCAGAGACCTCAGTGCTCCGGCAAGGCCGCTCAGTTGATGTATCATTTCCGACAGTTGAAATCTTCAATAAAAATGACCTTGTGCTGAGCACTGGCATGTGTTATGCATGTGCATGTTATGTATTTATACCGAATTGCATGTAAATTACTCTTTAAAAGGTGTGTTGATCAGTTCATCAGTTTTGGCCAGCCTTTGTTTTGCTAGTGTTAAAATAACAGTTCCCTATAGGGTTTTATTTTGAAGGCATATTTTTAATGCTACTGGCTTTTATTTTGTAACCATTCCAGCGGCACAGGAAATGTTTCTCTAAGAAGAGGTTTCTTGACATGACGAAGACGCTGCCGAAAAGTCCGAAAATTCACATGAAGATAAAAGAAAATGGTTCCACACTGTTGCTGTCCAGAAAAGGATGTGTCTAAACTTGTCAGCCCCTAGCTGGAATGGGGACAAGCTCTTATGGTGAAGAAAGTACTGAAAGACAGAAAGGTGAATTTGTGTTCAAAATAAGGCTGATGGCTGAACTCGACTTGTCTGGCTGGGGTTTGTTGTACTTTTCAGCTTCTATCAAAAGTGACTCAAATGACATCCCTTGAAGCACTTCATTAGATGCCTGCAGCTCCCTGTGGAGCCGCAAAAGGCTTTATGCAGCCTATTTTTCTGTATGTAGTTGTCCATTTCAAGATCTGTAACTTTGATGTGTAAAATTAGAGCAAAATGGTCAAAAAGGCAGCTGCTTTAACAATGTTGTTCCATCATGGACATCTTTTCTTGAAAGCCCCTGCTCTGGGTTATTATTTCATTACCAACAATGCACACCCATGTTATGTGCTGACAGCAGTGCAGCAGAAAACAAGTAAAACAAGCTTCCAAGCAGACAGACAGATTTGAGAGTATTTTCCAGGCATGACACTTTGCATATTTAGTGCTTTCTTAATAATATCTGATTAGTAGGGGTGTAACAGTACACGTATTCATACCGAACTGTTCGGTACAGGCCCGTTCCGTTCAGCACGGTACAGAGGTGTACTGCAGAACGAAAATTTTAGGACTCTTAGGAATCTACAGAATTGTTTTCATTGCGAATCCTAAAACTTCGTAGTGCCCACAGTTGCAGTGGACCTTCTCTGGCAGTCGCGCAGTATTGCGGAACTAAAAACAAGGAAGAGTTTCCAGTGTGACGGCCCTTGTGTGTCCGCCTATTAGGGGAATTAATGACAGCTGTTCTCTTTAAGGTGCTGGGATTGGCCAGGAGTAATCATGGGGATGTGGAGCACCTGGGCCCACTGCTCCACTTCTACTATATATACTTGCTTCCTGTGATCTGCTGGGGGCTAGGCTCTTTCTGCTCCTGGTTCCAGCCGCCAACGCCACACACACCGTTCATGTTAGCTTCTTTTGTTAGTGCACTTTACAACACCTGGCACCACATCATTTCCACACAGCCACTTACACACTACTGATAGTACAGACGAGACACACCTCATGCTTGCATTTATCCTCTGTTTATTTTACTTTACTTTATAATAAATTACTTGATTATTTTGGAAAAAGCACTCCTCTGGTCCTTTTGTCATGGCCTTGGAGCCAGGTTATGACAAAATGGGGGCTCGTCCGGGAGTTGAACCCAGGACCCCTCGCAAAAGCAGGCGTTATCCTGCTGCGTATCCGCTGAGGTCCATTACAGCTAAATCTGTGGTAAAGGCACTTAGTTTATTTCAGTGTTTGGCATCCCCAAAATTGTGCAGACTGGCAGAGGTTCCAGTTTCACGTCACACATGTTTGGACAAGTGCTGAAGACATTAAAAATAAAACATAATAAATCTTCAGCTTATCACGCACAAAGTCAGGGTGCACTTGAGAGGTTTCATCAGACCTTGAAATCTCTGCTCCGAACATACTGCACTTCGTTGGACAAGGACTGGGAAGAGGGTCTCCCCTGGTTGATGTTGACTGCAAGAGAGGCAGTTCAGTAGAGTACAGGGTTTAGCCCAAATGAATTGGTTTTCGGACACACTGTGCATGGTTCGTTGTCTGTTTTAAAAGATGACTTGGTTGAAACAGAACCTCCCAAAAATTTGATTGACTATGTTAATGGTTTCCGTCATCGTTTGTTTGTCGCTGGCGCTTTAGCGAGAGAAAGGTTGGAGATAGCTCAGACTAAAATGAAAGAACTATATGATCGACGCTCTGTACACCGAGAGTTCAGTCCAGGAGACCAAGTTTTGGCTCTTATGCCTATTGTGGGGTCACCTTTTGAGGCTAAGTTTACAGGCCCTTACAGTGTTATAAAAAAATGTCCGATCTTAATTATGTGATTTCAACACCGGGTCGTAAGCAATCAAAGAAACTATGTCACATTAATTTGCTTAAACCTTATTATAAGCGTAAGTTTGTTCCTGTGGTGGGTGATGCTTCTGAGCCCATACGTCCTGTGCTGGCTGTGAGCTCTGTGGTGGCAACCCGGTCTCACGGGGATTCGTGAAACTGTCACGTAAGTTTTAGTTTCGGTTTCGTGCGCACCTGCACGATTTCGTCATGTTTTTCATGCCGCTCACCACGAAATGTTTTTCACTGTGGTAATCACATCTGAAAGTGGTTTATACCGGCGGATTCATGACGATCCAAGCTGTCCATCGGTGTATACTGCTTGTGTGATTGCGTTTGCGGCCGCCGGCCACCGGCCGCCGGACATTCTTGAAATTCCTATGCAAATTGGTAAGTGTACCACCGGCTTATGCTTAGCTTATGGTTAGGTTATGGTTAGGGTTATGGTTAGGGTTATGTTTAGGGACGATGTCATGCAAAATATAGCGTTGGATTCGCCACGGTTTTACATTAAAAATATAATATACACATTCTTTTGAAATACGTTCTGAGTGGCACGAAAAGTCCGCCGTTTAAAATACATTGGTGTGCATTTCGTGGTGAGCGGCACGAAAAACATGACGAAATCGTGTTGGTGCGCACGAAGCCGAAACAAAAATTTACGTGACAGTTTCACGAATCCTTGTGAGATCGGGCTGGTGGTGGAGGATTCAGAGGGAAATGCTGTTCCTGAGCCTGATGACAGTTTGCTCTATGGTCGTCTAAAAAATTCAGAATCGCTTCAAAACTTGGATAAACTTTTGTCACATCTGTCTGAGTCCAAGCATCTGGAGTTGTCACAGCTGATCGAGAAGTATCCCTGTTTGTTTGGTGATGTGATCTGGATCGAACATGACATTGATGTTGGTGATGCGCCGCCAATCAGAGGTTTTATCGTATGTCACCGGATAAACTTAAACATCTCGATTCTGAAATTGAGTACATGGTTGAAAATGGCATCGCTGAGCCTTCAAACTCAAGTTGGGCATCTCCATGCATTCTAGTGCCCAAAGCTGATAGAACACCCAGGTTTTGTACTGACCTCAGAAAGGTTAATGCAGTCACCAAAGCTGATTGTTTTCCATTGCCTAGGATGGATGACTGCATTGACCAGGTGGTTCCCGGGTTATGACACCAGTGAACCACAGGATGTGACGGACCGTTATTCTCCTGCCGATGCTTCATGGCTAATGCTAGCAACAACGAGAAGAAGCTAGAGCTGGAAGATGCTCCGGCGTCATTAAAATCACCCATTTGGGATGATTTTGAAGCGGTCCTCAACTATGCATCCAGCAACACGTCAAACTTAGGCACACGTTTGAAAAAGCGCCATCCAAGCGTAACTATCCCCCTGCTAGGAAAAAAACTGTGAACTGTACAAACGATGCTCCCAGCATCATTTCATCAAACCCTGCCTAGCAATTCAGAACGGGCTAAAGCAATGACACAGTCCATTGGTGTTTTCATAGCAGCAGATCTACGGCCATACTCCGTTGTTGAGAACTGAGGTTTTAAACTTATGATGAAGGTCAGCTTACGTTAACTTTACATTATTGCTGTGCTCTTTGCTATAAATGACTATATTGTGTTTTTTTTATAGCCTACGAGTATATTTATGCTGATGAACAAGAGCCTAACCAAATTGTGTTTTTTTTTTTTTTTTTTAAAACAATTACATTTAAATATATTTCCAATTTTAGGTGATAGAGCCCCTTTATGAAGTTCCTTTTTATCGACACTTCAGCCAGAAAGTCATACCAGCTCTTATATCAGCAGGTTATTTGTTTATTTTGATTTTTCCCCTTAACTGAAAAGTGAACCGAACCGAACCAAACTGTGACTTCTGTACCGAAATATGTACCGAACCGTGATTTTTGTGTACCGTTACACCCCTACTGATTAGTATTAAGAGTTTAATGGGATCTTGATCAATATGAATAGACAGTTACCTGGCCAACTACTGACACTTAAAGTTTTAAAAGGGTCTCCTATGTACAATGAGAACAAAAATTTCCCACCAATTGGTATTTCCACACACTCTGAATCTCATCCTCATGAATTTTTTTAATTTGACTGTTTAAATGAATAGTGCTGCTGTATTGTCGACTTGCACAAACATGAGTATGACAGCTTACAAACACACTTCAGAGGTGAAGATTTTCTTCAAAAAGACAATAACAATTACAGCTGTTATTTTAGTCAGATTCAGTAATTAACTATGATAATGTGTTGTGTTGAAGCTTCTGAGCTCACAGTGATGTGTCGACACACAAACAGATGGCACAGTGGCAACCCTGCGCCCTACATATCATGTATCATGACAATAAAACATAAAAACTAAGTCATTACAGTAGATTTATCACTCCACCTATCATGTCTAAACAGTCTGTGCATGTCCACACATGAAGAGTTATGGCGGCCCTCAGGCCACAAGCTCTTTATGTGCAGGTGAGCTGCAAAATTTAGTTATGCACAAGTTGAGTTCGATGTTGACAGAAATACACACATTTAGGTTTTCCACAGTGCATCTGTGTTGGTAACTGATGGAATTAAAATAACTAACTCGCTTACTTGCATGTGATCTTTGCTTTTTTGTTTTTCTATGCAGTAGCATTAAGTCCCATGAAGTTTTCTAACTTCACAATTGCATAAGATGATTATGGCAAAGCAGAGAAGTGAAAATACAAGGTTACATTTCCCAAATTATTGCATGTATCTTTCTATAAATTATGCAGTCATCAGTAAAGACAAGGGCATAATGTAAGCAGGGATGAATGCAGATTCGAAATGAGAAATAACACGGTGCCTTATAATGTGAGATTTCGAACCTTAAGGTCAGCATTAGAGAGAAATACAGTAGACCTTCTTGTGCAAGAAGCGATAGAGCCTCTTGTTTTGTATGAATTTTTAGTTTGTGCATACATATCTCTGAGTGGATGAAAACATATTGAATGATTGTGTGGAAAAAAAGTATTCTATATGTTGTGTTTAGGCAAAATGTGGCAAAGTGCAATGGAAATGGACTTACGCTCCCCTCCAAAAGTATTAGAACATTGAGACCAGTTCCTTTATTTTGCTGTAGACTGTACACGTGGGTTTGACATCAAACAGTGAATATGATCAACATTTCAGCTTTTATGGCCAGGTATTTACATCTGGATCTGATACATAACTTAGAATATAGCACCTTTTTTTGACAAAAAACAAAAAAGGTCCTTGGCAATAACTGAAAATTTTACCTGAAAAGCATCCAGAGATTCAGTCAGTAACAGCTCCTCATCTGATCAAAAGGCCAAAGTGAGATTCGAAAAACTACTGCAAAAAGAAACTGCAGAGTGAAATACGGCTTTTGGCAATGAGTCAGTAAACGCTGATATTACTTAACCTGTTCTTGAAGTTCTCACTTTCAACTTTGGCAAATTCAATGCCATAGAAATGAACCACAGCAATGCCACATCCATTTTAGTTATTGTCACATTTCGCAGCCACTGCAGTGAAATTAGCTTGCCAACCTTCAAAATGTTTTCAGAACAAATCCAACCTAGTCCTGGTACCTCACGTTAGAAAGGGTTAATGGAACTGAACCATCATTGTTAAAATTAGTGTTTGCTTTAACTTGTCAAAATGTCTAACATAAAAACCTAATGCATTCCTCCCGAGTGTCTGCTGATACTTGACCACCTTAAAAAGTCTTTTTTGATCAGCTGGCAGCATGAGTACCAGCAGAAAAAGTTACACTTAGACACCCAGATCAGAAGAATGAATCTGGGTTACAGTGCGTGTTTATGGTGTGGCAGTGTCCCCTTTTAAAGTACTTCTTCTTAGCAATGTAAACGCGGCTCAATTATTCATTGTCTGCACTGATTCCTGTCTCTTTTCCCCCTCTATTTGGAGCCTTCCCTCCTTTCAATCTCACTTTCTCTCACCATTTTTCAAAAGTCATCTCCGTCTTTCCATCTCTTTCTGTCTCTCTCTCTCTCTGTCGTGTTCTGATTGACAAGTGTGATGGCGTTTGCCTCTCTATTCCCTGACCTTCAACTCTCAGCAATGCACACACAAACATACACACTCAGGGCACAGCAAGACTGCTAATGGCTTCTACCTTTTCAGACTGTCAATTGGGAATTACATTTCGTATACACCAGAAAGGAAATCTGCAGAGACAGAAAATTCAATATTCATGCCAATAAAGAAAAGAAATAAGTAGTCCTGACTCTGACAGCAAGGTACGAAGGGAATTTAGAATTTTGTCAGTGTATATGGAAACTTCACTCCATTCTTTTTAACATTTCAGTGTCATTCTCTGTACCTTTTGGCAGCCAGTGATAAGTGATGTGCCTGAGCACCATCCTTGAAGCTTTCGGAATGGAATTGTCTTACTGTGATGAAACATCTATTTCAAGGTAAAGGATGTCATGTTAGCAGCATGGCCCAGTGATATCAAACAAATTTTCATTGCATTTCCTAAGTAGATCTTCATGCTGCCCAGATGATGAACCATTTGGTGCATTTTAATAATTATTTAAGCCTTAAACATTTGCCTTTGTTTCCCCTTAAGCAGCTTTAAGGTTCCTGTTATTCCTCACTGAAAGTATCAGCTATTTAAATTTTTCATTTAATCTCTATGATCTTCACACAGAGAAATAGTCAAATAGAAGCTTTTTATGGAGTGCCACCTCTTCTCCTTTGATGAATGATTTATATTATGGCACTTGAGCCCTCTCTTTTATGTCCCTCGTGGATTTCAATCCAAGATTCTGTGTTCTCATGAACATACCATCAGATAGAAATATGCGAGGCACATCATTGTGTCTGACATCTTTAGAAACCTTGAGCGCTATGTTGGAATTATGAAACCTTAGAAGATAACTTTGTTTTATTTTCTCTGTTCTGTGGCTTTAAACAAGGTTTGGATGGAAAGCCTTAGTTTATAATGACCTACCCTCCAGCAGAGCACTGCTTACTATGAATTCCTTGTTCACTTCCCCGCATTCAGTGATATTCCAATTCTGCTTAAAGTCAAGTAGTTATGATTCTGGCTCCAGCCATGCTCGCTACTCAGCATGCATTCCATAGTTGTGTGTAAACCAACATCTGTTGATATTAACAAACTTTATTTTTTCAGTTTTGACTCCGTTACAAACCACTCTGACTTTATTCTTAGAAAAAAAATAAGTAAAACTGTATATTTTGCACTCACTTTTGTCTTTTCCATGAATCCAGTCCACACACAGTCACACAAACTGGTTATTCGACACTGTGATTCACCTCTGATCTGCCCTTTCTTGGAAAGTGAAATGAAAAGCTGTCTTGGTTGGTTGATTTGAAAGATTTATGGATGTTTATTCATGGTGGTTACCAGAAAGTGATGGCAACCCCTGGAAGTCACTCTGACTGACATAAATATCCACTCTCTGAGCACACCTGTATCCCTGCTTATTGATGCAGGTATTCAGTCATGCGGAAGCAGTTTAGTACACAAATTCTCACAGGTACACATCAGGAGCTTTGGGTAACTTTTACATCAAACATCAAAATGAAGTAAAAATGAACTGAATATTTCTTAAACTGCTCATTTTGTGGGATTTCCATCTCAACCTTTTCACAGTTTGCTCAGAGTGGTAAAAAAAAAAAAAAAAGCCATCCAGTGAGCAGCAGTTCTGCTGATGGAGAGACATCACTGACGAGAGGTCAGAGGAGAATGACCAGACTGGTAGGAGCTGACAGAAAGGCAGTATCTCAGACAACCTCTGCCCTGAGTTAAGAAATATCTTAAAATGAACAGCATGTCAAACTTTGAGGAAGATAGACTATAATAGCAGAGGGGTATGAAGCAGAAGTCTGAGCCTGCAGTGGGCACAGGCTCATTACAACTCAGTTGTTTAAGACTGGAAAATGTAGCCTGATCTGATGGATCTGGATTTCTGCTATGTCTTAAAATGGGAAGCACCAAATGCGGCAACAGCAGCATGAAACCATGAACCCCACCTGCCTTGTGTTAACATCCTAAGCTGCTGTAGTGGTGTAATGGTGCAGGGAAGACTTGCTAAGCATATTTCAGTGGAATGTATATGACACTATCTGTCACACAGTGCTGTTCTGCTTGACCCACAGTTTAATACCCCACCAGGAGCATTTCAGACGTAGAGCAATTTCTCTGCATGATTTTGTCTGCTTGCTGAATTTATCATTTTATTCTTGATTTTTTTTTGTTTACGTCTATCATGAATATAATGTTGTTGAATGGATTCTTCTCATTGTTCCACATATGTTGATTGTTGTTGTTTCCTACTTTGTTGTGCTGCAGCCGGTAGACTTACAGTGGGTACGGAAAGTATTCAGACCCCTTGAAATTTTTCACTCTCTGTGTCATTGCAGCCATTTGTCAAAATCAAAAACATTCATTTTATTTCTCATTAATGTACACTCAGCACCCCATCTTGACAGAAAAAAACAAATGTAGAAATTTTTTGCAAATTTATTAAAAAAGAAAAACTGAAATATCACATGGTCATAAGTATTCAGACCCTTTGAAGTGACATTCATATTTAACTCACATGCTGTCCGTTTCTTCTGATCCTCCTCGAGATGGTTCTGCTTCTTTATTGGAGTCCAGCTGTGTTTAATTAAACTGATTGGACTTGATTAGGAAAGGCACACACTGGTCTATATAAGACCTTACAGCTCACAGTGCATGTCAGAGCAAATGAGAATCATGAGGTGGAAGGAACTGCCCAAGGAGCTCAGAGACAGAATTGTGGCAAGGCACAGATCTGGTCAAGGTTATAAAAGAATTTCTGCAGCACTCAAGGTTCCGAAGAGCACAGTGGCCTCCATAATCCTCAAATGGAAGACGTTTGGGACGACCACAACTCTTCCTAGACCTGGCCGTCCAGCCAAACTGAGCAATCGTGGGAGAAGAGCCTTGGTGAGAGAGGTAAAGAAGAACCCAAAGATCACTGGGGCTGAGCTCCAGAGATGCAGTCGGGAGATAGGAGAAAGTTCCACAAAGTCAACTATCACTGCAGCCCTCCACCAGTCGAGGTTTTATGGCAGAGTGGCCCGACGGAAGCCTCTCCTCAGTGCAAGACACATGAAAGCCCGCATAGAGTTTCCCAAAACACACATGAAGGACTCCCAGACTATGAGAAATAAGATTCTCTGGTCTGATGAGACCAAGACTGAACTTTTTGGTGTTAATTCTAAGTGGTATGTGTGGAGAAAAGCAGGCACTGCTCATCACCTGCCCAATACAATCCCTACAGTGAAACATGGTGGTGGGAGCATCATGTTGGGGGGGTGTTTTTCAGCTGCAGGGACAGGACGACTGGTTGCAATTGAAGGAAGGATGAATATGGCCAAGTACAGAGATATCCTGGAGGAAAACCTCTTCCAGAGTGCTCAGGACCTCAGACTGGGCCGAAGGTTCACCTTTCAACAGGACAATGACCCTAATCACACAGCTAAAATAACAAAGGAGTGGCTTCAGAACAACTCTGTGACCGTTCTTGACTGGCCCAGCCAGAGCCCTGACCTAAACCCAATTGAGCATCTCTGAAGAGACCTCAAAATGGCTGTCCACCAACGTTCACCATCCAACCTGACAGAAGTGGAGAGGATCTGCAAGGAAGAATGGCAGAGGATCCCTAAATCCAGGTGTGAAAAACTTGTTGCATCATTCCCAAGAAGATTCATGGCTGTACTAGCTGAAAAGGGTGCTTCTACTCAATACTGAGCACAGGGTCTGAATACTTATGACCATGTGATATTTCAGTTTTTCTTTTTAATACATTTGCAAAAATTTCTACATTTCTGTTTTTTTCTGTCAAGATGGGGTGCTGAGTGTACATTAATGAGAAATAAAATGAACTTTTTTGATTTTGGCAAATGGCTGCAATGACACAGAGAGTGAAAAATTTCAAGGGGTCTGAATACTTTCCGTACCAAGTGTATGTAATGTTTTTAAGTCCAGTTAAGACACATACAGTGTCTGGTAGCAAGAGTAAAGCTGTTGCATTTCTTCTCCTAGAAAGACTACAGATGGAGAATAGAAGAAGCTTGTTCAGAGTGCTTCATCGCAACAAAATAATTTTAGTCACCTTCCAAGGATGCACAATTCTCAACTAAAGAGAGAAAAAAAAGGTACACCTCAAAATACAGTTTAATAAAGTTAAATAAAGTACCTCTGAATGGAAAAGGTTTATTTAACCTGGAAAGAAAAACAGGAAATGTACAAATTTCGAGGAGATAGAAAAAGTCAGCAAGTGACATTTTAAAAACAAATTTACGCCTTCTCATTTTTAAGTTTAGCTCTGTACTCAGTGTTGCTGCATAGGGCAGGATTGGGGTGTATGGTGGTTTGGTGATGTTTTCAGAGGGGATGGGGAACTGACTAAAAGCATTCTGGCCTGGAGGTGTGACTCAAGTGCCCAGTGATTTCCTAAATGGGTGGAGGTTGTGGTGTGTGTGTGTGTGTGTGTGTGTGTGTGTGTGTGTGTGTGTGTGTGTGTGTGTGTGTGTGTGTGTGTGTGTGTGATGGATGGTGAACAGGTTCCCAACCAGCTGTATGTTGTTGGGGGAGACATTAACTTGCCTTTTTCAAGGTTATGTTAAATGTTCAAAATGCTTATTTTGGCTCTTTGCCTCTCCTGTCCTTGTCCAGTATGTGCAACATTGGCACAAGTCTGAGTGCAAATTGGAAGGATCCATCAAGATCATCATCTGGCATATGTGGTTTAGGAACTGGCTCTTGACAAATGGACATCAGCTGCTCCACAAAGTCTGTGGTCTGTGGCATCCTCCTTGTGTAGCATGTTGTTCCACGGACAATCTGGACATCTGCTCCTTGCAGTCGATGCAAAAATACCATGACTGCTGATACTGGATAGATGTTCACATACAGACAGTCAAAGTGGGGTACCAGACGTCTCCATGTCTTCGAACATCCACTGCTGGTAAACTGCACAAGCTGCTTTTTGAATTCTATAAAAATAACAACAAAGAAGAAGCAGAAAACAACAACAACAAAATGAACAAAAAAATACTCTTTGTGATTCTTTTGTATCAAAATTTTCACCAAGAATCTTTCTTCAGTTGTCCATTACATTATGAAAATGGACACTGCCACCATAGTCAATATATAATTCAATAAATTTCCTGAAATTTTTATGTTTGAACATTTTATATACACCATCTCTATTGTAAGGGGGGAAATATGAAGTATATTATCTGTGCATAATTCTTGTCCTTTTGAATATTATCTTCAAAGCTAATTGGGAGATGTAATTTTCCTGTGTTTCATAAAAATATCCTCTAATGTTTCTTATATTTCCTTGAAAGCCTTAACTGAAACAAATAAGAGACATACAAATAGGAATTCCACATGTAACTTACCTTTTCTTGCCTTTTCTCACTGGTACTTGGCTTCTGGGAACTCATTGGTCAGCTCAGCACCCAGCTATCACCTCAGGCGCACAACTGTAATCAACTCTGTCCACATTGTGTGTGGAGCCACTTAAAACGATGATGGAGAAGTTCCTACCCAGGACAGCAAAGGACGCTTGGTAAAAGGTGAAACAAAAGGAAAATGGAATTCACCACATTGCCTGGAAGCAATAAATGAAAAACATGTAACCATACAAGTGCCGGCACTGGAAGCCACTACTTCAACTAAAAGAAGACTTTTCCATTGGTGCTTGTAGATGCTGACCACAGATTCTGGGTAACTGAAGAGTGAGAGCAGAAAATGCCACCAAATGTAGTGATGTGTTAATGCTGCATTCTGGCCTCCAGGTGGTCAATACTTCATTGCAAATTCAATTGGCACCCTCACAGTGTGGACATGCTTGTGGTGATGGCATGCATCTTTCACAATTTCTTGCTTTCCTTTAGGGAAAATAATAGGATCCTGATCGACAATGAGCAACTAGGAAGACATGCGGCACAAAGAGGAAGCACAACATGGAATAGGAAATCAAGAGACGTGTGCAGCATGAGGGAGGTCTTCTGTACCTCATTCAGCTCTCCTGAAGGCTATCTGTACTTTCATGACAAGATGGTGTCACAACATGACCAAGAAAGATATTTATGATCCACATTCATTTGTAAATAGCATTCTTCTCTTTTCTAGATTTGCCACTTGCAATTATACTAGTTAACCCCAGAATGCATAGGTGGGGTCAAAATTGAGCCCAGAGGTTGTTATTCCTTAATATCTTTAAGATTAAAAGTTTTGATATTTTCATATTCCAGGTATTCCTCATAAAACATGTTTGTGACATGATGCCATTTGCATTTTTATTCATTTTTTCATTAATTTTAAAAAAAAATCTGTTTTTGTATCAGTACCCCACTCTTCCATGGGCGGGGTCAAAAATGACCCCAAGTATTTCCAATGGGATATTTCACTTAACATTGGTTCTTGGCAACTGTGAGTGTAAGTAAACATTTACTATCCCTCATACAACTGATGTCAGCAGTCCCACCACCTAGGAGGTCATTTTTGCACAGCATTATACATGTAAGTATTATCTCCATTTATGAACTTATTTTCATTGACAGAATATGTGAATTTTATGTGAATATCTGTGAAAGTTGCCTAGTTTGTGGTTAGCTAGCAATACTGTTAGCTAACATTATTATGAGCAAACAGTATTGTTAGCTAACACAATCACACACACGCACACATGCATGCACGCACGCACACACACACATACACTCATACACTGTTGTTGCACTGTTATTACACAGTATCTTAGCTAACAGGATTGATAGCTAAAGTATTGTTAGCTAACACAAACACACACACTCTCTCACACACACACATACACCATTGAATAATCGGATGATCATATAATAGGCTACCTAATGGGTTAGTGTGTGTGTGTGTGTGTGTGTGTGTGTGTGTGTGTGTGTGTGTGTGTGTGTGTGTGTGTGTGCGTGTGCTAAAAATACTTTTACCTAACAATCCTGTGAGCTAACATACTGTGTAATAACAGTGTAACAAAAGTGTGAATGTGAGCGGAGGTGTGTGAGTGTGTGTGCACGCGCATGCCCTCAGATTTACTTACAAAGCTACAAATGATTTATAGTTTTGTGCATTCAAACAGTGTCTTTTCTCATGTTTTTTCCTTTTCTTTTCAACCTAAGGCAACATGGCTGCTCGGAGGCCAGCTAGGATCCCTGTGGACGTTGCCCTAAAAATGATCATGGATGGATGGATGGGATGAAGAGCCTATTGGAGGCATTGACTCAGGATCTGACATCTCAGATGTAGAGGACTCAAGACTATTGTCCACCTGGAGATGTCAGGCTGCCTGGAAATCAACCTCCTTTATGTGTCCCTCTGTCTGTTTTAAAATATGGAGGAAGATTAAACATGTTTTGATACCGTTTCAGTGATTGTTATGTGATAAAATTTGAATTAAAAGTGAAGAAAGAACATATCAAAACTGAAAATACTCTTTTGTTGAACAAAATATATAATGTCTAACCAACATGAAAGAAATGTCTCAAGTTTATTGCAAAAAAATGCATTGATTTCAATTGGGGTCATTTTTGACCCCACCCATGGAAGAGTGGAGGTATTGGTTGGCCATGCATCCAAGGGTTAAGGACTGTTAAAAAAGAAAAAAAAAGAGCTGATCAGTGAATTTACTCACAGAAACAATGTATAAATTCTCCGCAATCCTGAAACACAGCTTAAAGTTTTGTTCTAAAAGTATGATCGCGAAACTATTACCCAATCTCTGATATACAAACACATGCAACTCAAATCAACAATGCACATTTGCTTCCTTGAATCCTTGCTTGAGAAAGCCTAAAAACAAAAACCTTCTTTACAGGTTCTTTACTACACAAGTTGCATTCATTAAGTAAGGGAAGGTCATACATTTAAAGTAAAACGTATTATTTAAATGATGCATAGACACACTAAAAACAACAAACAAACAAAACATTATTTTAATAATGTATATAACAGATAAAATGTAATATAAAAATGATTGAGCATAAGACGACATAGAACTTTCACAGTGTAAATTAAAAACAGTTAAATTTAGGTTAACAGCTAAATTACCTTTGTAGCCGAACTACTAAAGTAGTTAAGTTTGCAGTTATTTATAAAGGGGCACCATCCTCACTTTATCTGAGGAGATTATTAGTTTAAACAAAATCTCAAGGAGACTTTGACTAAAAATCTGATATCTGAAACTGTACAATTTTGATTAAATTGACCTCAGTTCCCACACAAAGAAATGCACGGGACTGTGAATTGGTCTAAATGAAAAACATTTATTAACTATTCTACTAAGACAATACAGTGTGTGTGTGTGTGTGTGTGTGTGTGTGTGTGTGTGCGTGTGCGTGTGCGCGTGTGTGCGTGTGTGTGGTGAATGGGTGAAAACAGGTTAACAGGCTAAAGGAAGAGGATTATGGTGAAAGGAGGGTTGAAAACCAATGATCAAACACAATGAATCTATGATCTGGGTTAGGATCGATACGTTTAAGAGTGAATAAATTTAGGGCGCTTGTATAGCTCAACAGGTTCTTTGCTGCATGTCTTCCCCCCACTCTTCTTCTCCCCCCTTTCCTGACTACCTTCACTGCCACTATCTTATAAAGGCAAAAATAAAATATATATAAAAAAAGAGTGAATAAATTTAACTATCATCAAGTTATTACAACATCAACCCAATCAAGAGTAGACACAGGTCGACTTTTCCAACTTCGTCCAATGCTCCATGACTGGAACCTGGTGGGCCAGAAACTTCTTCATGATGGGATCCAGGCTGTCTGTCCTGAAGCGTCGTGCCAGTGTTCAGTGCACTTTGTGCGCGGTTTTCAGCGTTGATGAAAAATAACTTGTTTTGTTATATTTTCTCTTGGCGTTAGCCAGGTGATGCAAAGAGTTATGAAAACTGAGAGTGAAGGCGCGGTGGAACTTAGAAAAAGGAAAAAAAAAATTGACTTCTGTTGTTTCTTACTGGCTCGTCAAAAAGAGGATTAAAGCATATAAGCTCAGGCTTATAATAAAAGTGAACTATGTCTAAATATGTCGCAAAATTATTCCTTCTACAGGAGGTCTGAGATTCACACTCACGCTGAAAAGAAATGAATGTAACGCCATTTGCTCCTAAGGATTGTAGATGGTGAGGGTGACTCAAATCTCTCCTGCTGTAATTTACCTCTGATACTAATGGAGTTTCTTCCTGAGAACGGGAGGGTTCCCTGTTCTGTGTGGTGTCCAAGGTGGGAGTTTTATGTGGGCTATAGGTCCACAACCTAAACAAAAAGCTTTTTTTTTTACCTGGTTTGACCTCATCCTTGGCATGCCAAAATAAATCTTGCTCCAGAGTACAGCTACCTGAGGCTGAGGTGATAGTTCATCTATCACCATGACAGTGTGCAAAAATTGAAGAAGTCTGAAAGCTTTCTGAAGTGACTCTATGTGATGAAATGTGATATCATGTGGGTGTTTAAGCTGTGTCTGCTACACCTTAAACATTTCTTCCACTAAAGACTTTTCCTTTATGGTGATGTCTTTTAAAAAGGATCTTAGATGTCATATAAGGTTCAAAATCCAAGATAATCTATATTGTTTTTAAATTCCACGGGGCAATACATCCCAATGGTACACAGTGTTACCAAACTCTGAAACCACAGAATAAACAAAAAATAGGTTGATAACAATGTAAAATAAATAAATAAAATGAAATTAAATATAATAAAACCATGATCAACCTAAGAGAAAAGAAATGATAATCCATCCATCCATCCATCCTCTATACACCGCTTTATACTCACTAGGGTTGCAGGGGGTGCTGGAGTCTATCCCAGCTGACTCGGGCGAAGGCAGGGGACACCCTGGACAGGTCACCAGTCTGTTGCAGGGCTACATATACAGACAAACAATCACAATCACATTCACACCTACGGACAATTTAGAGTAATCAATTAACCTCAGTATATTTTTGGACTGTGGGAGGAAGCCGGAGTGCCCGGAGAAAACCCACGCATGCACAGGGAGAACATGCAAACTCCATGCAGAAAGATCCCAGGCTCAGGCTGGGATTTGAACCAGGGATCTTCTTGCTGCAAGGCGAAAGTGCTAACCACTAAACCACTTTGCAGCCTAGGAATGACAATGATAAAATTAAATAAAATAAGAGTAGAATAAAATAACATAAAAGATATAATATAAGATCACATAGTGCTGTTTAAAAGCACAGTTGTAACAGGGACAAATTAATATAATATAGATAAATGAATGCAACATCTTGTGTTTTTCTACTTTTAAAATGAACCTCTTATCATACATTCTGAAATTTCTCAGACCAGTTACTTCCTACCTTGTGACACCTCTTTGCACAGCCTGTTTTATTTTGATTTGACGCTGTTCTTGCTCGATCTGCTCTGTGAAGCTTAACACAACGTCCATCAAAAATAGACTAGGCACTATATTTAGCAGAAAAGAGAGCTACTTCTGGGACACTTCCGGTGGAATCACAAGCATTGTTTAGAGTGGCTGCGATCAGCTATGGCGGCCAGCCAAAATGCAGTGCTGCCATCCTCGGTGGAATCCACAGCTTTGAGCCTCCTAATACAAATCAATCATGATTTGAACACCGCAGGCAGTCTGCCTATTGCAGCTGACAGTGCACATCCCTTTATGCCCACCATTTACCGTCTTCTTATAGCCACTCCCAGCATGATAATGAGTCATGTTACAAAGCAAGAGTCATCTCAAACTGATTTCATCACCATGTCGATGAGTTCAGCCGCCTCCTTCGTCACCAGATCTGAATCAAGTAGACACTTTTGGGATGTGGGAGAGTATGGGATTGGCAGCATTAATTTAATCTGCAGAATGATGCGATATAGTCATGTCAACGTGGACCAGAAACTCAAAGGAAAGTGTCGGATATCTTGCAGAATCCATGACAACAAGAACGGCAGCCTGAGCCAGTATTACTCATAGTGCTCAGTGAGTGTATGTTCTATGCTGGTGTGTTGTGATCCGACTAACATTAATCTTATAGAGTGTCATTGTTTCTGCTTCATTGCTGGACATCACCCAGTAGAGTGTTTTGGATTCATCTTTTTGGTTTGTCCTGCTGAATATTCATGTCTATTACATATAATATCTTGCATTTCCTGATGGTCAAATGGCCTCCTGTGATAATCAGATCTAAATGTTTAATGTTCCTGTCTTTTAAAATAAAATTTTAAACAGCAGATATGAGTCATTCAGTTTTGAACATTATGAAGTGAAGTGTCTGAATTATGCTGAAGAAAATGAACTCATCTTCAGTATCTCTCCAAGTAAGGACACCCACAGAATTCCCAAGAAATTGTGTCATTTTGGTTGCAAACCTTACAGATGTCTGAGTCCCTACCTCCCACATCTTTCATCCTCCCCTCCTTTCTTTCTTACTTCTCCTGCTGCCTTCCTTTCTTGGTCCTCTTTCATTTTTAAGTGTCTTTTTATTGTTGTGCAGCACAAAGGTGCTTACAGACAAACCAACATATTCTTGCAGTGGCAAAAATCCAATAATCGCAGGCAGTGCAGGCATCAGTGGAATTTTTGCAAAACCCCAATAATAAAAATGGCTTGTTTTCTTTTGCTTTCCCTATTTCTTTCTCCCACTAATTCTTTCATGAATGCCTGCTTTTGATTCCACTCTCCCCCTCTCTGCTTTATCCCTCCTTCCCTCCCATCCTACTACTTTCTTTCTGCATCTCCCACACGTTCTCACTGCTCTCTCTCTTTAATGGCAGTATTATCCTCACTTAGCCATCTGAGTGTCTCTGCTTAAAATCCCTCTCCCTTAGAGCTGCATAAAAGACAGAGCAAGAGAGGACAAATTAGATGACTAGAGGTGGTCTGAGCTCTTTTGAGATGGCATGGAGTGGATAGGCTTAAAAAAAAAAAAAAAAACAGCCTGACTTCTTCGACCATAGATTCTTACATTCATTACAATTGAACCTGATTTCCTTACACAGTGACATGTCAAAACTGACAATGAAACAAAATGAGGATGTGTGTCAGTTACAGATCAAAGAGTATTCATCCTTAAATGTGTATTTAATAGGTTTCAACATTAAATCATGATCGATTTAATTTGGCTTTTTGGACAAGAATTTGCAACAAGAAAAAAAGACTCCATGTCACATTTCTACAAAATAATGTGAAGTAAGTGGATAAAATCCACTTTGCCACATTCTGATGTTATGAGGGCTGACACTTTATAACAGTTCTAAAAGTTCCATCATACTTTAAAAATAGCAAACCTTTCCGTACCTGGGTAGCTCAACAGCTTGAGCTGGCCACCCATAAACAGGGGCTGAAAACCACGCTACCGAGGTCAGGGTGTAATAAAGAATGTTTTATTTACAGGAGGGGAGATGAAGATGATGAGCACAGAGCCGGGGGTGCGTTTTCGGAGGGAACGTGGAGTGGTTCCGGGTGGAACGTCTGAGCCGGGGATCGGCGGCCGTCGTTGGTTCCGGGAGGAGGAACGGCGGATGACGACGGATGGTATAAGGATCCCTGGCGGCTGACGAAGGCGGAAGGAGGAGATCCGAGAAGGAGGGGGGACGCCGGAGTGCTGGAGAACCGGGGCGAAGTGGACCAGGGATTGAGTTGGACTGCAGGAGACGTATCCAGGAGGGCGCCAGGAGAGGTAGGGGGGCCAGGAGAGGTTCCGAAGGGGATACGATCTGAAGCGGGGATTTGGCAAACGGAGATCCAGACAGCAGGTTCTTCTGGGTAGAAAAGAGCACAGAGAAACGTTAGACTTATCTTTCTACAAAGACATCAAACAACTAACGTGGCTAGAGAGCAAACTGACGAGGGAATCGAGTTTAACAATCTGGCGGAGAGTGGAGGAATGAACCGGTCTCTTTATTGCAGTGGTTGATTAGTGACGAGTTTCAGCTGTCCGGGCTCCAGGGTGGTGGCTGATTGCCTAAGTGAAGGCAGCTGTGAAGCCACGCTTCACTCAGTGCGTCGCTAGGGAAAAAGAGAGAGAGAGAGAGGGAAAAGGAAAAAGAGCACGAGAGGAAAAGAGACAGTGGGGAAGACAGATGGGGTGAGGGTTTTAGGATGTCAGGAAGGAAAGATGAGGGTGAGGAGGGAATCCTGACAGATTGAGAGGAGGAAAATTTAAGTTATATTCTCACAGCTTCAACCCAGCTCCACATCGGGGCCAATTCTCCAGGAGAGAGAGAGAGAGAGAGAGAGAGAGACTCTGGGCCACAAAAAGATCTGAGCTAAAACTGAATGAGATGAAGGTGGGTGGAGGCAGAGAGACAGAATAGGACTGAATGGAAACATACAAAGTAAAGCAAATCAGTGCATCTTGCTGTTGTATAAATTTATATAAGCTCCTTCAGAGCAAGACTCCACCATGATGAGAAGAGAGTGAAAGGAATGAAAAAGTGAAAAAAAAATCAGCAAAAATCCTCCTGTCAGAGCTGAATTTCAATCAGCCTATCAGGAACAAAAACTTGCTCTACAACAGCAAGAAAGAAAAGTTTTGGGTTTTTTTTCTTTTAACTTAAAGTCATTCTTGCATTCAAATCAGGAACTTCAAAAGCAAAGACTGCTCTGCAGCAATGGAGCACCAGAAAGGAAATGAAAGAAAAAGGAAAAAGCAACGATAACCGTCCTATCATGCAGTCATGGGAGTAACCAATTTTCTGTGGATTTCACAATGTGAATAGCAATGCAAATGATAATTTTTAAAACAAAATATAAAAGGGCACAGACTTAAAAAAAAATACTAAAGAAAAATGACACGCATACTACTGTGCTACAAGAAAGCACACACGTTAGTTATTGCAGTTTTATTGAAACATTAAGAAGCAATTTTGGTGATAATGTGGCTCTGATTAACAGTAATGACAAGAGGGGAATTTTCACCACAGAAGACGTTTTCATCAAACCCCATAATATTAACAATTATCATCAATGTGTAAATTGTGCCAGGGCACTTAGACTCCCACATGTCATTAGGGTTAGTTGAGCTCAATTATATATATGCAGCATAATAATTATTCATTAGTAACTTTAGACTTTAGATTGACAACTTATTACTTCCACTTACTCTTCCTAAATGACTATTATTTGTACATATCTTAAAATAACAGCAACAATTTCAACATGAAACCTCTTTGTTGTTGCAAATTGAAACATTAGGACCTCGGAGAGAGTCACTCTGATTGTTGACAACACACGCTTTGTAGTCTTAAAGTTTGATTCTAAAAGTATCGAACTTTTTTTATTTAAAAGATTTTAGAAGATTTTTAGATTTTTATTTTATAACTTTTTACACAACATATTCAGATTCAGCATTATTAAGTATTCACTTCAGAACTGAGACTTTCTCTAAACTGAAAAACGCAGTGAAAATAAAATGTTTGTTAGATTATTTAACATGGAACCGTTTTTGCGCAGTTTGTGGGAATGATCATTTTAAAATCCCCATTATATAATTAGAATGCTGTGCTGGTGCCCTTCAATCTCGGGGTGCAATTTATTCAGAAAAATCTCATATGCAATTACAAGAGGTTTGGTATGAGAAGGAGGTGGATAGAGGTCCTAAAAGCATGTAGGTTTCCTTGGAGTTTAACAAAAGATCAACACATTTATTGAAACATTTAGTCTTTACACCTTTTCTGCAGTAGCAAAGCTTAGAGCCTACTTGTGCCTATTTCAGCTTGATTTTTTTATACCACTATTTCACTTTTACTTTTTTCACATTGGAAGCATCGGCATTGTGTAGAGTCACACATGCCTTTGTTAGTTCTTCAGCTACTCCAACGGAAAACTGCATGTGGTCCTTGAACAATTTACATCTGCAGCCGAACCATTCTCGCTCTGTGTTGCATTTGTTTGAGTATAATACTAACTCACCTGAATATGGTCTCATTCAGTTTGCCTTCAGTGACAACATGTCAACTGCTGCTCATGGAGTCATGACTCTGTCACCACCTTGTTTCCCTATATACACACACCTATGAACCTGTACCAAGCATCAGAGTGAAACTGAAGTATCATTACCTCCACCAGGAGGTTATGTAATCACCGGAGTTTGTTTGTCTGTCCGTCTGTGTGTGTGTGTGTGTGTGTGTGTGTGTGTGTGTGTGTGTGTGTGTGTGTGTGTGTGTGTGTGTGTGTGTCTGTCTGTCTGTCTGTCTGTCTGTCTGTCTGTCTGTCTGTCTGTCTGTCTGTCTGTCTGTCTGTTTGTCTGTTAACAGCATAACTCAAAAAGTCATGGATGGATTTTCACCAAATTTTTTACAGGATGTCCGGAAGAGCACGAGTAAGAATCGATTAGATTTTGGAGGTGATCCGAATCACCGTCTGGATCCAGGAATTTTTTGAAGGTCTGGCTGCTATATCTCAATAGTCCTTCGACCTTCAAAAAATTCCTGGATCCAGACGGTGATTCGGATCACCTCCAAAATCTAATCGATTCTTACTCTTGCTCTTCCGGACATCCTGTAAAAATTTGGTGAAAATCCATCCATGACTTTTTGAGTTATGCTGTTAACAGACAAACAGACAGACAGACAGACAGACAGACAGACAGACAGACAGACAGACAGACAGACACACACACACACACACACACACACAGAGGTATGCGCTCTCCGAGTGCTTTTCTAGTTTGTAGTTGTGAAGAAGCTTCCCCTGTTGGCTTGGGCACTGATTCTGACTTGTTCACTATTTGTTGCCCCAGCACAGTTGGCACATGCCAAAAAGCCGGGAAAAATATTTTTCTTTCATTGATCGTCATTGGGGGCTGCACTCTAAATTGCCCGTAGGTGTGAATGTGAGTGTGATTGTTTGTCTGTATATGTAGCCCTGCGACAGACTGGCGACCTGTCCAGGGTGTCCCCTGCATTCGCCCGAGTCAGCTGGGATAGGCTCCAGCACCCCCCATGACCCTAGTGAGGATAAAGCGGTGTATAGAGAATGGATGGATGGATGATCGTCATTGGGGAAAGCCAAAATCTCCTTTTTCAGAGCAATCCATACAGCTTTGGTGACATCTTTGACTACATGTCAACCTGTCACTCATCCAATTTCATAAGTAGCTGACTAGACTTAGTGGCTGTTGCCAGTTATTAGAAAATGAAGGGCGATGGCAAACTGCTCTGCTGAACTGACTATGTGTTGCGGTATATAATCAGTGGACATCCTGTTGGACTGTAGCCGTGTTTCCACTCAGTTTCTCACCCTGGCAGAATGAAAGAAACAAACTCACATTTGTCACAAGATCCTAGATTCTGGGACCTTACTCATCTAGCGCTGCTGTTGCTTTTCCTGTCACGATCTCAGAATTAACAATGTTTATTGTTTACATCATGCCATCCATGCTCTGAGTCCTCTGTTATGCCCTCTGGTGGAATCTTCCTGTTACTTGAGTATAGGCAAGTACTTGAACATGCAGTTGGTTGTCAATTAGGTGAGTCTAGACTAGATCAATGAAAATGCAGCCATAGACATGACTTTGTAGCGAACTTACTAAATGCTTTGCTGGCATCACTTAATTTTTTATTGTCATGGTTTAAGCAATAGTAGTAGGTAGCTTTTAGTAGAGGTGGCCAGTAGCAACTGTTGTGTCATGCAACATGAAAAATTGTCAAGTGCTTTGTAGAACTTTGATAAGGTTGATATTATATATACATATGTATATATTAGGGGTGTAACGAAATGGTCAACTCCATCCATCCGTCCATCCATCCATTTTCTTCCGCTTATCTGGGGCCGGGTCACGGAGGCAGCAGGCGAAGCAGGTTGTTCCAGACGTCCCTTCCCCCAGCAACGCTGTCCAGCTCTTCCAGGGGGATCCCGAAGCGTTCCCAGGCCAGACGAGATATATAATCCCTCCAGTGACTTCTGGGTCTATCCCGAGGTCTCCTCCCAGACGGACGTGCTCTGAAAACCTCCAAAGGAAGTCTCCCTGGAGGCATCCGGATCAGATGGCCAAACCACCTCAACTGGCTCTTTTCGATGCGAAGGAGCAGCGGCTCTACTCCGAGCTCCCTCCGGATGTCTGAGCTCCTCACCCTATCTCTAAGGCTGAGTCCAGCCACCCTACAGAGGAAGCTCATTTCTGCCGCTTGTATCAGCTCACGAAATGATACGAAATCCGAAACAGGGCTCACGATACGAAATACTCACGATATGAAATAAAGATTAAAGAAAATCCCCAACAGTGGGATGTTATGCAAAAATCTCATTTTCTTTATTTTCTACCTTATGCAGAAATACAAAAAATAATGCTGCATCAGTACAAAATAAATGCTCTTTGAAAAAAAAACAAAATTGTAGTTTTTTCCCCTTATTTAGACTACAGTGCAAATACAAACAAAATCTCAATAAAAAAGTGCTTTGTTGTAATAATCAGGATAACTACATTCTTGAATGAAAAGGTAAACAAATAGTAGTCCTAGGAGCTGCAGTCTAGACCTATAAATGTCTGAACTGTGAACTAGTTGTACTCGCCGCAACATAAGGTGAACTGTAGCGGCATATTTTGCACACGGTTTTTGTTTTATCTGCAATCTTCTCACCATTCTCTCGGTTTTTTACATAGGAAGCCACAACTGATTGATTAAAACACTCAAGGTCACCGTACAGAGTAAACACAGATAAAACACTTTCAAATATACAGTTTAAAACACAAGAATTTTTTAAAAATATAAAAGAAGAAAATTTAGCAATTTTTAAACAACAAAAGGAGAAGGAGGAATGGAGGTCAAAGTGAGTATGCTTGTTTGAACAGGTGGATTTTGAGATTGGATTTGAAAATGTCCAGCGTGTTGATGTTTCTGATGTTGGGTGGGAGGGAGTTCCAGAGGCGGGGGACAGAGCGGCTGAAGGCTCTGGAGCCCATGGTGGTCATGCAGGCAGGAGGGATGGTGAAGCTGAGAGAAGAAGATGATCTGAGAGTCTAGCTGGGTGTATTTATGTGGAGGAATTCAGTGAGGTATGGAGGGGTGAGGTTATGGAGTGCCTTGAAGGTTAGCAGAATGGTTTTGTAGATGATGCGGTGAGTGATTGGAAGCCAGTGGAGCTAATGGCGGTCTCTGCCTCCACACTCTTCAGCTCCAACTCCCTGTGAAGCTCAAACTGTCGTGCACGCTCACGCTCCTCTTTCTCCAGCTGAAGACGAGCTAGACGCTTTTTTTTTTTTTTTTTGCTAGACGCATTTTCAGACGTGCATCTAACCTGAGGCCTGGAGATGACTCAACAGACTGTGGATGCAAAAGTTCCCACAGTGCTGTCCTACCCAGTTCCCACTACAGGCGTGAACTGAGATGGTTTCGGGGCATGATGGTGTATTACAGTTGTTTTTGTAAAAACTTCTCAGTGGTTGTTGCTCCCATGACCAGGTTGTGCAGGTCTGCAGTGCCATTCCATTGGAATGATGAATGTCAACATGTCTTTAATGCTGCAAAGTCTCTCCTCAGCAGTGCTCGCTGCTCCTAACTTCTCTCTGCCTTAAGTAGATGCCATTGCCACTGGAGCCAGTGCTGTTCTACTACAAGACAGCGATGGCGATGTGCCATCCAGTGAGCTACTTCTCGGCCAAGTTCAAGCGCCACCAGCTGAACTACTCCACGATTGAAAAAGAGAGCTTAACTTCTCATTAGTTGCTCGTCCTGAACACTTCGACGTGTATGTCAGCTCCAGTTCAACACCGGTGGCAGTTTACACTGACCACAGTCCTCTCACTTTCCTGACACAGATGTTTAACCACAACCAGCGGTTGATGCTTTGGGCCCTGTTGGCACAGAATTACAACATTGAAATTCTACACAAGAAGGGGGCTGACAATGTAGTGGCTGATGCTCTGTCCTGTGGATGAGTGGTGGTACTAATTTACGTTTTTACGGTGATAAGTGCTGCTAGACTTGAGTGGAGTGAGTTTAACCAAACAGATGAGTTTGTTCGTATGAGAGGGAGTGTTGTGTTCTAATGTGTGTGTGTGTCGGTAAGGTTGGTTGTGTTTTCTCTTTTGTTTAGATTATGCCCAGCAGGAGTGACCAGGTGCACCTGTGGCTCCTTGACAATCAGCCTCTTTACCCAACTTTCTTTATATTTGTTACTCCCCCTCATTCCCTGGCCTCCGGGGGATGAGGGGGAGTAATTATATATATATATATATATATATATATATATATATATATATATATATATATATATACATACATATATATGCTGCAAAATCTCTAATAAATACATTCATAAGCAATCTTCTCCTGTTATATTTACAGTATTAGTTCTCTGTTTTGAATAATGGAGAGCGGAAGGAGGGAAAACACTGTCAGAGAATCAACCTGAATATATGTAAACTTTTCATGGTCAGATAAATTCAGGATTGTGTCTTTGATATTGAGTACACAGAGAGCAGATTTAAAATAGCTTCCAGCAACTCAACTTCAAACATTTGCACACTGGGGACTACAAACAACAGAGGAAACATGCACGGGGGCTTTAGATATGCATAACCACATGTGATTTAGTTGGTGAGACAATGCGAGAGAAGATGTGTGTGTTTAACTTTGAGGAGAGCACTGAAGACGATTCCTCCTCAGTCTGCATAATTCAATTGGCAGACCGCACTCCGGGGTTGCATAAGACATGCCCGGAGAGACTTGATATGGTCTGTGAGTGTGTGTAACACGGCAAAAAAGGTACGTTTTAACAAGGCTGATGTCACAGCGGGAGTCCTGGAGAGCTCAGGAGGGACACTATAATCTTTTCGCTACCTTTTCACTTCTCTATCATCTGTCCTTTTGCGTTTCATCCATGACTCCCCACCACCACCCCCATCGCTGAGATACATATAAACCCAGAAACTAGTGACTAGATGTATTTATGTTGTTGCCATCAGAATCCACCTCCCACTATGAATTCTGATTGGATTTTATCTACTTGACATGCAAATAAATATGTACAGAATCTACATGCAGCTGGCAGATTGTTTCTTCATAGGCTTTTGTATATGAATCAGAAGAAGAATCAGAATTACTTCAATAATCTCCAGATGGAAACTGCTTTGTAAACAGTTCCTCAAATGTGTGAAAATTGTGAAAATATGTAACAGAACAAGAAATGCAATACAACAATACAAGAAAGACATTCTGGAGTCTTCAGCAACAGAGTTAAAGTTATCCCTCAGCATCCAAGATATGTGAAAACCTCTGGGTAGCTAAGGGGGATGCCTGTATAAAGTGAAGCCAAAGCAGAAGTCCTTCAAACCTGCATTGTTTCTAATAACCAGCAGACATTAGAAAGAATGTCGTAAGAAGTCTGACAGTGCAGATTTATTATCTCAAGAAACATTTTCCTCACCAGTTAACTAACTCAATTGTTCGCAAAATGTTCATTTCAGGAATTTTGTTTCCCTTCAGAGTAAACAGACAATAAAGCAGAGTATTCTTTCAGGGCAAGGCCACATTGTGGTTGATATTGACAGTGTCCTTTGCTTCTCCAGTCAGGTTCAGTTTCAAAATTCATGACAATATCAATTTCCCAAACTTAAGGCAGTCCACAAACCACAATCACCCACTTTTATGTACAGTGTATGGTGGGTGTAGTTCAATCACATAGTTCAATCTGTGGGCTAAAAAATTGTTCCTTCACTGTGTCCCTCTCTAATGTGACCACAGTGGCATCATTAGTTGCTAATAAAAATGCCAAGTCCTCTGCTTCTTTCCTTGCCACTCCCAGATGTATTCCTGTCTGCCTGAATCATCTGATAAACTGTAGATGGTAATGGTGAGATCCTCAGTATTCACAATAGCCATATCTTGGAAAATCACATCACAATACAATGAATGAAGTCCCTTGATTCCTCACTAAGGCTGTTGGCTTTTCCATTTTATTGTCCAGTGACCTCACATTGCTCGTGATAAAATGAAATGCTCATATCTCCTGTTCTCCATCAGCCTCTCTATTCTGGACCCAGCTCCTTTCCCTTGTCAGTTTCTTCTTCCTCTGCATGCTCTCCTCTTATGTCAGTTGACAGTGGTAATAACATGGTGGAAAAGAAAGCAGAGATCTTCCAACCAGCATGTCTTCTCTTATTTTAAGTAGAGCTAAAAACATCATTTTTTTGGTAAACAGCCAAAAGCAAATCATGTATGAAAAGACCCATGTTTTGCTATCTTTATTTCAGCGTCACAGACAGCAAATTTTGCTGTGAGACAAAACTGGGTGTAGCTCACAGGCAGATTAAACCAGATTCAGAATCTGCAATGACTCTAGAGGTTCTGTAAGCACATGCTCACCTAAAGCAGTGCTTCAAGCTAAATGCTGACTTCAGCTTGCTAACAAGCTGATATTAAGAAAGTATAATGTTCACCTTGTTCAGAATCTTGGTTTACTGTATCATCATGCTAATATTTGCTCATTAGCACAGCATACACAGCACAAGCACAGTATCAGAATGTTGTTCATTTTTGCAAGTATTTGTTCATGAAATCAGAAATCAGATCTTTGGATGTAACCGTCACCTTCCAAGACACTGTCCATCCTGCACTCCTCAAAACCAAATCCTTCTCCTCCATATTTGCTCCTGTTTCACCCCTCTCTTTTCTTTTCTTCTAATATATATGTCTTTATATCATCACCCCACTGGTCACAATCCTTCTTTTTGTAGTGTCCTCCCCACCTTGAAGACAGATTTAACATTGTCAGTTGGATTGCAATACAAATCAACATCATTTGGTAGTTGTAAGCAGTCTGGCACTTTACAATTTGTGGCTGCTTGGAACTTGGAAAAGTTGTCTTTATCTGTGATGAGGTTCTTTTTTCTTCTTTTTTTATGTTGTATACAATTTCAGGCTGTGGTTGAAGTGCCATTGCTTCTTGACAACTTGCCGACCAAACTATGTGTGTTTCATTGAGCTGATTTTCTGTGTGAGGCAGCTTTATACACAATGTAGAGCAGCTCAGCTGTCAGAAGAAGTTGCTGCATTTGTCTCTTTATAGGCTATAAAAATATTCCATTTCTACAGACTTCTGAGTAAAATAATTCAATAGTTGTTATGCAAAATGACACAGCTCATTGTACAGTACAGTGTAGCATCTTGATGTATGTAACAGAGAAGCATGAAAAGACCAAAAGTTTAAAAGATGGAAGAAGATGCAGCTATGATTTTGATTTTGCTTCCCTTTCTTTTATCTCCTTTGATAGACATCATTGTGGCTGCCTGTGTATTGAATTTATTCCACTGTCTTTTGTATTTTTTAAAGTTTGTGTATGTTTATGTGTGTGGATGACTCCTCGGAGGTAATGTGTTGAAAAGTAATTTGACAGTATGACAAATAGAATGAATAGGCTACAACAAAAGAGAGCAGATAAACTGTGCAGACTGATAATCTGGTTAGGCTGAGGACACGCGACCCCACTGACCAGACTGAGGAGAGACTTCAGATTTCACGCCAGTTGACTGCTATTAACTTATTTTGGACACATTACTTTGTAGAGCATGTACATTTGGTTGTTGGTTGGATTTAAGGATCCCACTTTTGGGCTTCTGAACCAACTACATCATAAATTACATTTATGGATCACAATGGATCAAAAGTTGCATTTAAAGAAACCCACACAAAGTTAAAAGGTTATGCAACTTTCCTCAAGATATCCCAAGATTAGTAAGTTGGGAGCAGTATTAAGTTATTTATAGTCTTCAAACAAAAACAACCAGTACTTTGGTTGTTTCTTTTCATTTGGTTTCCAGTTTTTTGTTATGAATACAAGACTTTTTTCCCTCCATGTTCAGTTTTTGCCTTTTAAACATTTTAAAGCTTCAGCCGCTTTTTTTTATGCCATTACCATGGTTACATGTGGTCTGCACATAGCATCCATCTCCAGTAATTAAACTGTGCTTTTTCCATTTCTTGTGCTAACATTAGCGTTAGCAGTGACTTATTCAGAAACTGCGTAACTCGTTTGTTCTGTGTCAAAATGTTGATCTGTTTGCACTATTATATGCTGTAAATTAATCGATGTGCAGCAGCTCATGGTTTAGGTGTGTACTGCTTAAATGTATAGAGAACAGTTTATACACAGAGTGGCTCATCAGATAAAATAACCTTAGCAAGGGTCATGTCATGCAACATAAGTGGCAGTTCTCCTTTTCATTTTCTATGGTATGTGCCAGGATAGAGTAGAATAGATCTTTATTGTTCTTTTTACACAACAAAAAGCAGTTTAGCAGCTCGAGGTTAGCAGCATAAAACGAGGTACAAAGAAATTAATAAAAATAAGTAACCATACAACATATAATTAAAAACAAGAAAAGTTTGCACAGTATAAGAACAACAGTAAGATGAAATTGTAGTGTAACTGCCTCTCATCAGCAGTTTTAGTTTATGGCGTGCGGAACTAATTGCCGCCATACCTTTGTTTCCGCCCGTGTTTTGATTAGCGCAACACCAATGGCCTGAAGCACCAGGAAAAAAAGAAAAAAAAGTCCGCCACAGAAGCAAACTGAAGAAGAAAGCAGACTAAGAGTAACTAAAGATTAACAGGTGAACATAAAAGACAAAGAGGAAGATTTAGACCCTCACCAGAGCAAGGCAGCCTACGAGGTAAATTTATAGATTGTTCTTTTATGACGTGCGTAAGTGTTAATGTAAGCTGTTAATATTGTAGTGTGGGAAATGTGTATGTTAATCTGTGACGCTGATTGTGATGTGCTGTAGCTGAGTTGTACATACTTGCATTCCTTTTTATTTATACTCTTTATTTTTTCTCTTAAACCCAGTTCTCACGGGTTTCTAAGGATCGAGTAAACTCAGTTTCAAACTAAAGACCTCGTGCCTCATGCCTGTTTCTGGGAGGGTGCTACATGTAGTGTGTAATATAATGTAATGTCAGTAATTAGCACAGCTTTCTCTATCATTCATTTTGTAGTATCTGGTTGCATGCCAACCCTTCAGAAAAGCAGCAATTTCATCATATTGACTGGCCATTTCTTTCTGTCTGTACAACCTTTCTGCTATATGCTACAAATGTTAATAGAAATGTTGCTAAAAGCTATTTAGTGCACTCAAGAAAGAAAAGTGGCAAAAAAGTTACACAAGTCAAAAATACCAGCACCACAAAAACTGTAGCTCCTTGCTTCGTAATAAATGCAAACAACAAACAGTAGTGTCTTACCTTTTCTGTTATCTCTAGTAGGACCTGCTTGTTCAATCACTATATGCTGTGCACTATTTTTACTGTATTCAAGTTGTCAGTAAATAACATCACAGTGACACTTGATAAATGAAGTTACTGCTCCTGTGCTCCTGTGTCTGTCTAAATTGCACAAAGCCTCTCTCAGTCTGGAGACACTGTCTTGCTGCTGTGTGATGCTACAGCATGAGACACCACCTAAAAGCCTATTTTAGGAGTTTTATGCAAGTTGATAGCCTTGACGCAGACAGCAGAGCTCCAACAGGGTGTGATTTGGATATCAGCAGGTGGAGCTCAGCTCTGATGGGCTCTGGTCCAATTTAACTCCAGGGTGCAACACTCCATGATTCTTCTTTTTGGTTAAATGGCTCTTACATAGCCTTGAAGACCATTTTGAGTCATTGTCCTGCTGAAAACCGCATGGTGGTCCCACAAAACACAGCCACAAGGGATGGTGTGTTGCTGTAGAATAACATAAGAGCCATGCTGGTTAACTGTTGCCTTAAATTCTGAAAAAGTCTTGAACAGTGTCACCAGCAAATCCCTCCTTCACAACATCACAGCTCACTCTCCACACTTCATAGTGGGATCCACACGTACAGATGCCATCTTTTCAGCTTCTCTGTTCCTCATAAAGACATAGCAGTTGGAATCATAAACCTTGGGACTCCTCTAACACTACATTCCACTGGTGTAATTCCTTGTCTTTCAAGGCTCTCTGAACAGGTAACTCTTAGTCTTTTTTTCATGGTCACGTCCTTATGAGAGACCATTTTCTGACAGGATTTGATGGTTTTTATGACTTTACTTGAATTAACTTTAAAATCTGGTGAAACCGTCAAAACAAACTCACCTTTATTTAAAGTAACTGGACTGATGTTTCTTTTCAGTTGGTTATGTTGTTCATGTTGGAAGAACAAAGCATTAAGATGGCAATAAGTTGTATTTATGACAAGACACCAATGGAAACTATTGGAGATGATGTCCTTGTGAAGCTGGTAATGATATTGCTAACTGAATGCAAAGCTGTTTTCCAAAGCAAACGTGTGCCATTTTAAAATCTAAAATATGAAGCAGATTTTGGTTTAACACGTTTTTGTTCACTACATTTGCACATTTATTATTTCAGTTTTAATGTACCATATGTTCTAAGCAACGGAATTTTATTTTGTTTTAAATCCAGACATTAGTACAGTGGTATGCAAAAGTTTGGGCACCCCTGATAATTTTCAAGATTTTCCTTTATAAATCCCTGGTTGTTCGGATGAGCAATTTCAGTTAAATATATCCTATAGCAGACGAACACAGTGATATTTGAGAAGTGAAATGAAGTTTATAGTATTTACAGAAAGTGTGCAATAATTATTTCAACAAAAGTAGACAGGTGCATAAATTTGGGCACCGCAACAGAAAAATTACATAAATATTTAGTAGATCCTCCTTTTGCAGAAACAACAGCCTTTAAACACTTCCTATAGCTTCCAATGAGGGTTTGGATTCTCTTTGAAGGTATTTTTGACCATTCTTCTTCACAAAACATCTCCAGTTCAGTCAGGTTTGATGGTTTCCGAGCATGGACAGCCCGCTGTAAATCACGCCCCAGATTTTCAATAATATTCAGGTCTGGGGACTGAGATGGCCATTCCAGAACGTTGTACTTGTTCCTCTGCGTGAATGCCTGAGTACAATTTGAGCAATGTTTAGGGTCGTTGTCTTTTTGAAGTATCCAGCCCCGGTGCAACTTCGTCGCTGATTCTTGAACATTGTTGACAAGAATCTGCTGATACTGACTGGAATCCATGTGACCTTCAACTTTAACAAGATTGCCAGTACCTGCACTGGCCACACAGCCCCACAGCATGATGGAACCACCACCAGATGTTACTGTGGGGAGTACGTGTTTGTCTTGGAATGCTGTGTTCTTCATCCGCCATGCATACCACCCCTTGTTATGTCCAAATAACTCACTTTTAGGTTCATCAGTCCACAGCACCTTATTCCAAAATGAAGCTGGCTTGTCCAAATGTGCTTTAGCATACCTCAAGCAATTCTGTTTGTGCCATGTGCGCAGAAAAGTCTTCTTCCCATTACTCTCCCATACAGCATCCCCTTGTGCAAAGTGCGCTGAATAGTTGAACGATGTACAGTGACACCATCTGCAGCAAGATCATGTCGTAGGTCTTTGGAGCTGGTCTGTGGGTTGAGTTTGACCGTTCTCACCATCCTTCACCTCTGCTTATCTGAGATTTTTCTTGGCCTGCCACTCACTAGAACTGTGCCTGTGGTCTTCCATTTCCTCACTATGTTCCTCACAGTGGAAACTGACAGCTGAAATCTCTGAGCTAGCTTTTTGTATCCTTCCCCTAAACCATGATGTTGAACAATGTTTGCTTTCAGGTGTTGACAGTTGTTTTGAGGCTCCCATGTTGCCACTCTTCAGAGAAGATGCAAAGAGGAGAACAACTTGCAATTGGCCACCTTAAATAACCTTTCTCATGATTGGCTCCACCTGTATGTAGGTCAAGGGTCAATGAGTTTACCAGACAAATTTTGTGTTCCAATCTTCTTTTCCTTCCGGCTTTTCCCTTCAGGGGTCACCACAGCGATCAATTGCCTCCATCTAACTGTCTGCTGCATCTTCTTCTCCCACACCAAATACCTTAATGCCCTCTTTAACCACATCCATAAACCTCCTCTTTGGTCTTCCTCTAGGCCTCCTGCCTGGCAGTGGGAAACTCAGCATCCTTCTACCAATATATTCACTATCTCTCCTCTGGACATGTCCGAACCATCTCAGTCTGGCCTTTCTGACTTTATCTCCAAAGCCTCTAACATGTGCTGTCCCTCTGATGTACTCATTCCTGATTCTATCCATCCTGGTCACTCCCAAAGAGAACCTCAGCATCTTCACTTCTGCTACCTCCAGCTCTGCCTCCTGTCTTTTCCTCAGGGACACTGTCTCCAGACCAAACAACATGACTGGTCTCACCACAGTTTTGTAAACCTTTCCTTTCATTTTAGCTGAAACTCTTCTATCACACATCACACCTGACACTTTTCTCCAGCCGTTCCAGCCTGCCTGTACACGCTTCTTCACCTCTTTTTCACACTCTCCATTGCTCTGGACTGTTGACCCTAAGTACTTAAAATCCTCCACCTTCTTGATCTCTTCTCCCTGTAACCTCACTCTTCCACTTGGGTCCCTCTCATTCACACACAGATATTCCGTCTTGCTGCGGCTAACCTTTATTCCTCTCCTTTCCAGGACAAACCTCCACACCTCTAGCTTCTCCTCTACTTGTTCCCTGCTCTCACTACAGATCACAATGTCATCTGCAAACATCATAGTCCATGGAGACTCCTGTCTAACCTTGTCTGTCATCCTGTCCATCACCATAGCAAACAAGAAGGGGCTCAGAGCTGATCCCTGATGTAGTCCCACCTCCACCTTGAACTCTTCTGTCACACCACAGCACACCTCACAACTGTCTTAGAGTCCTCATACATGTCCTGCACCACTCTAACATACTTCTCTGCCACTCCAGACTTCCTCATACAAAACCACAGTTCCTCTCTGGGCACCCTGTCATAAGCTTTCTCCAGATCTACAAAGACACAATGCAGCTCCTTCTGACCTTCTCTCTACTTCTCTATCAACATCCTCAAAGCAAATATTGCATCTGTTGTACTCTTTCTTGGCATGAAACCATACTGCTGCTCACAGATGTTCACCTCTGCCCTGAGCCTAGCTTCAACTACTCTTTCCCATAGCTTCATCGTGTGGCTCATCAGCTTTATTCCTCTGTAGTTGCCACAACTCTGCACATCTCCCTTGTTCTTAAAGATGTGCACCAGCACACTTCTCCTCCATTCCTCGGGCATCTTCTCACTATTTAAGATCCTGTTGAACAACCCAGTCAAAAACTCTACTGCTACCTCTCCGAGACACTTCCATACCTCCACAGGTATATCATCAGGACCAAGTGCCTTTCCACTCTCATCCTTATTAGTCTTTGCTACTTCCTGGTCCACAACAGTCACCTCTTCTATTCTTTGTTCTCTCTCATTTTCCTCATTCATCAACTCTTCAAAGCACCCTTTCTATCTTCCCATCACACTATTGGCACCTGTCAACACACTTCCATCCTTATCCTTTATCACCCTAACCTGCTGCACGTCCTTCCCATCTCTGTCTCTCTGCCTTGCCAACCTGTACAGATCAGTCTCTCCCTCCTTACTGTCCAACCTAGTATACAAGTCATCATGAGCCTCTTGTTTGGCCTTTGCCACCTCTACTTTTACCTTACGCTGCATCTCCCTGTACTCCTGTCTACTCTCTTCAGTCCTCTCAGTGTCCCACTTCTTCTTAGCTAACCTCTTTCTCTGGATCCACTCCTGTACCTCCTCATTCCACCACCAAGTCTCCTTATCTGATTTCCTACCAGATGACACACCAAGTACTCTCCGACCTGTCTCCCTGATCACATTTGCTGTAGTTGTCCAGTCATCTGGAAGCACCTCCTGACCATCCAAAGCCTGTCTCAACTCTTTCCTGAAAGTTATACAACACTCTTCCTTTTTCAGCTTCCACCATTTGGTCCTCTGCTCTGCCTTTGCCCTCTTCATCTTCTTCACCATCAGGGTCATCCTACACACCACCATCCTATGCTGTCTGGCTACACTCTCATCTACCACTACTTTGCAGTCACTGATCTCCTTCAGATTACACCGTCTACACAATATGTAGTCTACCTGTGTGCTCCTACCTCCACTCTTATAGGTCACCCTATGTTCCTTCCTCTTCTGGAAAAAAGTATTCACGACAGCCATTTCCATCCTTTTTGCAAAGTCAACCACCATCTGTCCTTCTGCGTTCCTCTCCTGGATACCAAACCTGCCCATGACCTCCTCATCATCTCTGTTTTCTGCACCATGTCCATTGAAGTCTGCACAAATGACAACTCTCTCACTTCTAAGGATGCTCTGCATCGCTTCATCAAGGTCCAACCAGAATTTCTCCTTCTCCTCCCGCTCACGTCCTACCTGTGGAGCATACCCACTAACAACATTGAACATCACACCTTTGATTTCTAACTTCATGCTCATCAGTCGATCCGACACTCTTTTTAGCTCCAGGACATTCCTAACAAACTCCTCCTTCAAGATAACTCCTACTCCATTTCTCTTCCTATCTACACCATGAGAGAACAACTTGAACCCTGCTCCTAAACTTCTAGCTTTACTACCTTCCCACCTGGTCTCCTGGACACACTGTATGTCCACCTTCCTTCTCTGCATCATGTCAACCAGCTCGCTACCTTTTCCTGTCATAGTTCCAACTTTCAAAGTCCCTACTCTCAGTCCTAGACTCTTGGTGTTTCTCTTCTCTCTCTTCCTACGAACACACCTTCCTCCCCTCCTTCTTCGACCAACAGTCATCCATTTTCCACCGGCACCCTGTAGGTCGACAGCACCGATGGCGGTCGTTGTTAACCCGGGCCTCGACCGATCCGGTATGGAAGTCATACATTTGATTCGCATGTTTGATTTGGCCAAAGTTTTACGTCGGATGCCCTTCCTGATACAACCCTCTGTATTTATCCGGGCTTGGGACCGGCACAATAAGACACTGGCTTGTGTCCTCTTGCGGCTACATTACAAATTTTGTGTTCCAATAATTAGTGCTAAAGGTATTAAAATCAATAAAACAACAAGGGTGCCCAAATGTATGCACCTGCCTACTTTTGTTTAAATAATTATTGCACTTTCTGTAAATCCTATAAACTTCATTTCACTTCTCATATATCACTGTGTTCATCTGCTATGGTAAATGGACTTGCTCTTATATAGCGCTTTTCTACTCATCAGAGTACTCAAAGCGCTTTTACAACAATTGTTCCCATTCACCCAGACACACACTAATGTGCAGGTTGCTAATCAACCTGCAACATCAGTCAGTATACATTCATACACCAGTGGAACAGTCACTGGTAGGCAATTCGGGGTTCAGAATCTTGCCCACATGACTAGGCGAGAGCGGGAATTGAACCGCCAACCCTTTGATTATTGGACAACCCGCTCTACCACCTGAACCACAGCCGCTATATGATATATGTAACTGAAATTACTGATCAGAACAACCAGTGATTTATAAAAGGAAAGTCTTGAAAATTATGAGGGGTGCCTAAACTTTTGCATACCACACACACACACACACACACACACACACACACACACACACACACACACACAAACATATATATATATATACACACACACACATATATGCACACAAGGCAAAGTGTAAACAGTATACCAATATTCACCAGTGTGTCTCTGTTGTATTTGACACAACCAGGACATGACATGGTTAATGCTGTGCAAAAAGTTAAGTTAGTGTTAGGTTAAGTTAAGTTCAGTTAACTTAAGTTAAATTATTTATCAGGATACATAAGCACTGAATAGAAATTTTGGTCCTACTGTCAAATTACCAACAGAGTGTCAGATGGTGTGACAGGTAGAGAGATAAACTTTCAAGTAAATCATTTATCACTAATCGAGATGAATCCATAGTTTTTAAAATTACTGCATTTCTGTAAAATGTCCCTTTAAGCTCCTGGTATTCTCAACTTGTGTTGTACTGAAAACCCCTTTTTGCTGCTACAAAACAATCTATCTCTGTAAGAGATGGCTTATCTGATGTGTGTGACAGTGCGTGTGTGCATGGGATTGTAAAGTCTACACAGAGAATAGGATGCAATTTATGGCCCAAAAATATTGATTAGTTTTGTTTTGATGCTTTTGGCAGAATTTGTTTTCAACTGGCATGGGTTTGAAGCTGATCGAATAGAATGAAATTGATGTGTTGAGGACAGAGATGAAAGGGAGGTTGAGGTTGGAGGGGCAGACAGGGAGATTATCTAATCTTCAGATTGTGTAAAAAATGGATGCCCTCACTGATGTTGTTTTCATCTATACATATAAATTCATTATCTTCCTCTTCTGTCAGTGCCCCCCCCCCCCCCCCTCCTTCCTCTGATTCTGTCTCTTATATGCTGTGCAATTCAAATCAAGGATAACAGATTAGTATTACTGTATAGGAGCAGTCACATGGATAGTAGTCTGGTTTATTTTGGAGCAAGCTGGGGGGATGATGACCTCTGAATGACCTAAAAAATAATCTTTAATATCTCAAAAACTATAGCAGCACAAACGAAAATTTTAACAGCACAAATCAGCACAAACGAGGCACTAACCACTCAGCCTGTTTGCTTGGATTTTTTCTGTGGGTAGGGGGTCAGCTTCACTGAGCTCGGCACATCTGCTCTGCAGTCAGCTACCGTCGGGTGTAGTGTGCACAGACATACCTCAAGGCAGATCGTCGCAACATGCACTACGGATGGAGGGGATTGTCTTCCTGGAAGAGACCACTCCAGTCTGCGGGACATATTGAGAATGACTTTGTTTTGATTTGTTGTGACTTCTACCTCCAAATGAACCCAAATCACCCCAGCAAATTGTCCTTGAGCATAAGAGGTGCTGCCAAATCCCCTAGGGGGAAAGGGGTCAAGGACACAAGAGATTCCTTTTATTTGACTGCGCAGAAGGAATGGATGGCATATGACTTCATATTTGTAGGATGAATTCATATTCTGTGAATAACTTAATAGATGAATGATGTTGATAGATGGATGTATGAATAAGTTATTGGCTGGCTCAATGATATCTGAACAGCTGGCCAAATGAATGGCATATGAATGAACTGATGGATGACTGGATGAATGATGTCAATGACGATATCAATGGATGACTGACTTGATGGACTGCTTGTTGGCTGGTTTGATGAATGGGTGAATGATATTGATGGATGGATGGTTCATATTTGGATTGATTACTGTCTTGCTGGATGCATGATATATGAATGGACAAACTGATTACTAAATGGATAAACTTCAATTTTGAATTTCTCTTCGGGGATAAATAAAGTTCTTGTATTGTATTGTGTTGTATTGTATTGTAAACAAATCACTTTTCCAGGATCACAACCATAATAAGTGGAGCACTAATGGTATAGCGGTTACATAAATTTGAACTCTTACTGTACTGAAAGTGTATATAGTAGCAGTGAGCTGTATCTTAGTGGAGCTCAGTGGTCTGTGTATGGTAAAGCCTCACAATCTTTATATTCCAGTTCTCTATTTACATATAGTAAACCCAATGAATATACACTGTTTTCATTGTATTAATCAAATCTTACACTGTCGCAGGCACTGCTGTTTTGTGATATGAAGTTGTTATCAAATTCACCAGCATTCAGTGGGATTAGGATTGGAGCTCATCCAACCAAGACTAAGATGTGAGGAATTTAATCTAACCAGTTACAAATACAGGAAGTGACAGCCAAAAATTATTGCTCACAGATGACCGGAGCCATTTTTATGCTTTATTTAAGCAATATAAATTGCAATAAGCCCTCTGGAACCTCTAGCGAGAGAAAATACAAGCAGCCTCGGGACCTGCATAAACTGTGGGCAACCTGATAAATTGACCTTGTGAATATAAAGCATGTAAAGTGTCCTGTTAATGTGTTTTGTACTCAGCTTGGGACCCTTGAATCATCACCTTGTGAGATGCCACATGGAGCCCAACCAGCGCCCAGCTTTAATGGCACATTTATGAAGCATAGCAGTTCCGGTTTAAGAGAGTTCTGCTATTTCTGATCTGTTTGAATCCAGAAAGTTCCCCACAATATCCACTTTTCCACCAGGGTGTCTGCAAGTGCAACATATCTAAAAGGTTAGGATATTGTATGAATTCAAGAGCTTAAAGAAATCCAATTATGAAGTTCTGTTTATTTATCTAACTCAGGCTCACAGTGAATGCAGGCTTAAAAATTATAGAATTCATCCTTTTACGTTTTAGCACTGAATCTAAGTCAGTGATGATGAAGATCAGTGATGATGGATCAGTTTCCAATTTAGAGTCCTACTAAACAGGTGTCACACATTTTTTTTTATAAATTCAAGAGCAGTGTGTCAGATAATTTGTGTTATATACAACTGAATTATTAACAGTAACAGCGGCTTTCAGGTCGATAGCAAGACAAATTGTGTGGTAATTACTTTGGATTGCTTCCCAGGAACGACTATCCTTCCATTTGCCAGATATATATGCCGACAGAATGTTTTGCTTGACATTTTTTCATTACTGCAAAGGACATGGATGGGATATGCATTTATTTCATGTGCATACCTGCTAAGTTAGAGTAGAGGAGAATATGGAGGCCAGTACACCAATGGCATTAGCCAAATACTAATATACTGTATAGTACAGTATATAACATACAGAAAATAACTCTGACAACAACACAAAGTTAACAGGAAAAGAGATGAGTGAATTCACTTTGGTGAATAGTCCAGGACACTCTGAAAGATAGGAGCAAGATTCCACTACTGAAGAATAATCTCATTGAAACATTAAATGCAGTGTCTCTGCAACATTTCCTATGAATGCTTGTTGCTGAGAAAATCAAAGGCAGGTTCAATGTTGTTTTATTTATATTTTTTCTATGTTATATTTTCTATATTGCATCAGCATTTACTTTGAGAGGTAACTACCAGATGAAATCATTGGCTGTCATCTAGGAAATGAGCCTTGCAAACAGGTGTCTGTGCAGCCCAACAAAGATGTCTGTGTTTAGATTTAGCAGAGAAATGACTCAAAGGAGGAACATCGCAAAGACTTCAGAGAATCTTAACTGTCTGCATGACCTGTGTGTCGCTGCTGCAGTTCCAGGTGCTTGCTGTTGATTAATGGGCCAAATTATCACAGCAAACTGCAATGACTCACTTCTCATTGTTTTTAGAACACCAGCGTGCATGTGTCCTTTTCACCTCACTCAATGTCTTTGCCTCCCACACCCCGTCTGTCAGAGTATCTCTGACCTGTCGGAAAATGATTGTGAACATCATGACATTGATATTCTAATCATTTCACATTCAGCGCTGAAGTGCAGATTGTCTGCTGTGAATTGTTTTGGGGTTTTTTGGGGGAAAAAAGGATTTTGAAGTGTCCTTATATGTCTAAAAGCATGTTTTTGGCTGCTTCAGAGAAAAGCACATCACTAACATAGTGTCATAACAGAGTCTTCTTGGTCACAAAGAGATGCTTATATACATAACAGTAGTTATTATCAGTCATTTGTAGTTGTGTTTAAGCCAAATTCAAATCCAACTTTAAGTCTCTTTTAGCTCTGTCTTTGGTCTCTGAATCTTGAGCTGAAAATCACTATTAAGCTCCAAAATTCAGTGCACATTCATCCCCATGAGTTACCTCTTTCAGTGTCACAAAATAATGACATTTACAGCTGCTTTAAGTTGACTTCAAGCCAAAACCTGCACACAGTATTATTTACAGAACCTGATATGCAGGTGTGAAATTTAGTTTTTAAATTGTCTCCCCTCACCAAAATGGGTTTTGATATGGTCTTGCTGATTTAAATTCTGGTGTGGCAGGAAGATTTATACCTTTCCTTGTTTCTCTCCTCTCTTTGTTTCTTGCCATTCTCCTTAAAATTGTTGATTTATATTCATGCACGACAGTTCCATTTACTTATTCTGTCATTTATTCTATTCTTTTTTGTTTCCACAGCTCTCACTTTTTTCCTGTCTCAGAAAAGTTCACGCAGGTGTGTAATGGTGCTGCTTTGTGAAATCCGCCATAAGGCCCTCCTGGAATCAGTGCAGGCCACAATAAAATCAGAACAACATAAAGTCATTCTAGAGAAAAGCATATTGCCCAGTTTTAATAATCGGTTGCAGATTATCGTTCCTCCATCTGGAGAAGGACCCAAAACATACATCTAAAGGCAACAAGAATGGATGAGAAGAAGAGTAGAAGAGAACAGAAGAACTTTCTGAAATGACCAGCTATGAGTCAGGATGTTTGTCCTGAAGAGACAAGAAGAGGTAACACAACAGTTGAGAAGTGTATAAGTTTCATTGATAGCTTCAGAAAAGCCCTTCATTGCACTATTTTATTTAATTTATTTTTATTGAACCTTTATTTTACCAGATAAGTTAGTTGAGAACCAGTTGTCATTTTCGATAATGACCTGGTCAAGGGGCAACATACAGGATGAACAACAGGTTACTACGGAGCCCCCTAGGGGACATCCTTCGTGTTGTATTTTCTCTCCTTCCTGTTTGTGTTATATCCCTTCCTGTTGTACTTTCTCTCCTCCGCGTTTGTGTTTTATCCCTCCGCGTTTATTTTTTAAGGAACACTTTTGTCATTTTGCCCTCCGCCTTTATTTTTTAAGGAACACTTTTGTCATTTTTGCCCTCCGCCTTTATTTTTTAAGGAACACTTTTGTCATTTTTGCTATTGACAAGTTGTTTTTCAAAGACGGAGTTCGCGTTCAAAGTCGAACTCCGCGTTTAAAAACGAACTCCGCGTTCAAAGTCGAACTCCGTCTTGGGCCCGAGCAGTGTCACTCAGTCTGTTGAGTGTGCAGCAGGGGAGTCAGAGGATGGATTCCTACGGTACTACTTCCTGTCCAAACTTAGTTTGGAGGTTTGCTTTGCCTGGCACACCGGCTGATCATCACCTTGGGACATTACACGGCAAACGGTAAATAATTATTTTAATGAATACCACTGTGCTTCGTCTATTGTTCTGAACTCTGCTTATCTCTAGTCACATTAGCCCTTTCTGTATTTATCGCAGTTGGACTGCTTCGGTTTGCACGCTAGCATGAAGCTAAAAGGAGCGCTCATTTTTGTTCAGTGGGACCGCGCACGGGACGGTGCGCTTTTTATACATTCAGAGAAACAGTCGCGGTTTGGCCAGCAGAAACGTTGACAAAAACGAGTCTTCTATGTAATTTGTTAACTGTGACCTCAAATCATTACAAAACAAGAGCACAGGACTTGGAGGCTGTATTCAGGATTAGAAACCTCACCTTCCTGCAGATGTGACACAACAACAACTTCAGTCACACAACATGAGCAGTTCAGAGACTTATACAGTTTGAAATGAAGAGCTCATCATTGATGTGACAGAGCATGTGTCACATGCAGCTTTAATTGTGTTTTATCAAAGTGGATTTGACCTACATTAACCCTCCGTGCCATAGAATGAGTGAACGTAAGTACTGAATATGTCAAGGTTGTGTCACATTTAAATGATATTTAGATTTGCCATGCAAACATTCAGTAAATGAGATATAATTTGTTACTAAAGACGTTTATTTAGAAAAAAAGAAGCGACAAATTGTCTTGACGGTGATTAAAAATCTAGGTTTGCCTTCTCTCTCTCTCTGCATTCCTTTGTCCCCCTCCATCTCCTTATCTCTTCCCTCGGCAGCCCAGATACCTGTTAAACACACACACATACAGAGTAAGACATCAGCGGCAGTGACTGAAGCCCACATAGTGGCCGTCTCTCTGCCGGTTTGCATTTGTTTGAGACCACTGCTGATTAGTGCTTCGAGGGTTTTGATGTCAGCAAGGATTCGGATGATTTATCACTAACTCTCTTGAAAATCTGCTTCAGATATACCTGGGGTGACGCGAGACAAGTGCAACCACGTGCACAAGTATACATGACCAACACATGAATGCATGAGCAGCCCACGCATGTGAGGATAATTACATATATGAAGTGTGTACTCCGACTTTAAAATGGACATTTTAATTAACTAAAACATATGCGACTGTACTGACAATATACATCTGTATTTTGCAAACATATTGTTTTCATTTAAACGATGGCTGGTAGTTATGTCAACAGAATGAAGGAAAATGAGAGCTAAGAAACTAAAATTTTAATCAGATTACTGTTTGATAGATTTATGGTGTTTTTGAACCAGCCTGAAGACGACATGCCAGTTTTGATAAGCAATGGGAAAATTATAGCTAAGAGCTCATTTTGCAAGAGTCATTTACATGAGGCTGTGGCCGGAAATAGCAAGGAGCAAAGTCTATTATTGTAAAACACAAAAAACAAAGCTTGGACATGCCATTAAGTACAAATGAACAGGTTGTTACACCTATACGACAAAACTGGTTGCTCACTGCCTTCCAAAAGAAAAGAAAAAAGAAAATGTCCTTACCACATAGCCCATTTCCGAACCTGTTTTGTTAAGAAAACTCTGTGTGAAATTTAGGACTGGGAAGCAGAGAAACAGCTCTCAGTGGACACATTCCCCCCTCATCCCGTTAAGTATTTTTCCAGCACTTTTACACTTGTATCCCAAATTGCTTAGTTTTTTGCCAAATATGAAAGATGAGAAGATAAAAGCAGCGAATGGAAATAAGATGAAAGGACCGTAAATGCTGGTGGTGACTGGGAGACTTTTACTTTGATTCCCAGATATGTTTGTACTTCAAAAACAAAGGTAACTAGAAATACTGCAATTAGAAAAATAATCTGGAAGGATGAAATGCCTGTTTTTGCTTTTCATGGAACAACCTACTCAGTGTTTCATCTGTGATCATTTGGTTGATGGTAACTGTGATTTTCTTACTATTTTCATCTCTGTTTTGGTCGCATCATTTGATTCTGCTGTTTTTAGTGAATTAATTTTTTTTCTATATTTTGCGTTCTTGTGGTGTTGGTCTGCCACTGCTTAATGAATATAAAGGAAAACACTTTTTAGTTGACAACTGAAATAAATGGCTTCCTTTGTGGCACAGAGGTGGAAGCAACCTAGACACAGAGGGACATCAATATGTAATTAGTAGACAGACAGTTGGTTTCGATTCAAAGCAGAAGGTGTGCCAAAGTGCTAAGGGCAACTGAGACTGTCTGTATGGAAAATCATTTACCCCAAAACAATATTAGCAGGTGAAAGCTTGCCTTACCTCACCATTCCCCTACTCGGCTTCTCTTTGTAGGATGAAAGTTTTGGCATCTTTCTACCTGACAAGGATGGCTAATGTCAGCACTGTTTGAAGTGGGTTGATTGCAGTGTTGAGTCCTTCAGCGTGGGTTCTTTGGGAGTCTATGAACAATGGCATTTAACTCTCAAGTAGCACACAATTGCTGCATTTAATGTTCCCCATAAAAAAGCCTTTGACGTCTTCTAGAAGCAAAGACAAGACTTTAACACACACACACACACACACACACACACACACACACACACACACACACACACACACACACACACACACACACACACACAAACAAACATACCGTCACAAATTTAAAGATGTTGTGTTAGAGTTTTTTAATAGCACAGAATTCTGGATCAGTCATTATTTTTTGCAAACTGTCAACTAGCTTATGTATGAGCCAGGTCTGGTAGTTTTGTTGGTGTGATTACAATCCAATCCATACAGTGATGGTTAGGTTTTGACACCGAGATTAAGACCAGAACAGACTAAATCTACAATGTATGCCGGGGTGATTGTGGCCCCTCTTTTTACATACAGAAGCCTCAACAAGAGTCTGACATTCACAGTTGGGTCTAGTTAATTTTTGTGGTCTGCCTGGTTTAGGCCACTATGGTGCCAAAAATGTGTGACTTTGAGTATTTTCATTTTTTCTTATTATTTTCCTGACTGTTTCTACTGGTCTTAGGTTGGTCAGTAGCACGAGGTATGTAGAGGAACTTTTTTGGTTAAAAGCGGCTGAATTCAAACTTTAACAATGCAGTATCATGAGACAAAACCAAAACTTAATGCTGACACACACCAAAACACTCTATTAGTATATGCAGAGGAGGCAATTACTTAAATATGTGTCAGCCCCCCCCAATTTGCCCCAGCCTCAGCCCCCACCTGACCTCCTTCTCCCTCTCTCCACCTCCCTGCTGAAGCCTGGAGCTGCTCCCTCCAGCTGCCAGTCATCACTAATTACGCATTCACAGGTCGTCAGGCAGCTGTGGTGCAGCACACCTGAGATCCATCCACGCCATAAAACCCGGTCTCACACTCCACACTCTGCCATATAGTAAACTCTGCTCATGCAGTCAGTTTGTCTCGTCTCTTACACATTACTGAGTTCTCTTAAGAGAAGGTTTTCCTGTCTAACCTTGTTCTCCCTGTTTAGTACCGCTGGCCCAGCTGCCGGGTTCAACCAGTCCTGCTGCACACCGGATTCTGCCCTGACCTGACCACCCCTCTTCGATCCTGTTGTCCCCCCACCTGCACCTGGATCCCCAACCTGCCGTACAGAATCTCTTCCTGCTGTGCTCCCCCTTGTCCCTGGAACACCTGCCTCCCGCCTCCCTGGGTCCTTAGTTTCCTCACCTGTCCCCTGCTAATCTTACCTTGTTATACAATAAATCCATCTTTGTTCTTGCCTCAGTTCCTCGTCTGTGTGCTCTCTGCTCGGGTTCACATTTGTTTTGACTTTTATTATAAAAATAAAAATTAGAAAATCACAACTGCACACTTTAAAAATAACTTTTCTATTTCTCTCCTCTGCTCCAGAGAACATCAGTCATTACCGTGGTGGGAACACATTATTCCCAACTAACTCATTGCCTTATTCCATTGAGCATCTCCTTTAAAAGCAATTATAATGTGCTCTTGTGTCTTTTTGATAAAGCCCCAATGAGACAGCCACCCAGCCTCCCTCTGTGAGAGAATAAAATTAATCAGTAACAGCTATAGCCAAAGGTACAGAGCTCCTACAGAGTTCACCTTATGTAGCCATCAGCAGCCACTGTGAAAGTTGCACACAGATTGTTGCGTTTTAGTTTAGTTTAGTTTATTTAAAAGGACAATGTGCAGTAACATTAAAAAGATGTCTGCACCAGATTTAGCACAGAGCTAATTTCCATCTGCAGTCCTTTGCACAATAAAAATACATAACAGACTGACAGATAAAAATATTACAGTCCTAAAGATGGCATACAATATAAAATACAAATTCAGTAAATTCATCATAATTTATGTTGACTGGAAATTTCACATTTTCCTTTGAATGTCTATAGACAATTAGATTAAAAATGAAGGTCAACATTTGAATTAAAGAAAATAAAAGTGAAGGAACAGTTGATCAATTTACAAAAGTAGACTTTGTTTTCTACTGGGAGACAAATTACAGCTATCAGAACAGACAGAGAGGTGTGTCCTTCACAGCTCTCAGTCAAAATAGGCTACACATACATTAAAATCAGATGATGGGGTTTATGGTAATGACTTTATCAATTGCTCCCACCTGACAATAGAACGGGTGGAGGTAGACATACGGAGCTGGTGGTACACAGGTAGACAACCCAGACACCTTGATAATCTATAACCAGGGGGCATGGAGGTGTGTGTCAGGAAGCTGTTAGAGAAGTGAGAACAGAAATATAAAAACTGGAGAAGAGTAAACCAAATTTATGCTAATGTGTCCCATTTTTCAGAGGAGTCAAGTGTTTTTGTGCTCATATTCTAATGGGCATGGAAACTGAGGGAGACGGGTGCAAGGCAAAGTGAGGGATGGTTAAATGGATTGCTGTCACAAAGCTAGCATCGCAAGGCATGTTGGTGCACAGATGGGCTGCAGTAGTGATTTAACAGCGGCCAAATGACGGAAGCCGATCAACCAAGCACCAATTAACAGGCTGTTAGGTTTTAAGCTGCTATTTACGGTCTGCCAATCAACACCCAGCAAGGTAAGGAAGAGTGCAGCAGTTAGCAAGGATCTATTAGTTTTACCACTCGTCCCATCTAAAAATGCACAAATTGTGTATAGTTTTAACAAGATATTTGGCAGGCAGGTTGTTCCAAGCATCTTCTCGGAAAACCTGTTCTTCTTGTTATCAAAGACAGTCATTTATGGCACCGACTTCATGGTTGGGAAGACACCAAGCTTGTAAACTGTACACATAAGTGTATTTGTCGTATTTGTGTCATGATCCCCTGAGAAATTATTAGGTTAAAACAATATTCCACCAGTACAGTTTCCCAAGATGAGAGTCCATGTTTCATGGGTGCAGCCTTAAGGCAGGCGGTTATGTAACAAATAAACTTCTTTTCAGTTACTGAGCAGACAAACTTTTAGAAGAAAACTGTTAAAAGAATTTCTGAAGCTGAATATGCTTTCAGACCAGCACAATTTGCTATAAGTCCACATTTTTTTTATTTTTTTTATTTTTGTTCTTTCAAAAAATCACTGATAATTATCTTGTACATGAATACATTAGGGTCACAGACTGGGGTAGATGGACTCATCGTCATGCTGTTAAATAGATTTGTTTCATTGGTCGTTTCCCTGATGGTTTTGCTTTATGGAAGGAAGGAATTCTAGCATCAAACTTTAAACACTGACCAAAACTTAAACAATTAATTTCAGTACAAAATAAAACTTTCTGGAAATACATTCAAAACAGTTGATTTTCTTATCATTTATATTTATGTTTTTTTAAGGAAAAATGGGTCTGGGTTATTATGGGTGTAGGATTTCTTGATATATGTTTGTAAGGGTTTTCTTCACCATTTATAACCGTAACATTATAATGATGTTTCACCACCAATATTTATGTAGGGTTAATGTTTGCTCAAATGGGGTTAAGAGTTTTATACAGAATTATTATATAGTCTACCTGATGTTCAACCAGTGAAGTATTTAGATTAGACAAATATAATATTGCAGCATATGAAACACTTCTTGTTGCGCTGTCAAGAAGAGCTTCAGGAATTATAAGGGGAATTATTTAGCTTGAGAGGTTAGGTTTAAAATTTAGGTAGCTGGAATCTATTCAAGTTAGGGACCAAGATGTGAACATCAAAACACTTGAGGCACTGAACCTATATTTGTGTACATTTATTAAACTAAACTAAACAATAACAACACCAACACACATTAAGACGAACAACAACACAAAATAAATAAGATGGTGAGATGTGAATGACGGGAAAGAGGAAGAAAGAGAACACAATATTTCAACGTAACACTGGGATTAATATTACGCTTGAAATATGATGTTCTGAGGGAAAAGGGATAAATAGACCACACCTGAAAGCAGCCATCAGTTTGATAGTAGGCTAATTTGTTAGCCTTTGAATTTTATCTTTGAAAAGATAATTTGAGAAAGTTGCACCACGTTCCAGTGGCTGAAAGGTACTTGCGTGCCGTGATGATGATGCTGCTGATGCTGCCTCGGTGGACGGTCCAGTCGGCCTTTGTTGATGTGGGTCGGAACAGCGGTGGACAGAGTGAAGCCTCGGAGTCTGGGGAACTCTTGGATTGGAAGTCTGTGATGGTAAAGGAAAGTTCTTTCGTCTGAACAGAGGATTCTGATGGTGCAGGAGGACTCTTGCCTGTGATGGTGAATGGGGGCTCCAAGCAGGAAAAGAGACTCCCAGTGGTAAAACAGACTCCCGATGGTACTTTCAGATGTGGTCTTTAAAGTGGGCCTTTGCATATCATTAACTCCGCAGGGGTCTGGTCCATCCTCCGTCAGGGAGGCTAATGTCCAGATGTCCCTCACAGTTACATTTTCAGTTGATTTCTGTAACTTTTCAAAATATTGAAATTTGGTGAACATGGTTTACCGAGATGCAATACTGATAGCTAGCTGATTAAAATGATACCAAACATGATCATATGTGACTGGCAGACATGTTAAAATTATGACATTGATATTAATACAATAAAACTCAGGATTAAAGACAAGGCAAGATATAGATTGACCATGAAGTTATTGGAAAGTTCATTTGTTCTGTGAGTTTAATTCAGAATTGTGAGATGCTCCTTGTCGGTAAGTGGAATGTCTTTGAAGTTGTCATGTAGGTTCTGAGCTCTCGCTTTGATGGCTCAGGAATCAGTCAGAATGCGTATTGGTGGCCATTTGGTCCTGATAGTGAGTGGGGGTTCACACCGGCTTTGTTTTTTATCCTGGAGTGGAGGTCTGTTTTGCGAAGTCCTGTATCGCCTGGTCTCCTACTCTCCTGCTGATTTGATACCTTGCGTCTTCGGGCCAGATGTGGAAAGTGTCTTTGTTTGCAATGTCTTGGTGTCTCAGCTCCACTGACCAAAGCAAGCCTCGTCTCCACTGCGTCTGTGAAGGTGTAAAATCTGTTGTTGTCCTGTTCCACTGTTGGTAATGGCTGGTGGATCCTACATGGGTTAAACATCACTGGACATTATCTTCTGGAGAAACCAATGGCTACGTGTATGCAAATGCATGCTAAGACATTAGAGATATAGCCTGAGGCTAGTTTGTGTGTGTTGTCAAACTGCAGAATAAATTTGAGACTAATCACCTTCCGGGTGTTGTATGATGGTTCAGGCCTAATCTGTATTCAAGGTGGCAGAAAACACATGGAAGCTTATAAATTGACATTGTGTGAGTCTCTAGAAATTAAATAACTTACAGGAACCAGTCAAAGTATCTTTTATGGGTGAATTTGGTTTACAGAACTAGTCCTCAGATTTTCAGAACTTCTTGTATTGCTCACCTCATTTTGCAACACATTGTCAGCTTTTTAGCTCCATCTAGCATAATGTATGAAGTTTCATAAAGGGCAGCAACTCTCACTTGCGACTTGCAATGTTAGCATAACAGTGCAGACAAGTTCCAGATGAAGGTAGGAGCCAAGGACAGGGCTTCCTAGAGTGATGAAGCAAAGTTAGCAGATGGATGATGGAGACTGGTTGAGCTGTAATGGACAACCCAGATGAGTTAGGGATGGAGAGGGAGAGGGATCTCCTTGGATCTGTGGACTGATTGGCTCGGGGAAGACATGGACAATTAGCCAATCATCCAAGGGTAGTATTGAGAATTAAATAATTTTCAAAGCACAAGGAAAATGGAAATTGCAAAGACAATACAGCAGCAGGAACAATCCATAATAGCCCATATACTGGAAGCTAATTCTGCTGTCTATCTTAACCAGCATACTAGCTAATCTGTTTTTTCTATTCATCATCAGTCCATTTTTAAAATGATTTTTTAACAGTCTTTTGAGTGTTTAGTTGAAAACCTCTGTCACATTTACGCACATGTTTAAATGTGGGTTGGCTTTGTGTCTGTATGCATGGCACTGGCACTTTCATGCCTAATGTGAAATGCCCCATCATTAATATATATGATACTGAAAACAGTTGTGATTACAGAAGCTTGTCTCTGTGGGAGAAAATGTTGAGTGCAGAATAAAAAGCCTTCGTGCTCTGTAGAGACAGGAGATTCTCAGTTCTTAGGGGTGATAGCTCTGTTTAATCTTTTCTCTTTTATCTCATCTGATTTTAATCTTGAAGTCTATTTGAATGTGACCTCCAATCTGTTTGCAGATATAAAGGTGCTGGGAACATGGTGACATTTAGGAATCACATCATGCAGGATTGAAGCTACTACAATGTACTCATTACAACTTGCACAACCTAAAAACCCCATCAAAGATTACCCTTTCATTTTCTCTGCTGAAGAAGCTGTTGGCAGGCAGAGATCATGAAGTTAAGATTTTGCATTTCTGAGGTATGAAAATGTCCAGTAATGCAATAATTGAAAACAATTTTGTAGAATTTTTTTCTTCCAAATATGTTATGATCTGTTCCATGTATTCTTTTTGTCATCCACTGTCTTTGCGGTTATCAAAAGTGGGATTGTTTTTAACTCCAGGCTGTGTGTGTAAAATGTTGAAGAAGATATTTGAATGCTGTGTGATTCTGTGGTCTTAAAGGAAAATAGAAAAAGAAAGAGGAAAAAAGTAACAATTTTCTCAGGTTAAGAGATTCGGATGGAGAAAAGCAAGATCAGAGGACTCGTTTCCATCAAAATAAAGGTGAATAACAAAAACAGATTGACAAAAGGGGAAAATAATACCACAGGAATAAATCTGCGATGGCTGACAGTACTTCTTTCCTTCATATCTGAAATGTTAATCGTACATTTTAGAGTGTTTATTCTTATCGTGTAATTAAATTTCTTGGTAAGTGTATAATGTATGATGAAGCATATGCTTACTGAAAGGCAAGACCTTTCCTTTGAATACACTACTGTTCAGAAGTTTGGGGTCACTTAGAAATGTCCTTATTTTTGAAAGAAAAGCATTTTTTTCAATGAAGTTAACATTAAATTAGTTGGAAATCCAGTCTAGACATTGTTAATGTGGTAAATGACTATTCTAGATGCACACAGATGATTTTCAATGTAATATCTACATGGGGTACAGAGGACCATTTCCAGCAACCATCACTTCTGTATTCCAATGGTAAATTGTGTTAACTAATTGTGTTTAAAGTCAAATTGATAATTAGAAAATATTTAATTATGTTAGCACATGAATAAAAGTGTGAGTTTTCATGGAAAATGTGAAGTTTTCTGGGTGACCCCAAGCTTTTGAATGATAGTGTATATCATTTTAAAGACCCACCGCGGAAGATTTTTATGCTCGTAACAAAGTCTCATATTAATGTGGATGAATCTTCGTTATTTACACTTATTAATGCCCCCATTTTCGATTCATGAATCATTTTGGTTTTGTAAATATTTGTATTTTATTAATTTTTTGTCGACTCGTCCAGAATTTCCTGTGAGAGACGGAGCGATTTACAGCAAATACGGTGCGCGTGCGCTGACGGAGCGTAGCAGAGCGGAGCGAGTTGTTTTTAGCAGTAGCAGAGCGGAGAGTTGGTTGAGAAGACGGCACACGTGGAAGTGAACGGAGCAAAGTCTGCAAGCAAAAAGGTTGTCAGATCGACAACGAAGCAAAAGAAAAGTTCATCTTGGACAGGCATTTCAGAGGTGGAGAGAATTCCGGGAGCAAAAAGGAATCAAAACAGTTGCCAAGCTGGCTGTGCTTCTCCTAGACAGGTACGTAACTTTAGCTCTTTGTAAGTCTGATACAATTCTTGTCTTTTGTGTGTGTAGCTTGCGATGTGTGGTTAGTAGACTATGGGATTAGTTTGACTGTGACTGGTTTCGCTCGCTCGTTTACGACGGTTTGCGACAGTGCACGCCGAGGCTCACGGGAAATGTCGCGTTCCGCTAAAATCTTCCTCGGTGGGTCTTTAAAGCATTGCTTTTTGACTTTTCAAAATAATCATTGTCTGCGTCAGGTATTAGCGAAAATCCACTGTTTGCTTGATCTCAATACTAGATGTCTGTATTGTACACAGCACCACTAAAACGTGGATGACTTCATTGCTGTAACTCTACGTATCGATATCTTTCTGCCTATCTATTTCGAGACTAAGTTTCTGCAGGGATGTACTGAAAGTAAGACATTCAGATTGACATTCTGGTAAAGGAAATTATTATTGTCAGAGTGTTGATCAATTTTGGGCAGAATAAAATGCCTATAAAGACGATTGCATCTCTCTTGCATTAAAAGAAAAAAACAAACAAAAAAACTCTAATATGTAATTTGGTGATCATTTTATTGCTCTATATGTATTGTCACTCCTATTCAGTCTATCTGTGTCTATATTGCAGCTTGACTTAAATGTACTAATATTGAAAATGATGTGTAAAGAATTATTTTCACATCTGTTGTTACATTCCTAAGGAGGCACAGTGCAGCTACCGTCCAGCACATTTTAACCATAACTACAATAATTAAATAAATGTAATATTATTTGCTAAAATTCTTTGTTTAAGTGGATTCAGTCACCATAAACTGCAACTATACCCACTTGGGAAAGTTTGCTAAAAATCAGCCAACATGTGCCATTCAATAACTTGGTTGCGTTAAAATTTTAAGTCAGAGCTTTGGCATCAACAGCACAGCGTTCAGAATTGTATTACTGTGTTACCTTTAACCCTTGTGTTGTCTTTGGGTCAGTTCAGTGTTGCCATCTTAGCAACTTTCTCGCTAAATCTAGCGACTTTTCAAAGCTCCTAGTGACTTTTTTTTGTCAAAAGCGACTAGCGACAAATCTAGCGACTTTTTCTGCCATTTTGGAGACTCTGACAGGAAAACTCGGCTCATTCTGCAGTTACTGTTCTCAACGAGCAGCAGGTGCTGCTGTGAGCTTCTCCCCCTCCCAGAGCACAGGCTGTCAGTCCAGTAACCCTGCAGCAGACCCAGTGAGGGGAGGGGGAGACCCACATCACTCCGCGGCCAGACGGCAGATGAATCGCGCATGCGCAGTCACTACAGATCCCATCCAGACTTACGGAGCCATATAAACGAAAATGTTTCTTCACTGGCATGCTAAAATAAACCACAGCATTTAGCCTCTAGTGAAAAAACATATTTTGGGTGTTTTATATTCACTTTTTGGTCTCTTCCACAACATTATTCCTCTCTCCTACAACATTGATTACAATTACATGCAAACTGGGAAATATGCAAAGTAGGCGATGACGTCATTTAGCGACTTCTAGCAACTTTTAGGACAGCCAATAGCGACTTTCCTTACTGAGGAGTTGGCAACAGTGGGTCAGTTTGACCCAAAAATATGTTTAACAGCATAGAAAACACCCTAAAAGACCTTTTTTCAACTTGAAATTCAATGAGTTCTCCTAAAGTGACCCCAACATTAGAAAAAGTGAAACATTGCTTATATTTATATTTTCATTGGGGTTGTACATCAACAGTGTACATAGATGGTCTTTGGGTCAATTTTGATCCGACAGTTAAAAATTACAGTCACAGTGAACTAAAACACACACTCACATCACACAAACCACAATAACACACACATGCACATCCTCCACTGCACGCACACACACACACACACACAAGCACACGCGTGCACACACACACACACACACACACACACACAGAGAGAATGAAAAATTTAGATTGCGTGCTACTGATTGATCTCAGATAAACTATGTGCAGGTGCATTATTGCCCAACCACGACCCCACACAATGCAAGTTCAAAGAAAATACACACACACACACACACACACACACACACACACACACACACGTACGCACACACACAGAAACAGAGGCTGAGTGTGCTACTAATTGATTTCAGAAAAGTAAAACTTTCTAACTTTCTTGTGCAGGTGCCACATCACCCAGCAACAACAAATCTCAAGATTTAACAATTTCAAACAAATGAGACATTTCTTGAAAGCATTGTTTACTAATGGGGAATGTGTTTGGAGGCTATGAAGGTGCTGCAGATGACAGCACCACGATCACCTCTCTTTGCTGAAGCCATGAGTGTGGTTTTCAGTCTCCAGCAGGTAATAGTAGGTCAGATTTTTTTCAGACATCCAGGAGTACCAAGAAGGACTGTAAAACAAATACTGTGTGCTGCAAATATGAGAAATACATTTGCAAAGTCCATGCACCACACCTGTATACTGTCTGACATATGCTAATTAGCACTTAATATGTTCTTCATATTTTTGTTTTACATCTGTTATTTCCTTTTATTATTATTATTGTTATGTACCTTTTGAGTGGGAACAATGATTCAAAAGATGTCAGAAGACTAGCCTTTTGTAGCTGAGTTTTGTAGTTTTCCATTCCATTGTACAGGATACAGTACACTGTTGTTTCTCTTCAAAGGTGCATTTAGAGCTACTTTTTGCACATTTCTGGTACTTTCTTAGAGATAGAAGTACTATCTCTTGCTAAACAAATAATGTTTACACCTATGCAGTACCTTTAGCAACAATAATAGTGATAACAAACCTCTACTTTAGCAAAGAAAACAGTTATAACGTGTGATGCAATTAAAACAAGTGGTTATTAAATACAGTCAAATACAGCAAAAAATTCAGACATTCACAAAGTGTCCGATGCATGGCAGGTTGTTTCTTCATGTAAAATAGATTTTTGGTTTAAAATTCAATAAAGCTGCTCCATTTTAGAGACTCAGTAGAGGCAACTAATTTTTTGACCCTGAGTACAAGGGAAGTGCATAGGATCTGAAGACAACACAAGGGTTAAAAAACAAATGATGACAATGTTTTTCTTTTTTCCTTTTCTTTTTGGTTCCTTCTCACTGTCGCTGACTGCTTACTCATAGAGAATCCACAGCAATCTTTCTATTGTTGGACTCTCTTGTTTGAAATTTGTTGCATGGTCATCACCTTACTGTGGTAAGTCCTATGCAATGACATGTTCTGTGAACTGGCACTACTTTCATACTGTTTTCCCATCATCAATAAAGGATGTTACATTTTACATGAATTTAGGCTTCTCTGTTCCAGTGTGGGTTTTATCTGGCTTCTTGCTAGCATTTAGAAACATGCACAGCAGTTTAATAGATTCTACATTCTAGACTGGTGTTGCTAGGTGTAGATGTGAGCATGCATGGTTGTCCTGTCTCTTTGTGTTAGTCCTGTGATGGACTGGTGACCTGTCCAGGATGTAGCTACTTTTTGCCCAATGTTAGCTGGCATCTGCTGCAGCCCCTAAGCAACTCTCTGCAGGATAAAGCAGGCAAAGGATGGATTGGATGGATTTTAACTGATAGCAACACTTTGTAAGTGAAGTAGGACACTTTAAAAAGACAATTTTCACTCTTGCAGAGAGTAAATGAAAAGTCACTTTCAATAGCTATGCAGATTAACTCATAATGCTCTCAAAAATCAGATTGTCCTCACATGAAACACAGTCATTCATTGTAAGTGGACAAATGTTACCAAGCTTCAAAACTTCAATAAAGCTAACAAAGGCCAGAACTATTTAAACAAAATGATGTTAGTGTGAGTTTAAATCAACAGTATGGTCAATCACAGTTGTTTGATAGTTGCATTGCACGTATTTGTTGACTGACTTCTCTCATGTTACTTTTCTTGGCTCATTTTCTGACTACACCGGCAATATCATTTGGCTGGCTGTCCGAAATTTTATTTTATAGAGCTCCCTAACTTGATCCCACGTTATTTCACGTTTACAGCTTCCTCATTTTCTTCTCAGTTGTTTTACTTTATCGGCATTTTAGGGAAAAATTGAGGATCATTTGAGGGTTTTTCACTGACTGGATACACATAAAACTGGCCACAGAGAAGTGATCAGGAGGGTAGTTGGATACAGAGAGATGGAGAGAAAGCAGTTGCCATAGCAACGGCGTAAGAAAGAGGGTTTGCTTGACAAGATGCAGGAGCTCTGCCATGTGAAGAATTTAACCCTTGCTGAAAAAGTAATGATATCATGAAACTTTCAGATAAATTTCAACAGCAACTTTTCAGAATGTTACCATGTGTTGCTGTATATTTTCAAAGCAAAGACCACTGTTGATACTTTTAATGAGCTCTGCTCCTAGTTGCAATTGCTCTGTAAAAGATTTATTTTATATATAGTACAAATGCATATCTATCTATCTAGCTATCTATCTAGCTATTATTTATTTTTTTAGTGAAAGACTAGTTTATTGCTGGGCTGCACAGTGATATAGTAGTTCGCACTTTCGCCTTGCAGCAAGAAGATCCCTGGTTCGAGTCCCGACCTGGGCCTGGGATCTTTCTGCATGGAGTTTGCATGTTCTCCCTGTGCATGCGTGGGTTTTCTCCGGGCACTCCGGCTTCCTCCCACAGTCCAAAAATATGCTGAGGTTAATTGGTTACTCTAAATTGCCTGTAGGTGTGAATGTGAGTGTGACTGTGTGTCTGTATATGTAGCCCTGCGACAGACAGGCGACCTGTCCTGGGTGTCTCCTGCCTTCGCCCGAGTCAGCTGGGATAGGCTCCAGCACCCCCCGCGACCCTAGTGAGGATAAAGCGGTGTATAGAGAATGGATGGATAGTTTATTGCTGTAAACTCCTGCTTGCCATCTTGTAATCTTGAGTTACACACAATGATGTCATTTTTTAATTTACAGTGGGTACGCAAAGTATTCAGACAAAGGAGTGGCTTCAGAACAACTCTGTCACCGTTCTTGATTGGCCCAGCCAGAGCCCTGACCTAAACCCAATAGAGCATCTCTGGAGAGACCTCAAAATGGCTGTCCACCAACGTTCACCATCCAACCTGACAGAACTGCAGAAGATCTGCAAGGAAGAATGACAGAGGATCCCCAAATCCAGGTGTGAAAAACTTGAGTCATTCCCAAGAAGACTCATGGCTGTACTAGCTGAAAAGGGTGCTTCTATGCTGAAAAAGGAGCTGTAAAGGGGTCAGTCATTTGATTCATAGGTGAGACACCAACCCAACTGAAAGCACACAAAACTTGTCACAACATGACAATGTAATGAAAATAAGTCTTCAGTCCTCTATATTAACACTGGGTCACACAATTTGCAGCGTATTGGCAGTTTTTAGGCTCGAATCACTTTATCTCAAACACACACACCAGATTGAAACGATAAACAGCTAAGAGCCGCCACAGCAGCAGCTGGTGTGGGTTTGGTTCGTGCTGTGGGACCTCCCTCAAGGAACCTGACAGTTACTAATGCTGAACAAGCAGAGGCTGAGAAGAAGGTGCACTTATACACACATAGGTATGTATTTGAGAAAATGTACACCTGTACTTCCTATCTTCCTCACACTTCAGCGCACATTTTCTGTCTCGTATTCTCTATAGTACACACACACACACACACACACACACACACACACACACACTGAAAAAGGAGTGTGTCTTTAGTCTGTTTTAGCTTGATAGGAACCAACACTTGAAATGTAGAGAGGTCTTGCTTAGCTGACCAGTTGGGGGCCTGGTGTGTGTGTGTGTGTGTGCATTCCAACCAGGTAGAAAACCAGTTTCTTTGTTGTCAGTTGCTTTTAGTGCAACCAGTGGTGATCTCATTACCCAGCAGCTTACCGGCCGGGCTCCCAGCCAATAAAATCAATCTGGCTCAAAAGGCAATTGGCATTTTCTACGAGAGGACAAAAGCAACTGAAAGAGGTAAGACAGAGAGAGTGAAAAATTAGAATAGGTGAAGGACAAAGAGAGTAAAAGCAATTAGGAAAAGATTTTTTAAAAAAGGAAGAAGCAGGGAAGGCATGATGTAGAGAGAACGTATGTGCAGAAATCTAGAAACAAATTTGATTCCACATGACGACAACACGACTTTTTAGCAGATGAATTTGGTGTTAAAGCATGTTTCGTAAAATCATCCATGAGTAATGTGAACTATGGCTTGTGAATACAACCAGAATCTACATCCTGTTTTACATTTTTTTCTTATGATTTGTTTTAAATAGTGAAGTGCATTCTCTAATGGCTGTCTCGTGAATTCTATGCAGGTCTTTGACCAGCTAACGATATTTCATTATAACACCTGACAGTTGGCCATCACCCTTAATCAGTGGTCATTTTGGAGTCTGACCTCCTGACCTGAAGTTTTGACTCTGCTATCAGCAGGCTTTTGTCAATTTTTAGTCAATTGTAAGAATTACAGTTTTTGTTAGTTTTAGTCGAATTTGCATCTGTGGCATTTTAGTTCAATGTATTTGGAATTTCTGACTTTTGTAATCATTTTGAGGCTACAGCAGCCATCTTTGTTGTGTACAGTCATTCTGGTTGAAGGTGTTATCTATCTATCTATCTATCTATAAATACACCTCTGTAAATCAGTCATCATTTCCAATATGGCTCTTTTAATGAATTCTTCTATCTCCTTTGTGGCTGCTTTTCCTCTTATTGTAGAGAACTGTAAATAACCTACTTTTTTTTTATTTTAAAGATGTCTTAACTTCTGATATCATCACTGAAAGACACACACTATTACTGAATTTTAGATGCTTATTATTAATGGTAGTTTGTGAAGTGGCTAACTCAAGGCTCTCTGAACCAGCCAGAACTCTCACTATGTCCAACCTGGAGAATGGTCTGGCTCCACCTAGTTAAATTGTATCTTTTTCAGCATCTGGTTTGCTGTTTGGAGGTGGTCATTGTTGTTTCCTTGTCATGTATGATGGTAATCTGTTTGTGTTCCATGATAAATTTTCACACGATACAGATCGTGTGAAAATTTATATATATATATATATATATATATATATATATATATATATATATATATATATATATATATATATCTATGTAACCATTTTTGGCTGTATATAGCCATAAATTATGGCTATGTATACTGGATTAAGATGCGAAATAAGATTGTTATTGTTTATGAAAAATAATGCAATTCATTTGGTTGTTCAGTTAAGGAGATTTTGAAAATAGTTACACACAATGGGAGGCGAGAAGAAATGTGTGAAAAATACAGTAGAAACAGCAGACTTATACCTGAAGTTTACATCTGGTGAGTCAGATTGCTGATATACTGATAAGAAATCTTCCAGGTGTTTTTAGTTGATTGAAGTTTTTTTTCACACTTAATTTATTACTTCTAACTTATTCTAAGTTAAAACATAATATTCCTTCTAATAAGTATTTTTTTTAAAAGTATTGCTTTATTATTTAGATCATTTTTAGACACTTTTTGTACTTCAAATTTTCACTTATGTTAATTTAATGACTGTTATGGTAATTCAATTCCATACTATATCCAGTTGAGATTCCTGGTTGAGAGGGACAATTTATCAGTACAAAATTGATTGTTTATTGTGTGAAACTTTATCCCCTGACAGGTTTTAGCTTAGGAACATTTTTATACATTATAACCCTTGTGACTTAGGTAGTTCCTACAAGAAGAGCGCAGGAATGCATTCATTATCATCTGCACAGTTTTATTTTAGGACTGATTGATCCACACACACAAAAAAAACATGAATAAGGAGACACATACTGACCCAAATCATGCATTTTTCAAAACCCGTATGAGAGAAAAAAAGGATTCCTCTACAATTTTAAACTTGATGCAATTACGCTGGATGTGTGGAGTGTTTCAAGGCCAGGTCATTGCCACAGGCTCGTTGTTATGTTCCTCAAGCTCTTCTTGAACAACTTATGAGATTTATAGTTTGTTGACAAAGAAAGTGTACCCTACTCTGGTAGACAAGAATGCTACAAGCTGTTTTGTTCCATAAAGTCAGAGAGATTCAGGAAACAAATGTAACCATTTTAGGATTTTATCTAATTATTTTCAGACAAAAACACCTAAATCATGATTCTTTACTTGTATTTGTCATTTCTGGTACGTGATTTGCACTTCTGCTGTAAAGCACTATGGAGAAGCACGTCGGCTAAGTGCCCGGAAAATACAGAGTGCAGGGAGAAGATTTAGGCAGGAGTGATAGACATGACAATTATAATATGGGATTTTATACCTGGACATAAACCTGTAAGCAGAGACAATGGGAGAGCGGTAGAGGTGGAAGTGATCAGCTCAGATTTCCTGCAGAGTATATGAGCTCAGATTTGAGACACTGTCCTGCGATCATAAATCTCTGCTGCTGAAGTTGATGGATGGATAGATAGGAATGCACACAACTGCATCTCCTGTGACTTGTAATGTTGACAATCTGTGTGCTAGATGTTATTTACAAGTCACTTTAACAACAAGAGCATCAGATAAATGTTTTTTTTTAATGTATATGTATTGAATGAGCACTTCTACCCTGTTCTGTATCTGATGGTAAAAATAAGAGAGCTAATTATGTTGTCACGGATGAGTGGTGCTGACTTCAGTCTTGCTGCTTTTCTTGTGTTGCTTGGCACCACAATAACAATGGGTAGTTTAGGACTGAACTAATAAAAGGATGCATTTTTCAAATCTGACAAAGACACTGTCATAATATGTTGAGAGGCTCAGGTTAGATTTATGCAGGCACAGTAGATAAAAAGGATATATCTTAGTAACTGATAATGAGGGCATGGCATCATTTGTCATTAATTAGCTGTCAGGCATGGCCATTTCAGTCTGACTTCAAGCTATGCTGATGGTGTGACACTAATAATGGAAATGTTGCTCTGCTGATTTAGATACAAGGCGTAGCATAACTCTTCCCAGTGCCTGGGTGATGGATCCTAATGACTTTTGGCCATCCTGGATTTGGCAGTGCTGTAGGTTTTTTTTTTTTTTTTTTTTTCTGGTGTAACGACAGAGTTGTTAAGATATTTGTTCAGACTAAATAGGAACCTACCTTTGGTCTTAAGGGAGTTAACCTGTAACCTTCAACCAAATCACTTCCCACTTCTTTAAGACTCACAAACATTGTTTAGTCTATCAGTAGTTATTCTTTGCATTTAATTCTTTATTTTTCCGTTATCTTTGTTTTTTTCTGTTTGTAAAACATTTCGTACCAGTAGCTTGGAAAGATGCTTCACATGTGAACATTAGTTTCACCACCAAATACACCGAGGAACAGAATCAGACCACATTCTCTAAAAACAAAAAATATATATTATTTTCCTCATTAGTATGTCCATGTCCATTGTTAATATGTAGTTTTTTGTTTGTTTGCTTGCTTTTTTATGCTATAAGACACATCATTAATGAAATGAGTGGTCACAGCGGAGCATTTCTACCTTTAAACCTCATTGTACTGAAGACAGTCTTCGAAGTAAAGATACAGAAATGATTTCATATATAACAAACATGAGGAGCCAATCCTGTCAGCTTGCAGGGCGGGGTTTTCTATATCATTATTTCTCTTTAGAATCACCTTTTGGTTTGAAAATGTGTGGCAGTTTCACACTTGAGGTTGCACAAGTAGTGAAAGAGTGGTTGGAAATAAGAGACAGAGAGGAAATAGATCTGTACATTCTAGTGCAGGTAATGGTTCCATCTAAGGCTTTTCAAGACAGCAAGGCATTATTGTCATGGGAACTGTTATCCACAAAGATGAGATTGCTGAGGCTTAATCAACATCCAGAGGAAATTTTAAAGAAAGAGAGATAGCTACAGTGAGTGTACAATATTCCTATGTTTTTTTCAGTGTTTCTATGGATGGCTTCAGTTTGAACTTATTATCCCGTTTTCTGTTATATTCAGCTATTACAGAAAAAGTGAGCTGAATTACCTCACCATATCATATTATAGATGTTAGATGTTACTGTCAATAAGTACTTTTATATTCTACTCAGCTGGACAGAAATTAGTTATGATTAGTGTTGCAGGTTAGAGTGCAGACAGTAATTAGTGTGGGAAAGAAGAAGAACAACAACAACATTCGAACAGTGGGGTTTTAATTATAGTAGAGTAGAAAAAAGAGGTCTGCTTTCTCAGAAATTATGAAACACTCCGGACTGAACTGTAAAAATGAATTTTCAATTTGTTGTCAGTATACATTACCGTTCAAAAGTTTGGGGTCACCCAGGCAATTTCATGTTTTCCATGAAAACTCACACTTTTATTCATGTGCTAACATAATTGCATAATGTTTTTCTAATTATCAATGAGCCTTTCAACACGATTAGCTAACCCAATGTAGCATTAGAACACAGGAGTGATGGTTGCTGGAAATGTTCCTCTGTACCCTTATGTAGATATTCCATTAAAAATCAGACATTTCTAGCTAGAATAGTTATTTACCACAATAACAATGTCTAGACTGTATTTCTTATTAATTTAATGTTATCCTAAAAGGACATATTTAAGAGACCCCAAACTTTGAACAGTAATGTGTATAATGTAATATCATATAATACAATACAGTATATTACAGCACTGTTCTTTTGCCAGAAATGCAAGATAGTGACCTAATCAATACTTTATACATTTATCAGAGTCAGAATCCATTTTATTGTGATTATACAATGCATAATGAAATTGTTCAATGCATTTACATACATTTAGAAAGTTAATTCTAGATCGTAAATGTCATATATGGCACTTCATTTACAAGATAATCTTTACCCATTCTATCTACCCAATACAGACAGTATAAATATATGGGTTGTTTATGTAATTAAATTAATAAAATAATTAAGAAATTTAATTGCTTAATTATTTATATTTTTGGAAAATAACACGTCTATATGTGTCTATTTCGTTGAAGGAACGTCACTTTAAGGGCCAGTGTGAGTGGAAGTTCAGCTTAGACTGAGAATATATGGAGTTAGAACAGTCTCATAATCCACAAATGCACACAGAAGAATTCACACGTGAACTGGGATTCACAAATGTAAACTGCAATCCACAAATAAATTAAGAAAGTTCACAAATGTATTTCTGCATTCACAAACTGCTTTTGTGTTTGAATCTTTTTTGAGACTGCTCTGCTGTCAGCTCGATCCACAAATGCATTTTTTTCAACACGGAAGTTTCTGTCGCCAATCAGATGTCTCCCTCCTTTCAGCCAATCACAAAAACTCACCCCACGTGGGGGTGGGTGTACTGTTCAGCCAATCATATGAACGCGTCCGCACAGCGTTATACTTGACCGTGTCATTGGGCTGAAGAGTGAAGCTGCCCGTCGGAGAGACCATGGCGTCTGATGGGGACAATAGACCCTTTATTTGTTTACAAACATTGTGACGTTTTTTGTGGCCGGGGCTTATGCTGGAGGCAAAAGCTGAGCGAGAAGTCAAGCGGGACTGGGAGTATATAGTTTGCGCTGGGAGTTTGCAGCGCAAAATATTATTTTTATTAGCGATTTTTTTTGTACTGAAAATGGCTGGAATTGACTGCAGCTGATCGTCTCTGGAGAGACAGCAGGTCCGATTTGTGGCACTGGCAGCGAGCAGTGACACTTTTTGTGGCACCGCTGCGGTGACACGGTTAATGCCACTGTTTGGGCGAGATGCCACTGCCGCAGCGGCATGTCCAGTGGCCTCTGGAGATGCCAGCAGAGATACCACGGTTAATGCCACTGTTTAGGGAACATGCCACGGTTAATGTCAGTATCAATGTCACATTGAGCCTAGTCTCAATGTGATAGAGACGAGGCTCTATCAACTTTTCTAAAATGTCGTCCTGCTGTGTTTTTGGATGCCAGAATAGGAGGAATGACATTGGCGAACGCAAATTAAAGTTTTATAGGATTCCACCGAACACTCGTGCTCAGAGGGAACGAAGACAGTTGTGGTTAAATGCACTGAGGCGAAAAGACTGGACAGAGACGATCAGCTGCAGTCAATTCCAGCCATTTTCAGTACAAAAAATCGTTAATATTCTGTTTGTAAATAAAAAATATTCAATTCAATTCAGTTCAGCTTTATTCCAGACACTGGGTCCAAATACACACACCATAAGAACAAGGACACAACAAGACACACAAAAAAATACAATCAAAAACAATAACCCGTTAAATATGACGAGAAATACAGGGAATATTGGACGCGCATCGCGAGGTGCATTTCCTTGAAAACGACCGATTCGTGGATTATATACAGACTTCAAGACATGTTTTGGACAAAATAGTTTACTGGCTTGTGTCGTCTGGATGTCCAAGGTTGGATTATGGCCGTTTTTTGTGGAATCTTTTCATCTGTGTGTAATAATGAACCCGAAAATGTGAGTCGCGCTGTGTACGTTGAAGCCGTGTACAGAGAAAGGATGGATGGATATTCGTTGTTTGTAGGACAAATGTGTTTATATTACCCGCTGTGGTAATCACATCTGAAAGTGGTTTATACCGGCGGATTCGTGAGAATCTAAGCTTTCCATCGGCGTATAATGTTTATATAATCGCGTTTGCAGTCTTTGGACATTCTTTAAATTCCTATGCAAATTAGTAGGTGTACCACCGGCGGTACACTGAAGTTTAACGGGTTAAAAATGCTCGAGTTTGCGCTGCAAACTCCCAGCGCAAACTATATACTCCCAGTCCCGCTTGACTTCTCGCTCAGCTTTTGCCTCCAGCATAAGCCCCGGCCACAAAAAACATCACAATGTTTGTAAACAAATAAAGGGTCTATTGTCCCCATCAGACGCCATGGTCTCTCCGACGGGCAGCTTCACTCTTCAGCCCAATGACACGGTCAAGTATAACGCTGTGCGGACGCGTTCATATGATTGGCTGAACAGTACACCCACCCCCACGTGGGGTGAGTTTTTGTGATTGGCTGAAAGGAGGGAGACATCTGATTGGCTACAGAAACTTCCGTGTTGAAAAAAATGCATTTGTGGATCGAGCTGACAGCAGAGCAGTCTCAAAAAAGATTCACACACAAAAGCAGTTTGTGAATGCAGAAATACATTTGTGAACTTTCTTAATTTATTTGTGGATTGCAGTTTACATTTGTGAATCCCAGTTCACATGTGTGAATTCTTCTGTGTGCATTTGTGGATTATGAGACTGTTCTAACTCCATAGAGAATAACCCTGAAAAAATAAGCTTTATCTCAATGTCTACAAGCTACTGGCATGAAACCACCATATCACAGGCACTATAAGCTCTGCTGAAGGGCATCTGTGTGTATGCATGCTAAGTTGATATCAGAAAGAGGGTAGCCAGGATGTGTCATTAACTTAGGCCACGTTATTGGCCACTGCGGTAAAACAGATTAAAGGTGACACTTGTCAGCCATCTATTGGGGATTTTTTACTGCTTTGTTGATATAATGATGGCTTTAAATGGCTTTCTGGGATTTTATGCCAAGCTGAGAAGAAAAAAAAAATACACAGGATGTCTCACATATTCCATGTGGGATTAGAAAGATGCCAACACTGCCAAGGTTAGAGGTTTAATTCCTGCTGGAGCTGAAAATATAGATGAAGGCACTTGCATCACTCGGGTGTAGTATCTGTACTGTGGTGGCTACATACTAAATATACACCATTAAAGTAAAGCATTAGGGAGATATATCCATTACATGGCATATATTACTATTGAAGGTAAGACATAAAACTGAGGACAAACCAAAGAATGTTTAACTTTTTATGACCCTATGAGGAGATGCTCAAATGATGCAACCTGAGCAAATTGACTGCAGTGTTATACAGTGTCCAACAGTATTTGAACACCATCTTGCATTGACTGATGTGACACACACACACATGCACGCACACACACCCACACACACACCCCTATAGCGTCAGAATCGATTCAAAACAATCAAAGAAACTCGCAGCAACATGTGTGTACATGCATGATAATTATGTTACGCGTGCGTGCGTGCGTGCGTGCGTGCGTGCGTGCGTGCGTATGGCGTCAGAATCGTGTCAAAAAGCGTGCGCAGCTATCAAATGAACGTGTCACACGCGCGCGTACTTTGACGCCTGTGCGCCTGACGCGTAATGCAGTTTCCCCATTGACTTATAATGGCCTCCCGTTCATGCGTGCGTTCACGTGTGATCATTGCTGCGCACCAGCAATCACACTACGCGGAGCGGTCACGCGTAAAATTCATGCGTTTTTTTTTACAAACGCAGGCATTAACGCTCACATGAAGATAATAGAACATTTCGGTCACGCACTCACACGTACGCGGAAATGACGTGCGCGAACTCTGTCACGCGTAACAAGAAGCTGCGTGCGTATGAAGCAGCGTGTACACGCCTGTCTGTCACTTTTTGACAAATACTTTTACGCGCTCACACACGCGTGCGGTCGCAATTTCTGATTGTACACAATAGTTGTTGATCTGCACCGTGCGCAGCATAACGCGTAACATGAGCACGTCGTGTAGTTGTTTGGTTCCAGCTGATGGCGCTATTGTTCCAAAACACGGGGATAAACTTACCCAGTTTTTATTATTATTTAAATTAGGTTCTCAGGCTTCACAGCCCCGAGCCACTAGGCTGCAGTTCTTCTGACGTTTATTATTATTCCATAATTCATTTAGCTTAGCTACTTAGCCTCAAATACGTTTGCATCCATTACATAGCGGTTAAACTTCTTTTCCTTTCGGCTTTTCCCTTCAGGGGTCGCCACAGCGAATCAATTGCCTCCATCTAACCCTGTCTGTTGCATCCTCTTCTCTCACACCAACTACCTTCATGTCCTCTTTAACCACATCCATAAACCTCCTCTTTGGTCTTCCTCTAGGCCTCCTGCCTGGCAGTGGGAAACTCAGCATCCTTCTACCAATATATTCACTCTCTCTCCTCTGGACATGTCTGAACCATCTCAGTCTGGCCTCTCTGACTTTATCTCCAAAGCCTCTAACATGTGCTGTCCCTCTGATGTACTCATTCCTGATCCTATCCATCCTGGTCACTCCCAAAGAGAACCTCAGCATCTTCAGTTCTGCCTCCTGTCTTTTCCTCAGGGACACTGTCTCCAGACCAAACAACATGGCTGGTCTCACCACAGTTTTGTAAACCTTTCCTTTCATTTTAGCTGAAACTCTTCTATCACACCTGACACTTTTCTCCAGCCGTTCCAGCCTGCCTGTACACGCTTCTTCACCTCTTTTCCACACTCTCCATTGCTCTGGACTGTTGACCCTAAGTGCTTAACCCTTTACGCTTCAGTGCGTAGTTGGTGTACCGCCGGCGGTACACCTACTAATTTGCATAGGAATTCCAAGAATGTCCGACGGCTGCAAACCTGATTATACAAACACTATACGCCGATGGAAAGCTTAGATTCTCATGAATCCGCCAGTATAAACCACTTTCAGATGTGATTACCACAGCGGGTGAGAAAAACACATTTGTCCAACAAAAACAAATATTCATCCATCCGTTCTCTATACACGGCTTCAACGCACACAGCGCGACTCACATTTCCGGGTTCATTATTACACACAGAAAAAAAGATTCCACAAAAAACGGCCATAATCCAACCTTTTACATCCAGACAACACAAGCCAGTAAACTATTTTGTCCAAAACATGTCCTGAAGTCGGTATAAAATCCACGAATCGGTCGTTTTCAAGGAAATGCACCTCGCGATGTGCGTCCAATATTCCCTGTATTTTTCGTCATTTTTTTAATTTAAAAATAGAATATTAGCGATTTTTTGTACTGAAAATGGCTGGAATTGACTGAAGCTTAAAGGGTTAAAATCCTCCACCTTCTTGATGTCTTCTTCCTGTAACCTCACTCTTCCACTTGGGTTCCTCTCATTCACACACAGATACTCCGTCTTGCTGCGGCTAACCTACATAGCGGTTAAACAAACGCAATAAATTGATGATAGTATCTATATTTACCTTTATAGATGATTTTAATTACGAGACAGAGGTCAGCTGTTGTCCGGGAACATCCGTGATCACGCTACTGGTGGGACACAACTGTACCGGATTTCAGCTGAAAGCTGCTGTTCTGTGCAAACTGTCATGAGACATTTTTATTGTGATATACCCTTCACTGCTGTTAGCTTTTGTTTTAATAAATTGTTTGACATGAGGAAATCACTATTGCATGTTTCTACTTAAATGCCCTACTTTCATGATTTAATATCACCATAGCATTAATTTTTACAATTTCCATAAATGTCACCTGAAAGTTGAGTAACTTTTTGTGAGTAGTGTATGTAGACATGTAATGTAAGCACACTTCAATAATATATCTGCTGCAGTAGTGCAGTTTATCTAGCTTGGTGTGACATGTTGTAAGAAACAACATACTGGTATGTTGCTGATATGTTTCAGATTGAAATCTGCTTGAAAAGCAAAACTGATTATCTGTCAAAATGTGTGTACGTAGAAGTGTGCACTTAACACTGAATAAAATCTCTGTAGATTATAGACAAAACACGCATCTTTCATCACAAATATATTTGTATTCACCGAAAGTGCAAGAGTAAAATACCAGTGTACTTAAATAGCTAAGAAGGAAAAGAATTTATAAAAAATATGATTACTTTTTCTAAAAAAGGCAGGAATAGTGGACAATGCAGTTTATTTCTGTGACAGTCGCTCCAGCACCGACACCATGCGTCCCATCAGTCCAGCAAAGGTGATTGAATTTTCATCAGTCCTCTGGATGTTCTGGAGCAGGGCAGTGGTCAGGTCTCGGTGTCTTCAGATCTGTTCCAAGAACCGTTCCTCTGACGTCTCCAGATACTGCAGCAGATCCACAGTAGCATCCTGGTTCCTTTATCCTGCATAAAAGCACCCAAGCAGCATTAGTTGTCAGTAATTATTTTCTATATTCATGAACACAGTTAACTTATTACCTCCGCCAGGAGGTTATGTAATCATCGGTGTTTGTTTGTCTGTTTGTCTGTTAACAGCATAACTCAAAAAGTTATGGACGGATTTTGGCGGCCATCTCTCAATTGTACAGAGTCCTTCAAAAAAATCCTGGATGCAGACGGTGATCCGGATCACCTCCAAAATCTATTCGATTGTTACTTTTGCTCTTCCGGACATTCTGTAAAAATTTGGTGAAAATCTGTCCATAACTTTTTGAGTTATGCTGTTAACAAACAGACAGACAGACAGATGGCCTGGCGGAAGTCTGCGCTCTCTGCATGCTTTTCTAGTTATTTCTGTTGTAGAAGTGTGTATGTGTGTGTGTGTGGCTGTGTGGCTGTGTGACTGTTTGCGTGTGTATGTGTGTGTGTTGATAGGGAGTATGATGGGAGTTGAGTTGGGAGGGATGTGGGGCATTGTCTTTTTATTGTTTGTTTTTAACTTGTTAAGCACTTAGTGCTACTTTATGTAAGAAAAGTGATGTAGAAATAAACTTTGATTGATTGATTGATTAAAATAAATGTTGTACGTTGTGATTTTAGGATGAGCCAAAAGATAACATATTGATCATGTTGATGTCTGCGTAGTCTAAACAAGTCTTACTTGATTTTTTTATTGTAAATGTATGGTGTTAATTAATTAAATCAAAATCTTACTTGATTTGGCCTGTAGCGAGGAGGACAGCATGAAGGAGCTGCAGGACGGAACCAGTAAGCTGCAGAGTAGTGATCCTGGTAACTGGACCTCATCATCCTAGGCCGACAACTAAATAAAATTAACAAGAAATGTTGTTGATAGCATCTGTAATTTAAAACCATTTTCTCCATTAATTATTAATTTGTCCGTACGATGTTAGAAAATGTTACAAAAAATGCCTGTAATAATTTCCAGTAGTGCTAAATGCCTTGATATATTTGAGCAACAACTAAAAACCATCAAAGAAATCTGTGTATAAGTAATGAATGCATTGGATTTCCACATCTGCAAAGCTGGAAAATCACAGAACAATCAGCATTTTACCTTGAAATTATAAAAAATAGCTGCACATTACCAGTATTCCTCACTTCATTGTGTTAATTTGATCTTCTGAATAAGTTTTAGACTCGTGTTAATAATGTTAAACAGTTTATTGGTTCTTCAAGGGAAATTTCAATGATTATCATATAGTTCAGCAATATGATTAATGGGCCATTGTGTAACAACGTGGGAGGTTCTGAATACAGGTCTGGTAATGAAATATAGTTGCTGTTTCTCAGGTTTTATAAGACGGTTTTCATAGCTTGCTAGCTTAGCAGTGGCTAACTGGTTAGCAAATAGTCGACCTCTGATCCTGTGTCCGGACCACGTTAGCTGGCGTAACGTTCATAATATTGATGAGGATCTGTTGTAGCTGGCGTATTCATAGTCGGCTAACAGCAGGGTGTTTAAGAAATAAAACTTACCTATCAGGATCGGTACTGCGGCCTGCATCAACTCCTGCTCAGCTGTTGCGTTCAGGGACCCGGTTGGAATCACGGAATGCAGCCGGAAAAAATTGGGGCTCTTTTTGGCCAAAAACTGCTGCGTCCCGACTGCCTTTTCTGGTTCTTGTAGTCATTTCTGAACTTTTTAGTTGTTGAGGTGTTAGTCAGGCTCCGTTCGTACAGCTGTAGCCGTCTCCCACTGGATTGTTTCGAACACCGGTGTGGTCCAAGAGGCTCCCTCTAACTTCCACTGAATTTCATATGAAGACCACAGTTCCAGGAAGCTTTGGGTCTCCTCCTCAGACCGTTGCTGCTTGGATTTTGCTTCTATATTTACCGGTTTTTAAAACACAAACACTGAACATTACTGCTGCTCGCTCGGCTGTTTAAAAACGGCGCTTCTGTGTTTCCCCTGTTGACGGTCGGACTGTAACCCCAGCCCCTGACGTACTGGGCTCTCACCTCAGGCCACCTCTGGCCCAGCAACGAGTTGGGGCAGGTGCGAGTCCCAGTTTTTGGAGCCCGGAAGCGGCCCACCGCCTGTCGAAAAACAAAAAACCGGAGCCGAATCGGCCACCGACTCTAACCTCGAACCAGAACTGCCTCGGTCGAAAAGGGGAGACTCTTCTTCGTCTTCTTCTTTTCCACCAGTATGGCTCACTGCTGCCTCCCCACTGTTGCCAACTCCTCAGCAAGGAAAGTCGCTGTTGGCTGTCCTAAAAGTCGTTAAATGACGTCATCGCCTAATTTGCATATTCCCCAGTTTGCATGTAATTGTCATCAACCTTGTAGGAGAGAGGAATAACGTTGTGGAAGAGACCAAAAAGTGAATATAAAACACTCAAAATATGTTTTTGTACTAGAGGCTAAATGCTGTGGTTTATTTTAGCATGACAGTGAAGAAACATTTTCATTTATATTTCGCTCCGTAAGTCTGGATGGGATCTGTAGTGACTTTGCGCATGCGCGATTCATCTATCGTCTGGCCGCAGAGTGATGTGGGTCTCCCCCTCCCCTCACTGGGACTGCTGCGGGGTTACTGGACTGACAGCCTGTGCTCTGGGAGGGGGAGAAGCTCACAGCAGCACCTGCTGCTTGTTGAAAACAGTAACTGCAGAATGAGCCGAGTTTTCCCATCAGAGTCTCCAAAATGGCAGAAAAAGTCGCTAGATTTGTCGCTAGTCGCTTTTGACCCAAAAAAGTCGCTAGGAGCTTTGAAAAGTCGCTAGATTTAGCGAGAAAGTCACTAAGTTGGCAACACTGTGCCTCCCCTGGCTGACTAAAATGAAAAGGCCAACTACGCGACACGCTCATGTGAGGCGGACTGGTACGCACGGTGCAGAAACGTTCTATTGTGTATGGCGACCGCACGCGTGTGTGAACGCGTAATAGTATTTGTCAAACAGTGACAGACAGGCGTGTACGCGCTGCTTCATACGCACGCAGCTTCTTGTTACGCGTGAAATACAATCTGCACATGACAATGCACGCACGCACGCGTAAGAAAATAATCATGCGTGTACAGACACGTTGCTGCGAGTTGCTTTGATTGTTTTGACACGATTGTGACGCCATACATGCGTGCATGCGTGCGTGCGTGCGTTGTAACATGCAGATTGTATTTCACGCGTAACAAAAAGCATGTGAAAAAGGTTGCAAATACCATCAGATTTAATTTACAAAATTTTAAACAAATCAGACCATTCATCATTACAGAGGCAGCTAAGTCTTACCTTCACTGTATGATATTTTCTCACATTAAATACTGTTTCACAGTCTGGTCTTTTGCTGATGTTATTGCACTTAAACCAATAGAGCAGCTTTTTAAAAAAGCTATTAAGATTTCATATATGTGTTTTAATGGAGAAATACAAGTTTTTAACATTTGAAAGTTTTAAAATCTTATAAATAATTGTCTCATATATAGAGTTCTGAACGGCTTAGCCCTGCCACCACTTAATGGATTTATTAAACAAAAGTCCAGCTTAAAGAACACTCGCTCCACAGTAAGGGGGGACTGTGAAGTGCAATATCGTGGTTGTGAATTCTCAAAAAATGTACTATCCATTAAGGGCTGCTCCAGTTGGAACGATCTACTGTTGACAGTTAGAAAAAGTACCACCTATGTCTCTTTTAAGAGGCAACTTAAAGAATGGCTGTTACAGCAACACTCATGTGACCATTAGAGAGTCATTCAGAAAGTTACAAGAGCATGTCAGTTTTAAAATGATAGGATGATGTGTGTATGAGCGAGAGAGAAAAGTGTAGGTTGTGGTTGAATGTTTAGTTTAGTTTTTATATTGTATCTTTGTCCTGTCTTGTTTTTTTGCTTAATGTCCTGTATGTTCTTGTTTTGGTGGTATGTCTTTTACCCCATGGGACAACAGATGGAAATTAGCCTTGAGCTAAATCTGGCATATTTACATCGTTGTATGTTCATTAATATGCACTGTCCCATTCAAATAAAATAATAAATGAAATGAATGAACAAGCTGCATACCTATGAAGCAGTGCCTGCACGCCTGTCTGTCACTGTTTGACAAATACTGTTATGCGTTCACACACACGTGCGGTCGCAATTTCTGATTGTACACAATAGAACGTACGGCACGGTGCAGATCAACGTTCTATTGTGTACAATCAGAAATTGAGACATATGCACGCAGCTTCTTGTTACGCGTGACAGAGTTCGCACACGTCATTTCCGCGTACGTGTGAGCGCGTGACCGAAATGTTCTATAATCTTCATGTGAGTGTTAATGTGTGCATTTGTAAAAAAAACGCATGAATGTTACGCATGGCCGCTCCGCGTCGTGTGACTGTCGGAGTGCAGCAATGATCATACATGAACATGCGTGTGAACGGGAGGCCATTATAAGTCAATGGGGGAACGAGATTACGCGTCAGGCGCACAGGCGTCAAAGCACGCGCCTGACACGTTCAGTTGATAGCTGCGCACGCTTTTTGAAATGATTCTGACGCCATACACCCCCCCTACACACACACACACACACACACGACACACACACACACACACACACACACACACACACACACACACACACACTCTAAGCTCATAATAATAGACAGACAAGACTATTAGAATTCATGATGTGATTTCCAACTGAAATTACATCAGCCTCCTTTTGACTGTTTCAGAACCCATTTCCATACAGACACACATCCAGGCAGACACACGTCTGCAGACAGACAGTACAACGCCTTGTGAGACTCTTGTTGGAAATGTTGATTAGATATTAAATAACTAAGAAGATAAGTAGCTCAGATACACACACAATGTCGACTGTTAGACACACACAGTCAACACTGATTAATGTTCGAAATGCTGCTGCAGTACATGCCCGAATCCAGCTTCGGGACAGAGCAGCATCTCAACGGAAACATTACAGATCCATTATCTGTACACATGAAGCCAAATTCAGTCTTAACAAATCTATTGAGTTTTGTATAATTAGAAGAGATGAAGCCATATTATTATGATAATGATTTTTAATCTAAATAATTTGCACCGCTGCTGCATGAGTAATCTCCTGTAATCCTTTTTGTACAGTAGCTTATGCAAATTTGTTTCTCTGGTGTCACATGACAGATGACCTGGGTTCTTTCATATGTACACAAACTGCTGTGATAAAATAGTATGTTTGATAAAGGATATCTGGTCATCTAGGAAATGCATCGCCTAATATACTAATGAGCATGCATGAAGCATATGTGATTATTGTAACATTCTCCTGTTTTCTATTTCAAGGTTTGCATGAAATGAGATTTATCAAACTCTATTAACTGCATGAAAACGATCTCATTTCAGTCTTAACATGGCCATATAATGCTACTTCTCATGTGTGGATAGGTTTAAACATCTTAATTGGATAGCTTGCAGTGACAGGTGATCACACATAAAGAGGGAAAAATCACAGATGAAATCAGAGGCCAAAAGCCATCCAACTTGCTAATTAGCAGCTGTCAAGGGCATAGATCACGGTATTAGAGAAGATAATAGAACAGCTTATGTTACAGTGTGACTGAGAGTCATACTGGATGTTGACCTGCAGGAAGACAATTTTGTACTGACTACTATAATTTCCAAATTGGCAAACAATGATGGTGACTTTTCCCAAAAATATTTCCCGCGTAAATGATCTGTATTTATATAGCGCTTTTATAATACCTGCAAGGTACCCAAAGCGCTTTACATTATACGTCACATTCACCCATTCACACACACATTCACACACTGATGGCGGAAGCTGTTAGCAAGGCGCTAACCACGACCCATCAGGAGCAATTAGGGGTTAGGTGTCTTGCTCAGGGACACCTCGACATGAGCACGACGGGCCGAAGATCGAACCGGCAACCCTCCGGTTGCAAGACGGCCACTCTACTCACTGAGCCATGCCTCCCCATAGAAATGAAACCAGCTCTCATATCTCAAACATAAAACACCCACCAAACTGCAGATTTTGTGTGGTGCTCTTCTACTGTGTAGTATATTAGCAAAACTAACTCCCTTTGACAAGTTCCAACAACGGTATTACATCATGTTATATGTCAATTTTTAAGTTTTTCCTTGTTTTTTTCCGGATTTTACATGAAAGTAATATGTCACTGGGATGTTCTGAAGGAATATAAAGTCATCCCTTTCACTTAGCTTTCAGAAACTTCAGTTCTGTTTGTTCATCTGTGTGTTTTGATCTGCGCTAGTCTTTTCATCCAATAAAAAAGGGGGAAAAAGAACAGAACAAACTGTGATCCTGAGTCAGACCTCAGAGAGCTGAATGAGCTAAAGTAATTACTGCACTGTGCTACTCTGTTAGGCAAAATATTATTTCCCAAAAGTGAAAACACTTGACCAAGTAACAACCCCTTCACATCAATGAAGACTTATTTATCAAAATCTACACATACATATATTGCATAATAAATCGGAAGACTGATCCACAGAGACGCCACCCCCAGGAACTACAACATCCTGGTGCCAGAAACCACAGGACTCCCACAGGCGTCCAGTTATCCAAACCAACAATGGTTTCACAACTGTTTTGGTGACACATGGAGGACATGTAGAAAACTAGGCAAGATGTTTTAATGTTGTTGTTGATCAGTATATGTATATATTGGAGTCAATGACAAGTACATGAGTGTTTCTTCAGTGCGCACAAAGAGTTTCTGACATTTTTTTTTTACTGTGGACACCATAAACATGTGTAACAAACCCTTTTCAGAACTTAGAATGCAAACATAAATTGTTTGTCATAAAATAATGTGAAAATTTAGCAGTTAACACAGTTATATACCATTATTTGCACTAAAATGCAAGAAATTTTTAGGCGCTTTTGCACAACTATTTACAAAATCGTCAGGAGTCACAATAAAATTTTACATAAATAAATTTGTGCCACTCCAAAAAAACTTCTTCTGTCCACCACAGTCTCTACAATGACAAAAACCGCCGAAACAGGCTTTGGGACCATAGGGAGAATCTGGAGTCCTTGGTGTTCTCCATTGCTAGAATATGTTTATTATGAATGTTATTGTTATTGTTATTGGTGCTGTTTTATTATTATTGATGTTGTTGTTATTATAGTTGTTGTTGTTTTATTATTATTATTATTAGTAGTAGTAGTAGTAGTAATATATTACATCTGAAACAAAATCTTCATTTTCTGTGCATCTTTGGTCTTCTCTCCCTGCTGAAAAAACCAGCATGGACCAGCATGCTGGTCACCAGCATGAAGACCAACATTTGTTGTGTTTTGAAGCTGGTCACTAGCATGGTATGCTGGTAACCAGCATGGCATGCTGGTGACCAACATGGCATGCTGGCAAGCTGGTGACCAGCATACCAGCTTCAAAACACAACAAATGTTGGTCTTCATGTTGGTGACCACCGTGGCATGCTGGTATATACCAGCATATCAGCATACAATGCTGGTCTGTAGTGCTGTGTCACCTGTATGAGATGCTGTTGGCTTATTGCCCACACAGAATAATGGCAAGCTGGTAATGTGGTCCTATCATGGAATACTGATGTCAAGCATTCTATTCTATGGTCACCAATCTTTTATGCCGATTAGCAGAACCATACCTGTTGATATTAGTCTCCGTTGGGATGCTGGAATGTTGATTGCGACCAGAAGTTGTAAAAATATCACGTGCTTAATGTTTCTTAATGTCAAGTTGCTGTTCAATGAAGACAATTTGTTCATGACAATGTAGTTTAATAACAATAAGGTAACAAACATTAGGAAATATATTACATAATATTATTTAATAAGATGAATGACTATGATTACAAATAAACACACAATACATCTATGGGCCTAAACAAGGAAAATCCAAAACATGAAAATGCAATATACTGTACAACTGGAAATGTTTTGGACTTAGACACTCACCACTTAAGTGGCCTTTTTGTTTTGTCTATTAATGTCCATGATTTTTTTCGGAGATGCAACATCCAGCCTTTCCCACCCTGGCTTCCAATTCTGCTTGTTCCACATTCTGTTTTTTCAGCCACTCCCTGAAACACACTGAAAAGACATGCACAGATTTGTAAGTATCACAGTGTATTAGAAAAATACAATCAAGCATCATAACGCCAAAATGTTAGTAATCTAAGTCTCATGCAATTTGTACACAATTGACTGAAACATGCAAACCCCCCTAATATTGATCTTTATACATGAGTACTTTATCACACTTCCATTCACTGCAAGGGACAAAAATTTCTTTCTAGTTTGATGTTTCTGTAACACCAGGCCAAAGAAACTGTTGGCAGTGCATACTAATTAACCCTGTTACAATGTAAAATCCAATTAGTTATCATTACTTAAAAAAAGCATGCAAATCGGTTGCACTTAAAAAAAAAGTAAAGAGAACGAGTTAAATTTAGTTGTACTAACTAGCACTTCCTTTGTAGAGTACACTTACAAATGAGTTTAAGCAACTAAAACAATCAAGTAGACTGTACTTGATAACTCATTTTAGAACACGCTTGACTTAGTAAAGACTACTCAGAATTACTATTTCAATCTACTAAATTGCATGTTAAATTTACACTGTTCAGTTCATTTAACATACTTATCTAAGTTGAACTAACTTAGCATTTCTAAGTTATATATTTACTTGGACAGCAATCTGACTTATTTTCTAAAACCATGCAAACTGAACTTAAGCAATTCAAGTGGTTCAAAAATATCCATACAGGAATGAAAAACACGCTCCAATTTCTTAAAATAATCCGAATTACAATTAAACATAATAAATCAAGGTAATAACTGCTGAAAGTTCAAATATAAATTGCCTTTTATTTTTCTTCCATTTACATCAACTTTTTCTTCTCTTTATAACACTGTATTTAACACAAAAACCTGAGAGAGTAATGACTGGCAATCTCACCTGTGTGAATGAATGTACGAACATCTACAGCCTCTAACTTGCTATTGAACCCGTGGGCTGACTTTAATACAGTGAACAATAAGAAACAACTGAATCCACTCGTGCATTTGGATTGTAACTCAACAAGAGATTTTTAAGACTTCGCAATTTTGGTGGGAGTTTGCTCTCTCCCAGGCCAAGCATCACTCTTTGAATGAAGCCCAAAGTGTTTTTCATGGCCTTTGGGTAGTCTAAATGTAAAGCGTATGACAATCCAAACAAAAGGCAAAGTGCCTCAGGCAGGTTCTGGACATTGTCCATTACAATACCTCCCTCAACAATGATGGCAGTAGATATTGGGTGAAGGTGGAGCTGATTTGGAACGACTTGCTCATCTTCACTGACAACAGTCAGCACCCCGACAGATACTTTTGCCCACGTCTCATCAGTGTCACAATCCTGTGATGAAATCAAACAAAACATTCCATCAGCAAAATGTTGTAAATTGTCAATTAAAAATTGTCCCCATTTCAACTGTCCTGACGACACTGCTTTCTAGCCTTGTGCATTAAAGGAATACTCAGACAATTTGGGAGTTAACCCTTTCTCTGTCATTTTCATAGAGAGACATGATCAATATCATTTTTGTGTCAATACGACCAGTAGCTGGCTTTAAGCTCTTAACAACATGGCTTAGCTCAGTGCAAGCAATGGCAGTGAAAAGTCAGTGGCTCGGTAAAAGTGAACAAAATATTGACTGTCATGATTTCTGCTAAGGTAAGCTGTGATGCTCACAGCTGGAAGCCAGCCACTGGACTGTATCAATCTTAGAAAACATTTAAGATTTTCACCTCCGCCATGAAGGTTATGTTTTGAGTGGGTTTGTTTGTCTGTTATAAACATAACTCTGTGTGCAGATTTTGATGAGACTTTCAGGAAATGTCAGAAATGGGACAAAGAACAATTGATTAGATTTTGAGGGTGATCCAGATCACTGTCTGGATACAAGAAATATTCTGTGCTCTCTGAGTGCATTTCTAGTTTTTCAGGCATTTCTGCTTTATTTGATAGTGTCTGTGGAATCAGCTCTCTCCATGGGTCAGACAGGCAGACACTCTCTCTACATTTAAGTCTAGGCTTAAAACCTTCCTCAGGATGGCGAAGCCATTTTTAGCATGTTTAGCCACGGTGGCGAAGCTAATTTTGCCTAATAAATGTGAAAAAAGGGTTAACTTACAACTTTTTCGTAATTTGCCAAGTGACAATCAAAGAAAATAAACCGCGCCTCCTTTACAGCGCTCGATTTAAGGCCGAGAGGTCCGGTCGCCCAAATGACATTTTTTGGGCCACCTACGCATACGTCAATTTAGACATTTTTAGGAGCCAAAATCAACTTTTAGTGGCCAAAAAAATGAATCCTACTTTTTTTTTTTTTTGGAGGGGGGGGGGGAGAGAGAGAGAGAGATCCAGTTCCTCTTCCACGTCAACTTGTTAGCTGGAGCCGCCGAGCCATCATTGGTCGCTGGACAAAGTGTGCCTTAAAACCCCCCACGGCCGTGAAAAGTCACCCACGAATGAGCAGCGCATTGTCCGGAGCTCCTAGCGGGTGACTGGGGACGTTGACAGCCGGAACAGGTGCGGTTTGTCCCGGGCAGATGAGCGGCGAGGAGCGGCAGGTGTTAGCCGAGCAGCTAGCAGGGGATAGCTAGCCAGCCGGGGAGTCTGAGCAGTCTGTGACCGGGGAGAGCAGCCAGCGGACCTGTCGAGTTGAAAAAATGAGAGCTCCGGTGGCTTGGTGCTTTCCGTTCGCGGTGCTCAGGCTCAGTTGGTGCTGTCCTCCGGATGCCGCCACCACATTCTGGGCTGGTTCTGGATCCGACGGAGTCTCGCGGACTCCCGCGAGATGTTAACGACGTTAACATCAGCGACAATAAAGTGTTCAAATTTGAAATTAAATCGGCGGAAACTTGGAATTGGAGGTCAGTAGTCCAACTCAAAATATTTGGGCCCCTAACCAGCGTGTTTTTTGTCATTTTTGGTCGCCAAAATGGGTTTTTAGTCGCAAATGGCGACCTGGCAACCGTCTAAATTGAGCGCTGCTTTACTGAAGAACGCTACCGAGTATAACCGGAACGACCCAAATGCTTCCGATCATTAATAGATGCACACTGTCACGTGTTTCGTCTCAGTCAATCAGAAAAAAGGATTTGGACTAACCCCGGGAAGGCATACAACAATGAGGACAAGGAGAGGGATCTGTCAGTGGCTGGAAAATGTTCAAAGTCATAAACAAGGTTGATGCTAGAGGTACGGACCCGTACCCGTAGCATCTGTACCAGAGGTACGGACGTGTTAAGGTCACTGAAGAGCTGGCGCCGGTTAACTACTATTTGCTGCACATTACAGGCAGTTTATATGAATGACTTTGACGGCGAACATTGTATAATTTAACTAAAAATACACCGTCTCCTCTCACACTTTACGTAGACAAAGTAGTTTTTACGCTTTTAGACGCCGTGTCTAAATTGTTTGAAGTCCAGTTCCTATTAATTAGTTTACCGCGTTCAGTGGTGGAAGCGGCTGACGAACTCCATTGCAAATGTTCCCATTTAATTTCGGACGCTAATTTACAAGATAAAATTAAGGATGTCAAATACGAAACAAACACTCGTGAATGGTGAGGAGCAGCTCTTTAATTCGGCATGAATTAAAAAAAAAACACAAACTCGATTTACTGTGATATTGTGAGATTTGTTTGTGATGATGTAAATTAGCCATTCAACAGAGTCCGCTAACATTAAAGTGACTGTGACAGGGTCTGTGTTGACAGACGTAGAAAATACGTCAGGGTTTTGTTTAGGTTGTTAATATGTCCTTGTAAAAAAATACTTATAGTTTGCTGGCTGTTAGTTCCGCCATTCAGTCCGCAGATTCACCTCGAATCACGGAAGCGCCTTCGTCAGCGTTGCCGGCTCATTAATATTTATGTCCGTCGGATTACCAGCCAATCATGAAGCGCGTTCATCAGCCGGCTCATTAATATTTATGTACGGCTCATTAATATTTATGTTAAGGGAAAGTGCCGTATCCGTAGGCCACAGGCTACGGGTACGGGTCCGTATCTGTAGACACTACCCATAAACAATTGCAATATCACATAGTGACTGTTTAATCAAAGGCTTTTCTAGTCTGCATTATTTTGTAATACAAATGAGTAATTTCTAGTCTGAGGGATAATTTAATGACAGAGTACTTTCCAGTGATACTTTGTAGTTTTAGAAGAAAGCCATTCTATGGCAAAAATAATATTTTTGTTTAGATGAATCTCAATAGGAAAGTAAGATTCAGTACTTTCTAGTCTTAAAAAGTGTTGAATGAGTATGTATTTTATGTTACAGATTGATATATTGATTTTTTACAGGAATTGTTGTGCATATTTCTTATTACTTAGAAATAAAAATAGTCCAGATGCAAATTGTGTGTGAGTAACTTTTTTAATTAAAATGTTGAAATTAACTGAAGCAATATTGAACATAATTTTTGGCCTCAAAATGCACCAGAATGCAGGAAAAGGACTCCATTTTGTCAAAATTTTTCCCAGGGGACGCCCCCCGGACCCCCCCCCCAACCTGCTTTGCAAGCAGCAGTACAGATACTGAAAAAGTGTGGCTAAATGTGGCTAAACAAAATTCTAGCACTTTAGCCACAGCGGTTAGAGACAAATTTTCCCTAGTGCAAGCACAGAGATGGGAAGAGTATTAGAGCCACTGAACAAAAATATAACAAAACAGGGGTTTAAAAAATATCTGCTCTGGGAAAAAGTCTCAATTTCTCAGAACTGACTTTTTTCTCTGAAGTCTGAAACTTTCGGCTAGCTAGCGGATGCTAACACCCGCTAGCGGTATTAGCGGTTAGGCTAACGTTAGCTCGCTAACGCTAAAGGTCGTAGCAGTAATTAAAACAAGTTGACAGGCAAAATTATGGATAATGTGCCTTACCTTTCTGCAAAGAATGACGTTTGTCACAAACAAAACTCAACTCGGCAGCTTGCCCTCACTGCTCCGGCCTGTGTGCTGTACTGGTGCCTCGGTAGCTGAGCGGGAGAGTGAATGTCTTCTTCTTTGTGGAGTTAACGGCGGTTGGCCACCTTTACATTGGGCATTACCGCCACCTACTGACCCGGGTGTGGATCAGTCGTGAGAGAGACTGTGATTGCTACTTATTGTTGCCATTGTTGCGAGTGAGCTTAACTATAAATAAAGTAATCTTCACTCTAAACACTAAGTCTTTTGCATTTTTCACCATTCAAGTGACTGTTACTTCATAAATATCAGTAATAAATGCATTTTTTTGATAACCTAGTAAAGTTAACTCATGTTTGCATGTCAGGGGAGCTATTGGATTGTAGTGTATTAATAAATTAAATGAAACTGATTTTCCTCATTTGTATTTATTTCCATAAAGGCAATGCAATCCCTTATTAATGCCTTCATTAGTAATTCTCCCAAGATGTTAAATTTTATTTAAATTCTCTGTAATTCTATTTAATTTTGACATTATTGTTTCACCAACAAATGAGACAGTGTGTTTAAAGGTATTGTCTGCTTAGCTACATACAAACTGATGAATTAGCATAGTTGAAATTTTATCAGCTATGACCATGATGGTTGACAGCTGATTCAGCAGAAGAAGAAAAAACACTGAGCATGAGCAAACTAGCATTAACCAGCATAGACTAGCACAGCATAATTTGGTGTTGGTTTAGCTGGTGGATCAGCACTGCAATGCTGGTCTACCAGCAAAACCAGCATAGACAAGCATAACCAGCACAGACCAGCATGATTTGGTGTTGGTTTAGCTGGTGGACCAGCATTGCAATGCTGGTCCACCAGCTAAAACCAACACCAAACCAGCATAGACCAGCATAAACCAGCATAGACCAGCATGAAATGCATGCTGGTCTATGCTGTTTTTTTCAGCAGGGCTGTGTCTAGCAGAGAGAGTGATCTGTGGCCAAAGCCAGTGAAGGACGTGCTGCTCTCCCAAAGAGTTATAACTATCCCCCTGACTAAAAAATCTGCACTTTGGCCATCTCTCCTCTGTGTATTTCTAGAACATTCCACTCTCTTACTATGAACACAGAGACTGGGGGCGTGTCTGTGCGGCCGCTCCCCGTCAGAACGTCTCTGTCACTCAGCTCCAAGTTTCTCAGTCACCTTTGGGGGAATCCAGTTTGCGTTTTTACTCCAGAGAATGCCAGGTTTGTGAAAATCTGGTCCACATTTTTCGTCCTACACCAAGCATAAGTCCAAAGGTCTGTGTTTCTCGCCAGATGCTTTCAGCAGAGAGGACTCTCCGCTGAGTCCAAAGTTCAAAGTTTTGCCGTGCATAAAAGACGCTGGAAATACGATCAGGTGAAGTTCGGTAAAAAAAATGTGGCGTTAATTATTGATCATATCTCTGGTTTTACTTGGCTGATCATGATTCAAAAACTTGTAGAAAGCTCAAAATCTGCACTTTCAACACAAGTTTAAAGGGAGACTCGCCGACGGTTCATTTTCCTGCTTTGTTTGATTACAGTGGCGCAACAATATTGACGCGCTGGCGTGTAAATCAGGCAGTGAGGGTTAAATTAAAAACAGATAGAGATACTGCCAAGAAATTTTTTTGTGAGGACAATTACAAATATGCTACATACATTATGTAGTGTCTGATCAACAAGGAGAACTTTTGATTTATTTGAGGTAGAAACACAGTAGCTCTTCAGACTGGCTTGTTATAAGCAGTTAAGCCAGTTGCTAAACGTTCTGAGTTTGGTTTCTAACTATAAATTAACAATATCTTTGATAATTCCTTTTAGGAATTTTCACAGTTCAGGATTACTCCAAAGCCGAGTTGGTCACAATGCCTTGCAGTAAATTGCAAGTATGTCATGGCCCCTCCCTCCTCTGTGCTGCGCTCCTGGCCAGCTGTCAGCTGTGGCTGATTGGGAGTGGCTGCGGAGGAGCACAGCCGCTCCTAATCTACAATCAGCGGCTCTTAAAACCTGGCTCTCCCAACTACTCGGGGCTGGGCCATTGCATGAGACGCATCTGTCTGGATTGCTCTATTCGGTTGCCTCTGCTGGTGCGCCACTGAGTCACCCTGTTCCGGTTTCTCCGGCTCTGGATCTCCCTGTCAGCTCTGTCCCTGGAGTCTCTCCCACCCCTCTGTCCCTGCCACGACCCTGCCACCAATCCCCGTCAGCTCCGTGCCTGCCTCTGTTCCTGGAATTTTTCCCCACTGTCCCCGTCTCGACTCCCGAGCCATGGACTTATAAATTGTGAGTCATCCCGTTTTTGTTCTAGCCCTTGTTGTGGCCTATTTCTGTTCGTTGGTCATGTTTTAGTTGGAGCCCTATTTTGTTTGAATACCTCCTGTCTGGAGTTTTTGTTGGATTAGTCTTTGTTTATTAAATCTCTGGTTAATTATCTGGCTGCCTCTGAGTGCCTGCTTTTGGGTTCCAAAACCCTGCATCCTCACAAAGTAACTTTCGGACAGCTCGAACCTCTTCCATAATGTGTTGTTTTAATGCTGTACCCCGCTACACTGTGTTTGCTGTTCACATCGTTGCTGTATTGCCCCACATACAAATGAGAGCTGAAAAGCTGCAGCTTTTTAATACAGCAGAGGACTAATTTGTCTCATCTTTCAGACCTCTGTGGTAACAGATCAGCATACATAACACAACATTTTGCTGTCAACATGCCAAAGTATATTTTCCTCGCTTTTTTTTTATTAAAACAAGAAACTTTTACATTTTTACAAGTTAGTTTTATCATTACAACATTGTTTTATTATGTGTCGCGACACTGTTGACCTTTGAAGGAACAGTGCCAAAAGTCCCTGACAAGAAACCTCCTTTTCCATGTCACGATAATATATCTTCATACAATATACCTATTTATTCTCCTTTTAGAAATTCTTGCTATTGAAACAACATGTCACTTGATCTTGTTATATCACATAACCAATGTATCTCATTAAAAATAACTACACCTGGGACTTGGGATAGCTTCCTCCATTTTTACCTCTCCAGCTCGCTGTTCCCTCAAAGGTCAGCGGTGCTAAGACAGATGGTTATCAGTCACCAGTGTAAATATGCGTGTCAGATATTCACCATGGTTGAACTTGAAACACAAAATGTAGACGCACATTAACGGCATAGCTTAGTGAGTGAATGAGTGGAGCAAGTTTTGATTTTGCTTTAAATTTCTCCTGCTAATTTTGTTGATTAGAGCAGTAACGGAATGTGAGGTAAACATCGAATCATCTGGTGTCTGTAAGTCCAATATTCACTGTCTTGTGGCTTTATGGTTTTAACAACTCTTTAGGGAAAAAAAATGTCATTCTTGAAGTGATAAATGTGATATGATCCACATCTACTTTCTAACTGCGTTTGCTTTTTGGTGTTGGTAATGTACAATGTGTCACTGAAAACTCTTCCTGTTGAGGCTAAAAAAACAACCCTGAAATCAGTGTGCTCATTATAAACCTCTGAGAAGGTCAAGAAGAGAAGAAGATCCAGGTGGTGATTCTTGGTGGTGGCTTGTGGCGGAGACGGCCCGAATATTCGGATCGGTTTGTCTGGTCTCCCGGGTCCAAATTTTGTCTTTGTTTTGTCTTCAGTTAAACTGAAGAATTCCCAAACAGCAGAGGCCTTCAGCATCTTGTCTTGTGCTTATGCAACGAAGTGAAGCGTGACGTCAGAGTCAGCAGCAACCCGGCCATTCGGGTGGTGGTAAGAAACACGAATGGAGGAGCCAAGATGAGCCGAACACGACGGGATGAGCTGAAGTGGGCCGAAGGTGAAGGGAAGAGACTAGCTCCGAATATTTTCGTCTGGGGAGAGGAAGGAGTGATCACATAGACCAGGGGTCGGCAACCCACGGCTCCAGAGCCACATGCGGCTCTTTCATCCCTCTGTTGCGGCTCCCTGTAGCTTTGGAAAATTAATAATCAGAAGGCTATTTAGTTAAAATTTCTTTTATTTTAGTTTGTTAGTTTTAAAAATGTAATTCTAAATTTGAAGATTCTTGTGATCTTGTAACATCAAAATAAAACGTTGTAATTTTTGTCTGTCAAAATATGCATCCCAGCCGTCAATCTCCGACGCTCGCCGGCCTGCGTGTTGTTATGAGAGTGTGTGGCTCCGTTATGAGAGAGTGAGAGAGAGAGAGCAGCGTGTGTGTGTGTGTGTGTGTGTGTGTGTGTGTGTGTGTGTGTGTGTGTGTGTGTGTGTGTGTGTGTGTGTGTGTGTGTGTGTGTGTGTGTGTGTGTGTGTGTGTGTGTGTGTGTGTGTGTGTGTGAGAGAGGGGGAGAGTGAGATGTCCGACCGACCCTGAATGCAGCACGAGCGAGGAAGACGACACGGTCGGTTCGGGGAGTAAGAGAGAAGAGGTGTGTATCTGCTGGGTTAGCGCGACTGTATGGTTCAGCCGCTGTTAATTCACAATAAAGGCTGCAGTATTCTTCAATAAGGCCAGGCTCCTGTGTTTTTGCCTTCTATGACTGCTGAGGAAGTGAAGGGGGTTAACCCCGAAGTAACAACAATAACTTCGGTCCTGGAGAACTGTCCTCCCCTGGGCTTCCTGACCACGGTCGGGAGCTGAGCAGGAAAGGCTAACAGTGTATTCATTTGGAGTCCTGTTGATCTTCAGGTCCCAGTGTTTGCTCTACATTCATTCAGCAGCGGTGGGCCATCATTCCTAAATCCTCCCCGTCGCTCCCTCAAATTTCTTTCTTTTTTATTGTCGCAAATACACCACCGCCACACGTCTCCGCCTTCACAGCAGAGTCCTGCCCAAGTATATTTCGTTTATATTTATCTGTCTGCTGCATTTACAGATTACTGCAAACTCAAAGTTCATTTATCGCGATTATATTAAATATTTTAAAGCTTTTTGTAAACTCAAGCACCTTTAGCATCTTGAAAAGTGGTCTATTATGGGATGGATACACCAGCTTGAAGTGCTGCGGTGATCAGAAAACTATTTGTTGCACAATTTCCAAATAACCACGTTTTTATCCAAGCTGCCATCAGGAAGATTTTTAAAAGAAACTTTCTGCTAAACACACTCAGAGTGTTCTCGTCTTCAATCACTGTTCACCAAACTTTGTTGTGCGCTGACAGTGTATCCTGTGAATCTTCTTCACGGCTGGAAAACAGACTTTAGGTTCATTAGTGCTACCTACCTGGCTGGAGTGTTCATCAGTGTTATCGGTGTGCCAGAAATTTTGGAACTGAGAAAGGTGCGGTTAAATACATAATTTTTTTTAATGCCTTATTTTTTTATTAATTAATTTTGTAGCAAGACTGCAAAGGCCCTGGAATTCCTGAGCTGATCAAAACTCAGATAAGCAGTCCCTCTCCAGCACTGACCAACACCCATCTCTATAGGAGGATTGAGACATTTGTATTTCTGTAGGTTTTCATTCACAGAAGGATGGAGCTCCTGTGAACATTTAAACCCCTGGAATAACTTCTTCTTTTTAAAAGACAATGACTTTCAATTATATGCTATGGATGTTTGTTTAATGAACTTTCATGCTAAAATCCCTTTTCAGCTTCAGGAGACCCTCAGCCGGAGACGTCTCTGCATTCCACAGATCAGATAACAAGTCGTAAAACTTTATGGCAGGAGGCTGGAACAGAGAGAGACACACTCTTTAACTGAAGAAACTAATTACTTCAAAGTTCATATTTCTAAAATTTATTTTGTTCTTTCCTGATTGCCAAAGTTATACTGAGATTATGTTGTACATCATATCCAAAATTGACGTTAATATCTTTGACAGAAGCCTAGATATCGAAATGCCTGGTTAATTGACCTCTCCCACAGGATTTTGGACTGAATTCCCTTATTAATCTCTGAATTTCCTCTCCATTTAGGTTGAATGATGACCATTGTATTTACCTGCTACCAAATCTCTGACTTGTTGTTATATTCTCACTGTGATACATATTTTTAATGTCATAAACATAAACATATAGTTATGAATGAAATGATTCACATCATATGAACATATGTATTAATCTACACATTTCACTTTCACACAACTGAATATGGTGGGATAGACAGATCGTGTTTTGCGCGTTTAATATCATATTTTAATCCATTCTGGATTCCTCTTTCTTCTCTACTTTGTGAGAACAAAGAGATTCCAAATTCCACCAGACTCGCGCCTAAAAGTTCTCTCTCTCCGCCCAGGTCCTCCCTTAGCTGGACCCACAGATAAAGTCAGCCGTAGCCCACATTTTTCTCTCTTACTCTCTTACCGACTCTCTCTCTTACCCCTCTCTTCCTGAGAGGCCAACCAAAGTCTCTCTCATTATTGTCTTACCTAAAGCGCGTTTTTTCTATCTTTGAAATTCCCTCACCATCTAAGTCTGTTAACTATTTATCTTTTAACATTTTTGTAACTTAAGGAGACATTTTGCTCAATTTTAAACCAACGTTATTCGTTTTAATCTGAAGAACCGATTCAGAACCAGCATTTATTTTTCTTAATTTTGACAATTTTTCATCAACACCCGTTTTTCTTGGCTAAAGCCTGAGAACCATCATTTTTAAGCCAAGCAACACTCAGCTGAGACCTGTCGAACCAGGTCCATGTGCACAGAACCGATCAACCCGCGGCAGGACATCAAGGCGTGGCCCTAACGACGACGCACCGCTCCGAACCTGCCGGTCCAGACCGTGTGCTGCGAATCTGAAGGCCCCGTACGTCCCAGCCCCATGACGGTTCACTTCAATAACTCCAGCTGAGTTTGCTCTGATTCCATTCTATGGGTGATGTACTAACAGCTTGGTCAATTAATTAATTTAATCAATTTATTCTTTTACAAATCATTAGAATTCTTAATCCAAATTACCGGTTACCTCGTCAGGTTAGCTCTGGCTAATCCTCACCATATTTCCTTCTCTCTCACACCTACTTCCACATCTCTCACACATGCACACACCACAGACACACTCCCACATTCCACACACGCACGCACACACACACACACGCACGCACGCACGCACACACACACACACACACACACACACACACACACACACACACACCATATCTACATTGTACATAGTTCACTTGTCATCATTTTCATAGAATAGTTAATAAATACCTCATTATAGACCAAATTACAGTCTTGTGTTTCTTTGTGTAGAATGTGGTCAATTTAAACGAGGATTCAAGACTTTTTGATATGAGATTGATCAAAATTTTTATGAATATTAATTTTTTTATTAATATTAATTTTTTCCCTAGAGATCTAGGGTGGTGCCCCAATTATTAATAACGAGAGCAATAAATCATAACGTAGTACCGCTACAATTTGTCAAAATTAACAAGGGCAAAAAGGTTAAAAAAAAAAAGCAATATATGCAGTGTTGTCTTCATTTTAAATGCCAAAAGGTTTTTGCGGTTCTCGGTCTGTTCTTTTCTGTGGGAAATGGGTTGAAATGGCTCTTTGAGTGTTAAAGGCTGCAAACCCCTGACATAGACATATGTGTATATGTTTATGTGATCACAGGACGGGATGAGCGGATGTGGGCCGAAGGTGGAGGGAAGACAGTAACGCCGCATATTCTTTCCACTTTAATTCTAACAAATGTATTTATCCACACTGACTCCGAGATGAATGTGCTTTATCTCACCAGTGCTCTTCAGTGAAGTGTCATCTCCACTGACACCGAAGTTCTTGTATTCATATATACACTATATTGCCTTTGGCAATATAGACTTTAATGACATCCCATGCTTAATCCTCGAGTTTAATATGTAGTTGGTCCACCATTTGGAACTAAAACAGCCTCAACTCTTCTGGGAAGGCTTTCCCCAAGGCTTAGGAGTGTGTTTAGGGGAATTTTTGACCATTCTTCCAGAAGCGCTTTTGTGAGGTCAGGCTCTGATATTGGACGAGAAGGCCTGGCTCTCAGTCTCTGCTCTAATTCATTTCAAATGTGTTCTACTGTGTTGAGGTCAGGACTCTGTGCAGGCCAGTCAAGTTCCTCCACACCAAACTCGCTCATCCATGTCTTTATTGACCATGCTTTGTGCACTGGTGTGGAATCATTTTGGAATAGGAAGGGGGCATCCCCAAACTGTTCCCACAAAGCTAGCAAAATGTCTTGGAATGCTGTAGCATTATGAGTTCCATTTTCTGGAAGTAAGGGGAACCCCTGAAAAAGAAGCCCACACCATAATCTCCCCTCCTCCAAACGTTACACTTTTGCACAATGCAGTCAGGCAAGTACCGTTATCCTGGCAACCGCCAAACCAGACTGGTCCCTTGGACTGCCAGACAGAGAAACATGATTTGTCACTTTAGAGAACACATCTCCACTGCTCAAGAGTTCAGTGCTTTACACCACTACATGCAATGCTTTGCATTGCACTTGGTGATGTAAGGCTTGGATGCAGCTGCTCAGCCAAGGAAACTCATTCCATGAAGCTCTCTAACACACTGTTCTTGAGCTAAATTGAAGAACACAAAAATTTGGAGGTCTGTAGTTACTGATTCTGCAGAAAGTTGATCATTTCTGCACATTGTGCACCTCAGCATCTAATAACCCCACTCTGTGATTTTACATGGTCTACTACTTCGTGGCTGAGTTGCTGTTGTTGCCAATTGCTTTCTCTTTGTTATAATACCACTAACATTTGAACGTGGAATATTTAGCATTGAGGAAATTTCACGAATGGACTTATTGCACAGGTGGCAACCTATCACGGCACCACACTTGAATTCACTGAGCTCCTGAAAGCGACCCTTTCTTTCATAAATGTTTGCATAGTCTGCATGCCAAGCTGCTTGATTTTATAGACCTGTAGCCATTAAAGTGATCGGAACACCCAAATTTAATTATTTGAAGGGGTATCCCAATAGTTTTGTCAAAATAATGTCTGCTGTGAACCTTTTTGTGACTGTTCAGGTTCCTGGTGACACTTTTCCCTTCTCTCTCTTTAAGATCAGGGGAATCAAAAGAATCTATGAATACAATCAAAAAATGATAATTTTCATTCTGCTGAGCTAAAATGAAAATGATTACACTTTTATCCTATAAACTGCGGTCAGCTCACTGAGGACAGTTTGTCCAGCTGTTCTCCTCCCATTTCCTCCTCTGCTGCTGCCAGATAGAGGGCTAGTTTTGCAAACAGAATAGAGAAGTTGGTGCAAACTGAGCAGAGCTAAAGCTTCAGCAGTGCACATGCACAGCTCACATCCTGCTTTCTCAGTATATTACCAATAATTACAAAAGTGCAGCTTAAGGTGTTGGCTGAATTTGTAGATCTGGATAGTTTTGACCAGCACTGATGATCTTAAGTTTCAGGTTAGGGTTAGAGTCTGCAGACTCCAGTTTTCTCTGTGATCGCCAACATTACCATCATTTATCCACCTATCTATACAGCAGAATAGTAGCTGAATAACAGCAGCTCCTGCTGAATCCATGTCAAACTGCTGCTTTGAACAGTCAATAGTGGCAAGTGACATTACACTATAACTTTGCTTTGTGATATTCACGCGTGACTTTGTACATGGATTGGTGTTCATTCCATGTTGAAATAACGTTTAATGGAAACACTGAGCAAGGCTGGATGACATTTCTATAACAAAGCCAATATGTGCGGTCCTTTGCTATTCAAATTACTAGTGACAAGTTTTGCATCTATCATGGTCTTCCCGTCCTTTCCTCTTCAGCTCGATCACCTTCTCTCTCTTCTTTGTTCCTGTTTGCTCTCTGAATCAGTTCACACACACACACACACACACACACACACACACACACACACACACACACACACACACACACACACACACACACACACACACACACACACACACACACACACACACACACACACACAGCCTGCAGCCATTTCTCATTGTTAGGCCATGCCAGATTGTGCTGTCTGTGCATTTGTCTGTGTGTTACAGTGTGTGTATGTGTGTGTGTTTGGGTGCTTTAGCACGTGGCAAGAGAGTTCTATAAATACTTACTGATCATTCGTATTCTAACTCGGTGTGATGGTATAAATCAAATGTATCTATTAGCAGGAAGTGTGTACAATTTAGCACAGCATAAGATGACATTTTTATCCACTTGCTTGATAGCACATTGACCTAATTTAAAATCTGATACATGTTGTGCAAAAATGTGAAAAAAAAAAAGTTGTTTCCCATTTTAATTAAACTATTTCAGGGTTGCAAGAGATACTGATTTCCATAATCCGTCATCATTTTTTATATATATTAATAGTTCCCACAGCAAGCTTTCTGCTTTGAGCCCAAAGCAACAAATATACATGTTGGACTAACCAACAGATTCTGAATCTGTCATTATTCAAAACACTGATGAGCAACAAAAGTTATAAGAGAAACATAAAAAGTTCTATTATTGCCTGATATGTGACTTTATTCTTTCCACCCTTTAGGTTCCTGTACTGGGACCAGCTGTATCTGTTACAAAATGCTACCAGATACCAATTTAGAAGGTTGCTAAGCATTGTGTATTTACTGAAGGGTTTTACTTAGTATCATTTTGAAGGATTGTTGTGTATCATTGCTATTTGATAGAGTTGCAGTTGATCATTTTAAGAACAGGATTGTTAACATGAATGTTTCCAGATTCATTGCTATGAGGTTGTTATTTTCTCTCAAATTTACAGTTCTGAATAGGTGGAAAAGCAAATGTCAGATTTTGCTGGAGATTTTTCACATTTTGCAGTTGTCTTGTGATGGGATAAGGAGACTTTGTGTGTGTTTTAGAGGTTGTCCAAGTGTCTCCGATATCTAAGTGATTGCATGCACCCTACGTGGATGCACATATGCACATATGGATGCAAAGGACATCGGCACTAAGTCTCTAGTTTGAACCTCAGCTGGTCCTGACTTTCACTGAATTTCAGTTGGTCTTACATTTGTGGAGCTGCTACTTACTGAACATGGGGATTTATTTTAGGTGGACACATCAAAATGTAGTGTTGGGCGTAAGGGGTTAACAGATTGACCAATTACCAAAAATGGTAATCAATACAGGTGCCACAAAAAATAAATTTTCTAATTTTTATTGTCCCACCCCCTAAATGTATTCATAATGTGAAATGAAAAAAAAAGCCAAAGTTTGGATGTATTAAAATAATTTTTACTGGTAGCTCAACCATACCAAAGTTACAAAATTCTGTGTAATATTGTGAAAACTTCCGCACTGACTTTAGTTCTGTCTAATGCTGCTGCTAATTCTGGAGTGACAACAATATGATGATTTTGATTCGATTGAGAATGACTTTCTTGCAGACCTGTATGTTGGCGTCGCTTCGTTTGACTATGGTACTTTTGCAAGCCGAAGTCATCATCACTATTGCAACTGGCTTCCGTCTCACCATCACTGCAACTGCTGAACTCTGCATAAGCTGCTGCTTCCAGCATCCGTTCAGCCTCTTTTGTCCTGTGTGTTTCTTCCACCAAGTGTGGTTTTCTACATCCTTCTTCTTTCTGAGCTAGTGCTATGTCAACTGGACCCATGCTAACACGTCTCCCTTTTTCTCTCTGTGCCTGAAGAAATTCAGCCATACATTGGCATACAATCAGTTATGTAATACAAAGAAACATCCATCCATCCATTCTCTCTACACCGCTTTATCCTCACTAGGGTCATGGGGGGTGCCAGAGCCCACCCCAGCTGACTTGGGTGAAGGCAGGGGACACCCCAGACAGGTCGCCAGTCCGCCGCAGGGCCACATACAGACAATCACTCTCACATTCACACCTACGGGCAATTTAAAGTGATTAATTAACCTCAGCATATTTTTGGACTGTGGGAGGAAGCCGGAGTGCCCGGAGAAAACCCACGCATGCACAGGGAGAACATGCAAACCCCATGCAGAAAGATCCCAGGCACACCCCGGGATTTGAACCAGGGATCTTCTTGCTGCACGTCAAAAGTGCTAACCACTACTCTACTGTGCAGTCCCTGCAAAGAGTTAAATTAAATAAAATTATATTTTAATATATAATACAGTGTTAAATATGCAGGCAATGACCGACCACTGAATACTTACTCTATGAAAACATTCCAGCCAATTGAGCTACCAGAAAATATGCATATATTTCTACGAAACTTTGCGTAGTTACTGTGTTCAGGTTTTTATTTGTTAAAAAAGTTTAAAATATCCAATAAATTTTGTTCCACTTCACTTTTTATATCTTTATGTTTGAAGCCTGAAATGTGGCGAAAGGTTTTACAAGTTCAAGGGGGCCGAATACTTTCACAAGGCACGGTGTATATATATATATATATATATATATATATATATATATATATATATATATATATATATATATATACACTGCTCAAAAAAATAAAGGGAACACTTAAACAACGCAATGTAACACAACCACACTTCTGTGAAATCGAACTGTCCACTTAGGAAGGAACACTGATTGACAATCAATTTGTTGTGCAAATGGAATAGACAACAGGTGGAAATTATAGGCAATTGGCAAGACACACCCAATAAAGGAGTGGTTCTGCAGGTGGTGACCACAGACCACTTCTCAGTTCCGATGCTTTCTGGCTGATGTTTTGGTCACTTTTGAATGCTTGCGGTGCTTTCACTCTAGTGGTAGCATGAGACGGAGTCTACAACCCATACAAGTGGCTCAGGATGGCAAATCAATGCGAGGTGTGGTAAGAAGGTTTGTTGTGTCTGTCAGCGTCGTGTCCAGAGCATGGAGGCGCTACCAGGAGACAGGCCAGTACATCAGGAGACGTGGAGGAGGCCGTGGGAGGGCAACAACCCAGCAGCAGGACCACTACCTTCTTCTTTGTGCAAGGAGGAACAGGAGGAGCACTGCCAGAGCCCTGCAAAATGAGCTCCAGCAGGCCACAAATGTGCATTTGTCTGCTCAAACAGTCAGAAACAGACTCCATGAGGGTGGTATGAGGGCCCGACGTCCACAGGTGGGGGTTGTGCTTACAGCCCAACACCGTGCAGGATGTTTGGCATTTGCCAGAGAACACCAAGATTGGCAAATTCGCCACTGGCGCCCTGTACTCTTCACAGATGAAAGCAGGTTCACACTGAGCACATGTGACAGACGTGACAGAGTCTGGAGACGCCGTGGAGAACGTTCTGTTGCCTGCAACATCCTCCAGCATGACCGGTTTGGCAGTGGGTCAGTAATGGTGTGGGGTGGCATTTCTTTGGAGGGCCGCACAGCCCTCCATGTGCTCGCCAGAGGTAGCCTGACTGCCATTAGGTACCAAGATGAGATCCTCAGACCCCTTGTGAGTCCATATGCTGGTGCGGTTGGCCCTGGGTTCCTCCTAATGCAAGACAATGCTAGACCTCATGTGGCTGGAGTGTGTCAGCAGTTCCTGCAACACGAAGGCATTGATGTTATGGACTGGCCTGTCCGTTCCCCAGACCTGAATCCAATTGAGCACATCTGGGACATCATGTCTCGCTCCATCCACCAACGCCAAGTTGCAAACTGTCCAGGAGTTGGTGGATGCTTTAGTCCAGGTCTGGGAGGAGATCCCTCAGGAGAACATCCACCGCCTCATCAGGAGCATGCCCAGGCATTGTAGGGAGGTCATACAGGCACGCAGAGGCCACACACAGTTTGTCATCAACGAGTTTTGAGGTCTAACACTCCATTAAACACAGTACATAGACAGGTTCATTTGCATTCTTGTTGTATTAGGTGATTAGATGCAGCCTGACATGATGGAATACATTTGATATGTAATGTCTACAGACATGATTAGCTTTGTGGAAATAAACAAACAGATCCTGCAGAAAGTCATGCATTTCTGCTTGATCTATCTATTTGCATATGTAAGCCTCACCACACGCTGAAATAACACACAGACTGCTGCAGGGTTTGTATGTTTCATGGCTCTGGGAGGTTCATCATTGCTATAGACATAGAGTTAATCTGAAAATGTATGTGATGCACCATTAAAATTTGAGATCCACAGCAGGTCTGTGGTGGTGATGAATTAACATAATTTACTGTCAAATACCTATATTTCTTACATATCTTTTACTTACTATTTCATTTTATTTGTACTTGCTGTCACAAAATCTGGTTGGACCTGAGCAGAGGAACACACCACCGAGGCAGGAATGAAAGATTTTAAGGAAGTTTTATTGGAGACTGATGTGATACTGAGAGCTAATGAGTCCGGGGTGAGATCTTGTGTTCACCTGGAGGTGGGTCTGGTTCCAGGGGGAAGGTGCCGGGGATCGGCGGCCGCAGCAGGTCTGGTGGGAGGAGTCGAGTGTGACAATTGACGGCACTTGGATCCCTGGCGGCGAAGGAGTTCTCAGAACAGACGGAGGGCAGGAGACGGCGGGCGCTGATGTCAGACAGAGAGAGGAGTGAGCAAACTGAACGGAGTTTGGGGCTCCAGATGAATGCCAGGCAGCCGGGGGTCGGAGAGGGAATTCGGGGAAGGCTTGCGGGGTCCAGGAGGTCTTGGGACGGATTCAAGCTGAGCACGATTGGCAGGACAGCGTCCGGAGGATTCGGTGACGGTAGGCAGAGTTCGACTGGCGGATGTCCAGGCAGCTGGTTCTGAGTGTAGGCAAAAGGAGACAGGACGTTAGTCAGAGTCTACAAACACTGTGTAGCAAATTAGAACGGCTGGATCGAGAACTGACGATAAATCTAGTGCAACAATCTGGCGAAGAATGACGATGTGAGCTGGTCTTAAGTATGGAGGCTGGTGATTAGTGAGATACTTTCAGCTGCCCAGGCTCCCGCGAGTCAGCTGATTGTCAAAGCAGAGCCAGCTGTGTTCGGCTTGACTGCTGCGGGAGAGAGCGAGAGAGAAAAGGAGAGGAGACAGAAGAGAGGAGGAGAATGAGAGGGAAAAGATGGGAAAAAGGTATTGGACGCCAGATAGGGACAGGGAGAAGAGAGGGCTCTGACACTTGCACCAAGAACACCAGAGAAAATTCCTTGTAAGTGTAAAAACCTACTTGGCAATAAAACGAATTCTGATTCTGATTCTTATGGAAGACATGCTAAATAGCCACATGTGGTTGGATCTCCTCTTGGGATGAGAATGATTTAGGGCTCATTTCAGAAAAGAATTGGTGTGCCAGTTGAAACCTTGACGAATGGATCAATGATGACAGTAGTGTGTTAGCTCATTGCTTCTGTCCAATAATGCTACCAGCTAATGGCAATTCTACATTTAAGTGTAAGAATGGACCCTGACATGTGGACGTCTCTGGCTGTTAAGGATGCACACTATATGTTCTTCGTAAAGATGAAGGAGAGCACTGATGCCCATAATTTCCCTTTCGTATAATAATACATGAATACAGAGAACAGGTGCATTTTTATAATGGGATTGGGAACCAATGAAAGAGTGATACATTGTGTCATAGCAGTTGTGTGTTGAATTTGTTTGCTTAAACTAAATCAAATTTTGCTAAAACTGTACGACACATATTTTACTTGGACAACGGGTAGAGCTAGTGAGTGCCACCTTCTTTCCTCCAGTAGTATTGAACAAACATCATATAAAAGCAGCATGCAGACACTCAGTTGTCAGAGTAAAGCCTTAAACGTCAACTCAACTACATTTTCTTATGCATAGCCTGCAGCAGCAAAACTCTGCTTTTCAAGTGCTGTCTCAGCATTCAGAGTACATTCATAATGAAACAAAGATGATATAGACAGATAGGGGTACTGTAAAGGAGCTGATGAGACGGTCAAGAAATTCAGGAAACAGCAGTCTTTAACCCACTTATTTGCAATGCATGAACGTATTTATGTCTTTATAAAAATTTGTTTTATTTAGGAATCTACCCAAAAAAAGGTCGCAATTTCAGAGCCTCAGCAGCCTTTCCTCTGGCTTGTCTCTCTTCCTCAGCCTTCCCTCTGTTTCTTTCAAATGATTTCACACCATCACAAACTGTTCTCCTCCACACTAATCTCGATGTATCCCAACGACTATCCACTTCTGGTTCCCAAAGATAAGCTGGCTGAAGACGAACTATTTAGGTAGATGAAGTGCGGCCATTCTGACCACGTGTCCATACCATCGTAATCTGTTCTGATGTAACATAGCTATGATGCTTGTCGCAGACAACTGTTCAAGAACCTCAGCATTAGTGACACAATCAAGCTAATTTATATTCAAAATTGTATGTGAGTGTTACGGGGAGTGTGGTTTTGAACCTCAATGTGAGGTGCACAGAGCAGACACGAGGCCAACTGGGATAACAGCAGGGATTTATTTGCAACATACAACAGAAAATGCCAATTATGGCAGAACTCACATAAGTGTGGCAGATGGGAGGAAGGTGGGCTCCCGTGGGGGCGGCAGTCCGGGGAGAGGCACACGCCGACGCTTGGCACCTGGGGCAGCACGGCTGAAGCGGCCAGGGATGAGGCGGGTTCCCAGGGAGACAGCAGTCGAGGGGGGAGGCATGCGCCGGCGCTCGGCACCTTGGGCAGCACGGCTGCAGCAGCCAATAATGATGCTAGGTCCCTCAGGGGAGAGAGCGGCACAGGTCCACGCCCACTATCCGGTGGGCGGGGAACAGAAGGGGAAACAGGTTGCTCCGTTAGCGGAGTGAGTCTCTTGCATGGAGACAATAAGGGAAGGAGCGATCATGATCTGGCGCTGTGTGGAGTGCAGCGCCAACCTTTATAGGAGGATGATGAGCAATTAGCTGCAGCTGCAGCAGGTCCTGCAAGCGGCTTCTCATCGTCTCATCAACATTATGACAGTGGGTATCATTGATGAAACTTGCGTAGTTGTTTTACTTGGATTTGGTACGTAGTCCACGATTCACAACCATACAAGAGTGTTGATTTAACAATACCTTTGTAGACTTAGATCCTGGTATGCAACTGGAGTTCATGAGTTATGGGACAGTGTGTACTAAAGGGATATGGACTAGAGCGCACAATTTGAGGCCATTTGGCTGCTCCAGAGCCTTAATTCTGTAGCAAGACATACGTCAGGACAATGAAGACACTGGAAAGCTGCAGTTTGATAAGTGACACATCCACCTAGACTGTTTGGAAACAAAGAGGTATGCTGAGCCAGTTTATTCTGCTTGACCGTGTACAGGTAGTACCAAGTTACTACCTGATACTGTTAGTATTACTGATGTAGCAAAATTGTTGCACAAATTAGTTTCATGCAGCTGCACCAAACAAGGTAGATAAAAGTGGAGGGAGCAACACACCAAATGGTAGAAACTACATGTTATGATTAAAATTGCAGTTCTTAATGTAGGTGCACCATTCTCAGCTTGTCTGAGAAAAGTCTCAAAGTGACTCTGATTTCATTGACATCCAATTCCCAAAACAAGGAAATACACTGCTCAAAAAAATTAAAAGAACACTTTGAAAGTACATCATATTTCAATACGGGGAAAAAACAAACTGGATATTTACATTGATATGAACTGGTTAATGTGTTAGGAATGAAAAGTGCCACATTGTTTGATGGGAATGAAAATTATCAACCCCCCAGGAGGGCTAAATTCAAGACACCCCAAAATCAAAGTGAAAAACTGATGTGGCAGGCGAGTCCATCTTGGTGAAATTCCTTGGCAGCAACTCAAAATGGTATTCAGTAGTTTGTATGGCCTCCATGTGCTTGTATGCATGACTGACGATGTCGGAACAAGCTCTGAATGAGACGACAGATGGTGTCCTGGGGTATCTCCTCCCAGAACTGGACCAGAGCATCGCTGAGCTCCTGGACAGTCTGAGGAGCAACCTGATGGTGTCGGATGGAACAAAACATAATGTTCCAAAGGTGTTCTATTGGATTCAGGTCAGGTGAGCATGGGGGCCAGCTAATGGTATCAGTTCCTTCATCCTCCAGGAACTGCATGAGTTCTCTTACCACATAAGACTGGACATTGTCGTGCACCAGAAGGAATCCAGGACCACTGCACCAATGTAGGGTCTGACAATGGGTCAAAGGATTTCATCCTGATACCTAATGGCAGTCAGAATGCCATTGTCCAGCCTGTAGAGGTCTGTGTGTCCCTCCATGGATATGCCTCCCCACACCATCACTGACCCACCACCAAACCGGTCATGCTGAACAATGTTACAGGCAGCATAACGTTCTCCACGGCTTCTCCAGACCCTTTCATGCCTGTCACATGCGCTCAGGGTGAACCTGCTCTAATCTGTGAAAAGCACAGGGCACCAGTGGTGGACTTGCAAATTCCTGTGTTCTATGGCAAATGCCAGTTGAGCTCCACGGTGCCAGTCAGCGAGTACAGCGGGTACTAGAGGACGCTGGGCCCTCAGACCACTCTCATTAAATCTCTTTCTGATTGTTTGATCAGAGACATTCACACCAGTGGTCTGCTGGAGGTCATTTTGTAGAGCTACTGCAATGGTCATCCTGTTCCTCCTTGCACAAAGGAGCAGATACCTGTCCTGCTGATCAGTTGAGGACCTTCAACAGCCCTGTCAAGCTCTCCCAGACTAACTGCCTGTCTCCTGGAATCTCCTCCATGTGCTTGAGAATGTGCTGGGAGACACAGCAAACCTTCTGGCAATGGCACGCATTGATGTGCCATCCTGGAAGAGTTGGACTGTGTGTGGAACCTCTGTAGGGTCCAGGTATCGCCTCATGCTACCAGAGGTGCCACTTACCCTAGCCAAATGCAAAACTAGTGAAAAACAGTCAGACAATATTAGGAAGGGAAAAAAATGTCAGTGGCCTTCCCCTGTAAACTCTTTCTTGTTTTGGGGGTTGTCTCATTGTTACCCCTCTAGTGCATCTGTTGTTAATTTTATGAACACCAAAGCAGCTGAAACTGACTAAAAAGCCCCTCAGTTACTTATTTGACCAGATCAGTATCCCACATGTTTCACTGATTTGATGCAATACTTAGATTAAAAAGTATTCCTTTAATTTTTTGAGCAGTGTGTGTATATACAGTGCCTTGTGAAAGTATTCGGCCCCCTTGAACTTTTCAACCTTTCGCCACATTTCAGGCTTCAAACATAAAGATATAAAATTTTAATTTTTTGTCAAGAATCAACAACAAGTGGGACACAATCGTGAAGTGGAACGAAATTTATTGGATATTTTAAACTTTTTTAACAAATAAAAACCTGAAAAGTGGGGCGTGCAATATTATTCGGCCCCCTTGCATTAATACTTTGTAGCGCCACCTTTTGCTTCAATTACAGCTGCAAGTCGCTTGGGGTATGTCTCTATCAGTTTTGCACATCCAGAGACTGAAATTCTTGCCCATTCTTCCTTGCAAAACAGCTGGAGCTCAGTGAGGTTGGATGGAGAGCGTTTGTGAACAGCAGTCTTCAGCTCTGCCCACAGATTCTCCATTGGATTCAGGTCTGGACTTTGACTTGGCCATTCTAACACCTGGATACGTTTATTTGTGAACCATTCCATTGTAGATTTGGCTTTATGTTTTGGATCACTGTCCTGTTGGAAGATAAATCTCCGTCCCAGTCTCAGGTCTTTTGCAGACTCCAACAGGTTTTCTTCCAGAATGGTCCTGTATTTGGCTCCATTCATCTTCCCATCAATTTTAACCATCTTCCCTGTCCCTGTTGAAGAAAAGCAGGCCCAAACCATGAGGCTGCCACCACCATGTTTGACAGTGGGGATGGTGTGTTCAGGGTGATGAGCTGTGTTGCTTTTATGCCAAACATATCGTTTTGCATTGTGGCCAAAAAGTTCCATTTTGGTTTCATCTGACCAGAGCACCTTCTTCCACATGTTTGGTGTGTCTCCCAGGTGGCTTGTGGCAAACTTCAAACCAGACTTTTTATGGATATCTTTGAGAAATGGCTTTCTTCTTGCCACTCTTCCATAAAGGCCAGATTTGTGCAGTGTACGACTGATTGTTGTCCTATGGACAGACTCTCCCACCTCAGCTGTAGATCTCTGCAGTTCATCCAGAGTGATCATGGGCCTCTTGGCTGCATCTCTGATCAGTCTTCTCCTTGTTCCAGGTGAAAGTTTAGAGGGACGGCCTGGTCTTGGTAGATTTGCAGTGGTCTGATACTCCTTCCATTTCAATATGATTGCTTGCACAGTGCTCCTTGAGATGTTTAAAGCTTGGGAAATCTTTTTATATCCAAATCCGGCTTTAAACTTCTCCACAACAGTATCTGGGACCTGCCTGGTGTGTTCCTTGGTCTTCATGATGCTCTCTGCACTTTAAACAGAACCCTGAGACTATCACAGGGCAGGTGCATTTATACGGAGACTTGATTAGACACAGGTGGATTCTATTTATCATCATCAGTCATTTAGGACAACATTGGATCATTCAGAGATCCTCACTGAACTTCTGGAGTGAGTTTGCTGCACTGAAAGTAAAGGGGCCCAATAATATTGCACGCCCCACTTTTCAGTTTTTTATTTGTTAAAAAAGTATAAAATATCCAATAAATTTCATTCCACTTCACGATTGTGTCCCACTTGTTGTTGATTCTTGACAAAAAATTAAAATTTTATATCTTTATGTTTGAAGCCTGAAATGTGGCAAAAGGTTGAAAAGTTCAAGGGGGCCGAATACTTTCACAAGGCACTGTATATGTATATATATATATATATATATATATATACATACAGTGGGTATGGAAAGTATTCAGACCCCTTGAAATTTTTCACTCTGTGTCATTGCAGCCATTTGCCAAAATCAAAAACATTCATTTTATTTCTCATTAATGTACCCTCAGCACCCCATCTTGACAGAAAAAAAACAGAAATGTGGAATTTTTTGCAAATTTATTAAAAAAGAAAAACTGAAATATCACATGCTCATAAGTATTCAGACCCTTTACAGCGACATTCATATTTAACTCACATGCTGTCCATTTCTTCTGATCCTTCTCGAGATGGTTCTGCTTCTTTATTGGAGTCCAGCTGTGTTTAATTAAACTGATTGGACTTGATTAGGAAAGGCACACACCTGTCTATATAAGACCTTACAGCTCACAGTGCATGTCAGAGCAAATGAGAATCATGAGGTCGAAGGAACTGCCCAAGGAGCTCAGAGACAGAATTGTGGCAAAGCACAGATCTGGCCAAGGTTACAAAAGAATTTCTGCAGCACTCAAGGTTCCTAAGAGCACAGTGGCCTCCATAATCCTCAAATGGAAGAAGTTTTGGACGACCACAACTCTTCCTAGACCTGGCCATCCAGCCAAACTGAGTAATCGTGGGAGAAGAGCCTTGGTGAGAGAGGTAAAGAAGAACCCAAAGATCACTGTGGCTGAGCTCCAGAGATGCAGTTGGGAGATAGGAGAAAGTTCCACAAAGTCAACTATCACTGCAGCCCTCCACCAGTCAGGGCTTTATGGCAGAGTGGCCCGACAGAAGCCTCTCCTCAGTGCAAGACACATGAAAGCCCGCATAGAGTTTGCCAAAAAACACATGAAGGACTCCCAGACTATGAGAAATAAGATTCTCTGGTCTGATGAGACCAAGATTGAACTTTTTGGTGTTAATTCTAGGCGGTATGTGTGGAGAAAACCAGACACTGCTCATCACCTGCCCAACACAATCCCTACAGTGAAACATGGTGGTGGAAGCATCATGTTGTGGGGGTGTTTTTCAGCTGCAGGGACAGGAAGACTGGTTGCAATTGAAGGAAGGATGAATGCGGCCAAGTACAGAGATATCCTGGAGAAAAAACCTCTTCCAGAGTACAACTCTGTGACCGTTCTTGACTGGCCCAGCCAGAGCCTGACCTGAACCAATTTGAGCATCTCTGGAGAGACCTCAAAATGGCTGTCCACCAAAGTTCACTATCCAATCTGACAGAACTGGAGAGGATCTGCAAAGAAGAATGGCAGAGGATCCCCAAATCCAGGTGTGAAAAACTTGTTGCGTCATTCCCAAGAAGACTCATGGCTGTACTAGCTGAAAAGGGTGCTTCTACTCAATACTGAGCACAAGGTCTGAATACTTAAGACCATGTGATATTTCAGTTTTTCTTTTTAAATAAATTTGCAAAAATGTCTACATTTCTGTTTTTTTCTGTCAAGATGGGGTGCTGAGTGTACATTAATGAGAAATAAAATGAGCTTTTTTGATTTTGGCAAATGGCTGCAATGACAGAGAGTGAAAAATTTCAAGGGGTCTGAATACTTTTCAAACCCACTGTATATACTTAAATAAATGTTTATGTATCGTGTATTTTATTAGGGATCTTCAATATTGACTTTTTTGAATGAAAACCGATGTGCCAATACTGTTCAACTCTCAATTTCCAATTCCGATATCAACCGATACTGATGTTTGTGAACTTGGACATAATTCCAAACCACAGATATATTGTTAGTCAGGCACAGCAAGCTTGATACAGCAGCCACACTTGCAGGGCTTAAAGTGAAAAATAATCCAAAATCTGAACTTTCTGCTTTTGGGTTGGGGTACAACCTAGCTACCTAATAAGAAATGAGGATATCTGCATTTAGAAACTCAGAATGCAGATTATAGTAAGACTGAAAAGGTCAGTAGGTGGTTGTAAGTACTCCATCCGACTACAACATGGTCCAGATATATTATTTAGCATCTAATCCACCTTGCTTCCAGTGCTGCTACTCACACTGTAGTATGGATGCGTATGAATGTTGGTGGTGGTCAGAGGGGCCATCAGCGCAGATTGGCAGCCATGCCTCCATCAGTCTGCCCCATCGTAGCTGTGGCTACAAATGTAGTTTGCCACCACCAGAGTGAGAATGTGTGAGCGAATAAATAATGGATTCATTGTGAAGCGCTCTGAGTGCCTTGAAAAGCGCTATATAAATCTAATCCATTATTATTGTTATTATTAATCAGTAAAAGACTTGGGAAAAGCACATTGATTCACCTTTTAACAATATGTGCACTAGTTATTCTGAAATACGACTATGTAAACAACTACAGTCCAAAAATTAAAAAGAAATAAAAATTGATTTTATAACAGCAAACTATAATTCAGTTCAAATAATAAAACCATTAAAGTGCTCTATGAACTGGTAACCTAAATAACCAGACACAAATAAATAGACAAATACAGTTTACAACAGACAACTATAGTTCAGTTAAAAAAAAACATTTCCTGTTCTACAAGAACTAGTAAGCTATCTATTTCTTCTTTCTTTCTGACATCTTTTACTTCTTCTATAAGTGCTGAGGCAGTGTTCACTTTTCTGTTTGCCAGATGTTGAGTTCCTCTGGCCGCATCATCATAAAAAATGTACAAGCACATTCAGACTGTTGTCCATACTCTGTCGAGTGGCTTCGTCAATATCCAATGAGAAAACACATTTTTTGAGACTTTCAGAAAGACTTTTCTTAATGCTGGTGCTATGCCATGTGCATTTATGGAACCAGCATGCTGATCCCACCCCTCCCTCTTCTCCCATCCCTCCCTCTTGCCCTCCTCTGTCCTTCTCAACCCGCCCGGCCAGCAGGCAGATGGGTCCCCCCATATAGAGCCGGGTTCTGCTCGAGGTTTCTTCCCTGTTAAAAGGGTGTTTTCCTTGCCACTGTCGCCTTTGGGCTTGCTCTGGGGGTCAGGCATATGGGTTCTGTAAAGCGTCTTGAGACGATTTGACTGTAATTGACGCTATATACCGGTAAATAAAATTGAATTGAATTGAATTGAATTTGACACGGACAGTTTTGACAAATCATTTTTATCTTCAGCACACATCAACAATGGCTAAGATCTAGTGAACGACAAGTCGTGTTCTGCAATGAACGAACATATGCGTGTTTTTAAATCACAAACCCGGTCAGTCTGACGTCGGTACCTCAGCGGTGACTGTTGCGCTCAGTAAACAAGTTGTGAGTTTCTGTGAGTCTGACTCGTGACGTGGCAGCACTTTTTTGCCGCTAGTTGCCTACATGAGTTTTTGTAACACATGGTACAGAATCAAGTACCCAGCTCCTTCAGTTTTTTGCACCAGCAACCAAAGGGCTTTCCGTCTCTGTTTAACTCTTCTTACCACACAAAGCCCCATTTATTTTTACTCTGCCAAGGAACGCGGTGGAGTTGTGACGATCAGCATACGTATGTCCTTCCATCTATTTGTCCGTTGACAACCTCACTCAATAAAATGGAACATGGATTTGTATGAAATTTTCAGGGAAGGTCAGAAATGACACAATGATTTTGGCAGTGATGCAGCTTATAGTCTGGATCCACGGATTTGTTAAAGATTTCTATGTCACTGCATCACTGTAACCACGACAAGAGTGGACTCACTTGCAGCTGGATCTCACAACTCTCTGAGACCCGCCCCCACTCTACTTCCCATTGGCTAATGATATTAGTTTGGTTGAGAGCAAAAGCTTCGTCCCCTTATTCCATTGGTAGATGAACTTGACTGGCAATGAAGTCCGATCTTTTTTTTTTCTTTTTTTTTTTGAGCCAAAAACCGGCACTGCCTGCTGGAAATCCGAAATGGTTGTTTACATGCTTCACGACGCAGTTTGATGATGTGATCATTTGTGCGCCGGTAAATGCCGGCGAAATCCAGGCTTTATTTTATCGGTCTTGATGATAGGCAAAAAACTGATAACGATATTGACCAATAATACATTTTTATGCCAATCTTTTATGGACATCCCTGTATTACACACACACACACATATATATATATATATATATATATATATATATATATATATATATACACTGACAGTCATTAAAAACTTTGAGACCATATTTTTCAACAAAATTTTTATTTTGAAGCTCGAAACTGGATTTTCTTCATATGAATTATTTGTTTAGCATATTGGCATACAGAAACAAAAATCTAAAGTTTCAAGAATGATTTCAAAATAAAGAATTTCACAAAAGAAACGGCACCTGCCAAACACAAAGTCACAACAGTCAATACCGAGTATGGCCTCCATTTGCTTTGATGCAGGCAGCAATCCGTCGGCACATGCCTTGGACCAGGAGTCTGATTGTGGGTTGGGAACAGCCCATACGCCTGGCTACATCACTGTAGCTCAAACCGGCCTCCACCATACCCAGTGCCCGGAGACATTGTTCATGTGATAGACGCGGCATGATGCTGTTCACTGGACTAACAATGGTGGCCTTTTTTGGGCCTTTATATAGGCCTTCAAAACCCATTCTTAAATTGTGCAGATACTCACTGAGTATTGCTTGGTGTGTATTTGGTTCACTTTTGCAAAGTGACCAACCCATGTGCAATGAATCATGACAAAATGACAACTCATCATTATCTCAACTACCAGGGCACTAGATCATCAGTAAATCCACAATGAATAATTATAACCCCCCTACAAGTAGAATTTTGCATACATTTCTACCTCAAAGTTTCTATTGACAGTCAGTATATATATATATATATATATATATATATATATATATGCATTATATTCAAACATTTATTAAATACTACTGTGACAAGCAATAAACAACAACAGACAATGAATGAATGCATAAATGCAGATAAACTAATGAGCTGTGATCATCACTAGAAGCAGTTGGTGATGAATTTAGAATGACTTTGAAAATTGGAAAACCAATTGTAATTTGTAAATTCACATGTTTTGCAGAAGGAAAGTGATGCTTGCGCAGCCTTTGTTGTAGTGAGAGGGAGGCCACTGCAGGATGTGTAGCTGTCATGATCTGTTGGATGAGTTGGTTCAGGAACGCAGAGGCGTTAGTTAATTTCTTTATTTTAAAAATCCAATTATTCAGTGTTGAGGATGATCACGGGTTCCTGAGAAAATAATAAAAGGTGTAAACATAAGAATAAAATTGCAGGTTCTACTCTTTAGGCTAGATGAAAATAAATTGATAACATACCTAAAATACATTCAACAAAAATATAAACGCAACACTTTTTTTTGCTCCCATTTTTTGTGAGATGAAGTCAAAGATCTAAAACTTTTTCCACATACACAATATCACCATTTCTCTCAAATATTGTTCACAAATCTGTCTAAATCTGTGATAGTGAGCACTTCTCCTTTGCTGAGATAATCCATCCCACCTCACAGGTGTTCCATATCAAGATACTGATTAGACACCATGATTAGTGCACAGCTGTGCCTTAGACTGCCCACAATAAAAGGACACTCTGAAATGTGCAGTTTTATCACAGCACAATGCCACAGATGTGGCAAGATTTGAGGGAGCGTGCAATTGGCATGCTAACAGCAGGAATGTCAACCAGAGCTGTTGCTCGTGTATTGAATGTTCATTTCTCTGCCATAAGCCGTCTCCAAAGGCGTTTCAGAGAATTTGGCAGTACATCCAAACAGCCTCACAACCGCAGACAACGTGTAACCACACCAGCCCAGGACCTTCACATCCAGCATGTTCACTTCCAAGATGATCTGAGACCAGCCACTCGGACAGCTGCTGAAACAATCGGTTTGCATAACCAAAGAATTTCTGCACAAACTGTCAGAAACCATCTCAGGGAAGCTCATCTGCATGCTCTTCGTCCTCATTGGGGTCTAGACCTGACTCTAGTTCGTTGTCGTAACCGACTTGAGTGGGCAAATGCTCACATTGGATGGTGTCTGGCACGTTGGAGAGGTGTTCTCTTCACGGATGAATCCCGGTTTACACTGTTCAGGGCAGATAGCAGACAGCGTGTGTGGCGTCGTGCGGGTGAGCGGTTTTCTGATGTCAGTGTTGTGGATGGAGTGGCCCATGGTGGCGGTGGGTTATGGTGTGGACAGGCGTCTGTTATGGACGAAGAACACAGGTGCATTTTATTGATGGCATTTTGAATGCACAGAGATACCGTGACGAGATCCTGAGGCCCATTGTTGTGCCATAACTCCAAGAACTTCACCTCATGTTGCAGCAGGATAATGCGCGACCCCATGTTGCAAGGATCTGAAAAAAAAAAAAAAAAAAAAAATAAACAAAACAAAACTGCACATTTCAGAGTGTCCTTTTATTGTGGGCAGTCTGAGGCACACCTGTGCACTAATCATGGTGTCTAATCAGCATCTTGATATGACACACCTGTGAGGTGGGATGGATTATCTCAGCAAAGGAGAAGTGCTCACTATCACAGATTTAGACAGATTTGTGAACAACATTTGAGAGAAATGGTGATATTGTGTATGCGGAAAAAGTTTTAGATTTCATAAAAAATGGGAGCAAAAACAAAAGTGTTGCGTTTATATTTTTGTTGAGTGTATATGTGTGTACATTAAATGCATAACATGGATCAAAAATTGCTTGCATTCATTTTGAGTATATTATTCAATACACAGTTGAAGGTTTCATTGTGATAACTTTTGACACCATCAATTCCATTGTACTGATAGCCCTAATCCATATTCGAGCAAATATAGCCAAACAAATGTTATTTTATTTTATTTAGCCTTTATTTAACCGGGAGACATCCTGCTGAGATTAAGAACCTCTTTTTCAAGGGAGTCCTGGCCAAGATAGACAGCAGCAAGTATAAAACACTGTTATAAAATTACACAGTTAAAACATAATTAAAATATGAAAAATAAAAATAATAATGATTACATTTACAAGCAAGTTGTAAAAAAAAAAACAAGTGCATGTTCTGGAAATGGCCTCAAGAACTCAGTTTAGATTTAAAGGCACTCATTGAGATTAACTCAGCTAATTTCCAATCTTTCTGCAACATATTCCAGGCAGAAGGTGCAGAATAAACAAAAGTCTTTTTACCCAGTTCTGTACAAACATATGGAACTGAAAGCAACAGATGATCTTATGAATGGAGTGAATAAATATTACAACTTTTCTGTGCAACAAATGAAGAAAGGCTACATTTCATCATGACATTAAGACAGGGAAGTCAGTCACAGAAACACAGAATGTTTCAAAAAATTGAAAGTTCTGTGCAACTGCAAGACCCTGAAAAAGGCCATGCAGCACAGAGGCCAATTTCATGAAATGCTACATGCAATCTGCAACTCCCAACACAACTTCATCTTGTTTTATGTCATTCATACAGTTGAGTTTCATCAAAGGAAACCACACTGTTCATTAATTAAACTACACACGTGGACAAAATTGTTGGTACCCCTCAGTTAAAGAAGGAAAAACCCACAATTCTCACTGAAATCACTTGAAACTCACAAAAGTAACAATAAATAAAAATTTATTGAAAATTAAATAATCAAAAACAGCCATTACTTTTGAATTGTTGATTAACATAATTATTTAAAAAAACAAACTAATGAAACAGGCCTGGACAAAAATGATGGTACCTCTATAAAAGATTGAAAACTATTTGACCAGAGTGACATGATTAACTCAGGTGTGTCATTTAATTGACATCACAGGTGTTTCCAAACTCATAATCAGTCAGTCTGCCTATTTAAAGGGAGACAAGTAGTCACCCTGCTGTTTGGTGAAAAGGTGTGTACTACACTGAACATGGACAACAGAAAGCGAAGGAGAGAATTGTCCCAGGACATCCGAAAAAAAATGATAGACAAACATCTTAAAGGTAAAGGCTATAAGACCATCTCTAAACAGCTTGAAGTTCCTGTGACAACAGTGGCTCATATTATTCAGAAGTTCAAGACCCACGGGACAGTAGCCAACCTCCCTGGACGTGGCCGCAAGAGGAAAATTGATGACAAATTGAAGAGACGGATCGTTGGAATTGTATCCAAAGAGCCCAGAGCAACCTCCAAAGAAATTAAAGGTGAACTCCAAGGCCAAGGTACATCAGTGTCAGATCGCGCCATTCGTCGTTGTTTGAGCCAAAGTGGACTTCTTGGGAGACGACCAAGGAGGACACCACTGCTGAAAAAATCTCATAAAAAAGCGAGACTGGAATTTGCAAAAATGCATGTTGACAAGCCACAAAGCTTCTGGGAGAATGTCCTTTGGACAGATGAGACCAAACTGGAGCTTTTTGGTAAGGCACATCAACTCTATGTTCATAGACTCAAAAACCAAGCATACGAAGAAAAGAACACTGTCCCTACGGTGAAACATGGAGGAGGCTCAGTAATGTTTTGGGGCTGCTTTGCTGCATCTGGCACAGGGTGTCTTGAAAGTGTGCAAGGTACGATGAAATCTGAAGACTATCAAGGCATTCTGGAGAGAAATGTGCTGCCTAGTGTCAGAAAGCTTGGTCTCAGTCGCAGGTCATGGGTCTTCCAACAGGACAACGATCCAAAACACACAGCCAAAAACACCCAAGAATGGCTGAGAGAAAAGCGTTGGACTATTCTAAAGTGGCCTTCTATGAGCCCAGATCTGAATCCCATTGAACATATGTGGAAGGAGCTGAAACATGCCATTTGGAGAAGACACCCATCAAACCTGAGACAACTGGAGCTGTTTGCTCATGAGGAGTGGGCCAAAATACCTGTTGACAGCTGCAGAACGCTCATTGACAAATACAGAAATCGTTTAATTGCAGTGATTGCCTCAAAAGGTTGTGCAACAAAATATTAAGTTATGGGTACCATCATTTTTGTCCAGCCCTATTTCATTAGTTTGTTTTTTTTAATAATTATGTTAATCAACAATTCAAAAGTGATGGCTGATTTTGATTATTTAATTTTCAATAAATTTTTATTTATTGTTACTTTTGTGAGTTTCAAGTGATTTCAGTGAGAATTGTGGGTTTTTCCTTCTTTAACTGAGGGGTACCAACAATTTTGTCCACGTGTGTATATGAAAGACAAATGCTTTTCTACAGAATCATTTGTGAAATGGGAAACTGGTACTAAAGAAGACACTGGTTAATTAATGAAGAAGAACCACTTCGGTCAAGAAACTCAAGGAATGGACTTTATTCTAGTGGAAAACATTTCAGTCTCACTTTGCACCGATTCCACTGTTCAGCATCAGGTTGACGGTGGTACATTTACAGATTGGTTTTGTTAAAGGAGTAGTTTGACTTTCTGATTTCATGTTACTCTCATTTCCTTGCCAAGACTTGTCTGAAGATTGACTCTAAGATCTGTTTCATGTGAAGCTACAGCCTGAAACCAATTAGCCCGAGTCTGTCCAAAAGTACCAAAATCCACCAAACAGCACCCTTAAAGTTCTCTAATTGACATGTTTTACCTTGTTTGGGAGTTTTGTACACAACTGCGTTTGACAGGTGCAGTAACTTTTAATACTTCCCCATGTGTTCTAAAGTTTGCAGCTCTATCCTTTGTGCTAAGTTAACCTACTTCGTGGATGTAGACAACTTTGAGGGGTATCAGTGTTCTCGCCTGAGTTTTACTGTAAAACCATGAATAAAAATTCTGCTCAGGGTTTTATATTTATCCATCGTAAACACACAATTTCCAGTTTCTTTTTAAATGTGTCTGAAGTACATAAGTTGAATTAATGAATATTAACAGATATAGGGTGCAACCAGAGGCCAGAGAAATTCTACGCTTGAATGTTTTTTTTTAACCAAAGGACTAATGAATTCATTTTTGTGCCTGATATTAGAAATTCAACCTTGCAGTAAAGTGTTTGTGACTAAAGATATCATTCAAAGTGCATGTACAATACACAGACTGTACACACAAACACAGATACTGGCGTAAGGAAACAGAGTATAATTCTGCAAACAAACTCTAAGCCTCTCCCCCCAGACACCCATAGAAACTTACAATCATACATAGTTGTCTTTCCATCACTTCAGAGTACATTTCCTGGAGCCTTGTTCCAGCCACAACAATCCCCACTACTTGACTAACCTTAACTTGAAAGCAAGCCTTCACCCTAAAGTTGAATGATTCATATTACCACAACCTGCTTGTTTTCCCCAAAAGAAAGTCTCCACAATGTGACTGTGTGAGCATTAATGTTACCACAACATTAGTAATACCAGTGCAGACACATATAAACCTCTAAATGTGTCTATATGTTGTAGACTCGGATGATTTCACAGAGCCCCAGGTGAGGGAAGGGACCAGGACCAGAGCTGTCACCACTCCATGTGTGTGCGAGAGAGTATGTGAGAGAGAGAGAATTGTTAATGTAGTAGCACTGTGACAGTTGCTCTGCCTTTGATTTGTGTGTGAGTGTGTGCCATCTTGTAATCTGTTTGTGTGAACGTGATTGACGGATTGCAGTGGAAGTGGTCATCTCTGCGTGTATGTATTGTGTGCATATACGTGCATCTGTGTGTGTGTGTGTGTAAATTAAATAATTAAAAAAAAATAACTTCATCACAAACTTTAAAAGGAAAGCACGACCATCACTGGAGTAATTCATCACATCTGCTATGCCTGTGAGTATGTGTGTTTGTTCTTAATTGACACTTCAAACAAAACCCTTCAAAAGAGTGTTTGACATCAGTCGAAATAATTTGTTTAAACATTGCCTGCCTGGCTCATACCCAGCTTCATGACAGGCTGCGATGAGTACGATCAACAGCAGCAAGTAAAGAGCGTGTTTCAGGGACACAAACAGCAAACACAATCATCACATGGAGCCTGAGTAAATGCCAAACTGTGCCATGTCTCAGCACCCACAGGGATGTGCTGGATCATTTAACCGTTTGTTGACTCTTACATAAACACTGCACTTTGATTTTCATATGAGCATTCCAGCAAACACACACACACACACATACAAAAATCTGAATTTAAAATGAAAGCACAAAAAAGCTCAATTATAATTGGGAAGCCCAAATATATTCAACAAAAAAAGGTTCAAGGTGACACACACACACACGGACACGGACATGAACATGGACACAGCACTGAAGCAGAATGTCTTTTGGTGGAATAAGTCACTAGACTCAAATCGCAAGTCAAGTGAACTCAGCTGGAACAGAAAGTAATGCATAACACAGGAAGTTATTTTAGGATAAACTTTCTATGTTACTGTATTGTCCAACTCATTTATGAGGCAGTAACCTTCCATGATCTCTATAGGCTTCTCTCATTCATACATGTGTAATGAAATAGTTTCTTATTTATGCTGTGGTCCTCGAATCAGTCACAACGCAGAGAAAGGAACATAGCGACACAGGCTTTGTTTCTTGTGTGTGAGAGCTGAGAACCCAGAGAAGCTCTAACTTACAAGGACAGAAAGAGTCTGTTTGTGTGTGCGCTTCCATTTGTTTGCTTATTCACACAGGGACACCGAGCTTTATAGGCATGAAAGCAGAAAATGTTTTTGTATTTTTTAATCTTCTGCTTGAGAGACCTGAACATGGATGCATGCATAGACAAACTGAGCAGTCTGAGCCAGAAAATATTTAAAGGAAAGCCTGTTTTTTTTGTTTTTTGTTTTTTTTTAAAGAGAGAAACACAGATAGAATGTCTGTTTTTGTAATTTTCAAAACAAAAGTGTAAAGAACACAACTGTGGTTGATGTTGTGAATGCTACCATGAATTCCTGCATTATCATATAAGGACAAATGAAGCAGGTTGGAGAGGGAAAAACAAAACAGCGCATTTCTTTCCTGTTTACGGGTTCTATTTACCAAACCAAAGCATTGTTAAAACAATGTCAGTTTGTTTTGAGCCTATACTATAATATCATAGTTAGACACAATACAAAATTTTGAGGAAAAATCTTTTTATCTCTTTTTAGAGATATTACATTTCCCCTGTAACAGGTGCCAATGAACATCTTTTTTGACACCGAATCAGCTCAGCAGGTGGAATACAAATGGATGAGGGACAGCCACACTAAAAAGCTAAAGTTGCTAAAGAAGTGACCTTTTCACTAAAAATCTCTGAAAAATGGGTGGACCAAGCTCTTCTGCAGAGGAAAGAAATAGGCAAGCCTGAGGACAGGAAACACAGTGTGTAGAGTGGCAGATGAGCACACATCTAGCTGGCTTCCCTTTGGAATTGGTAGGTGTCCAGCAGCTGGTCCACCCACGCAGTCTGGAGAGGTCTGATCAAAAGTGATCTATAAAGAGGGCTTGCAGTCAAAGAGATATTCCTTCTATGAAAAAACAAAGCCAAGTGACTTTCACAGCAAGAAAAACACAAGAAAGGGGCTACAAATGAATGTGTTACAACTCGGCTCATTAGTTTCAACAAGACACGGAGACAACCACTGCATGATGAGCAAAACAGGGCTTTTATTGCCACAAGTCAATTCCACACGACTGTCAAAGCCTACATGAGCAAAACACACACGTGGGGCTGGAGCTCCCAGGCACACCGCCGTTAAATGCTGCACTGATTACAGATGTGCTCCATCAGGTGGCGACCCTTGGCTCCTGATCTGGCACACCTGGTGTGAAGATGGAGGGTCGTCACAAATGGCAGAAGATATTATGGACTGATGGCTTCAAAATGGGGCATCAAGAATGTTGCAAGGATCGATCTCTACATGCAACGATGAAACAGGGTTCTGTTGCGTTTAAGGCTGTACTTCTGCAAATAAAAGTGTGAATTTCCTGGAACTAATCTTCATCTCATCAGAGATGTCTCAGGATAGTCCCCAATTTGTTCTGCAGTATGACAACTACCCAAACATACAGTCAATCATATATAAATATAAATAACACAAAGAATAATATCAGGAGATTTTCGAAAGATGATCTCTCTCCAACAGAGTCCAGATCTGTACATCAGTGCAGACAGTCAGGGATCATATGAAAAGACACAAGACACGCACACAATTCATCGAGATCTCAAAGATTCAATCTCCCTGCCAAGTACTTCAGATTTAAAAAAAAAAAAAAGTGTATATATACTGTATATATCCACAAGTACACCAATGAGAACTTGTGCTGTTTTAATGGTGTGAACTGGTTACACCAGACATAGTCAGTTGTAGAGTATATATACGCACGCTGATCAATGCCGTGTGATACAAAGTGGTTGTAAGACATGATCCATGTAGAAACAATCCCATAGACTGTTTCTGCAAGTAGCTTATTAAAACTAGCAATGTTTCATTGTGCTCTCACTAGGGAGGGAGCTGATTTATTCATAAGAGAGACATATACAGGCATCAGGGCTACACAGGGAGGAGGTCGGTTTCAACGGAAGGTTCAACAAAAGGTTGGACTTTTAACACTGGGGACCATGATTTACCCTGCTTTTCATGACCTACAGGATAAAGTTGTGTATAGGTAATAGATGGACAGACCAGAGTTTGTTTCCTGTTTCATAGCCATATCCATTTATTTTAATGATACCTGTTCTATAATCTAACCATATTTATTCCCACTATGACAATTTAACCCTGATCCTTCTGCTAGTTTTTTTTTCCCATAATCCAAATTGAGTAGTTTTTGTTGGTAACCTGTCAAACAGAGGTTAAAAAAATGCCTCTATATTTCCTGACATTCGTCAGGCTCTGATTCAGGAGACGCTCCTGATCAGCTGTGAGTCGAGGCACATAGCAAAGACACAAATGTTCATGGCACAATGGGCCTCTCCCTGGGTGGAAATGTCACATGAAACCTTGCATGATAATGTTTTAATGAAGATAAAGTGTAATAGTTGTGTGTGACCTTTATTTGTTATCCAAAGTGCTGCAGGGGAAATCAGACTGTTGTCTTACAGAACAACGACTGAAGAAATTCAGAGACTTCTTGTTTTTAGTTTATCTCTTTTTGAAATTGTATTCTTGTTTATTCATTCCTTGTTCATCAGCTTCCCTCTAGGGCATCCACACTACTCTTTTCTGATTCATTTTTTAAAGAACTGCTGTAATCTACATGGTTTGTTATTAAAACAGTAGAACAGCACTCAAGTCTGTTCTTCCTCTTCCTTTTAATCATAGTTATAAATAATGACGAGCTTTATAACTGCCTCTATCTGTGTGCAACAGACTACTTAGACAAACATGGCTGATTTCATTTGATCTTCAGGGCAAACTTTGATTTGACACTTTTGCCTCCATCTTCAATACTTATGTTATCTTTTGATATGGATGTATGTGTTCTCATCGACAGATCTGCTGTTGTCAGGAAGCTCAACAAGCAGTAAACAATGATTTGATGGAAGGACATAAAGGTCGCCCATGAATCGAGGTTACAGTATTTACTGGCTGGTGTATTGAAGTCGTAGATCAAATCACTGAAGTGTATGTTTAGTGTGGATTTATTTGATGGCAGGACGGAAACGTAACAAAAAAGAAATGTCAATAAAGACCACAGTGTTGTGGAATTTAGAAGTAGAAACTGGAAGAAAAGAGTTTTAGGTAGCAGACGTGTTAGACGAATGAGTTTAATCCAATTATTGTAAACAACAGTGATATATGTTGTTTCTTTTGTTTTCTTCTGATTGAATGAATCATAAACTGGGATATCTACCTGTCCAGTGGTTTACATGTTGGAGATTATTAATGAATCAGCCCTCTCCAAGGACAAGAGTGTATCTATTGTTAAAACACAAAGTGATGCCATTTGTAGAAGTTTGAAGTGTGATTCATTTCTGTTCTATCAGTCCTTTTAGCATTGCAGCTAAGAACGAACACGATCAATAACATCAATGTTTATTGAACCATTGTGTAATTTACTGTTTTGAGTATGCAGAAGTAAAAATGTCAGCTTTTACTGCTGCTGTTTTTCCAGCCCAATCTCACGAGGATTCGTGAAACTGTCACGTAAATTTTTGTTTTGGTTTCGTGCACACCAGCACGATTTTGTCATGTTTTTCGTGCCGCTCACAACGAAATGCACACCAATGTATTTTAAACGGCGGATTTTTCGTGCCACTCAGAACGTATTTCAAACAAATGGGTATATTATATTTTTAATGTGAAACCGTTGCAAATCCAACGCTATATTTTGCATTGCATTATCCCTAACCATAACCCTAACCATAACCCGGTGGTACACTTACCAATTTGCATAGGAATTTAAAGAATGTCCGACGGCTGCAAACGCGATTACACAAACAGTATATGCCGATGGACAGCTTAGATTGTCATGAATCCGCCGGTATAAACCACTTTCAGATGTGATTACCACAGCGGGTTTCGTTGTGAGCAACACGATAAACATTTCGTTGTGAGCGGCATGAAAAACATGACGAGTTGGTGCGCACAAAACCGAAACAAAAATTTACGTGACAGTTTCACGAATCCTCGTGAGACCGGGTTGGTTTTTCACCTCTCACTTCGGCCTGGTGATAAGGTCAAGAAGACAGGCTGTACTTCAAAATACTCACAAGCGTCTCTTATTTACGAAGCGTACAGTTCTTTTTTTAGCCTGTTATTTTGTGAAGTTGTTTCTTTTTTTTTTTAACTTATTCTTTATTTCAATTCTGCAGTGCAAGCTCCATCATACAAATACAACAAACTAGTACAGCAGTGTGGCAAATTAGCTATAGTACTCCTTATTTCAGGACCATACAGTTTTTGACATTACAAGACAACATACACTTTTTTTTCCCCAAATAGATACCATTCAGTTGAAGATATATTTGTGTATTAAAGCCCATTTATCTTTAAATATGTCACTTTTCATTTGTAATCTTGCAGTTATCTGCTCCATATGATACACCTCTTTTAACTTGTTTTTCCATTGTGTAATAGTGGGGGGCTGAGGATTTTCTTTGCAATCAAAAGTAATGTTTTTAATAGAGTTCTATTACAATTTGGTATAAAATTAGTTGGGAAAATTCCTAAAATCACAAAACTTGGTTCTAGTGAAATTTTGACATCTAAACATTTTTCAATTTTGCCCTGAATATCTTTCCAGTATTTTGTTAACTTAGAACAATCCCAAAATATATGAGTATGGTCTCCCACACAACCACATCCCCTCCAACATTTATCTGAAGTTTTACCAAATTTGGATGTGACAAAGGGGGTTCTAAAAAATCTAATTTTAGTTTTCCATTCAAATTCCCTCAGTGCTGGGCTCGTGGTTATTTTATGTCCCTCCCGCATTGTTTGCTCCCAATCTTCATCTTTGATTATTATGTTCATTTCAAGTTCCCATTTACCTTTAATATTTTGTGTATTCTCTATTCTTTCCTCTTGTAATATTTTGTAAGCATGTGATACATATTTACGGTTGATTGTCTTTTTGATTACATCCATAAAAAATTGTTCTATTCTAGAAGGTGGAGCCTGTAAGGAAGTCAAATAATTATGTTTATGTAGATAGTGCCTCAGTTGGAGATATTTGTAAAAATCTTTAGTTGAAAGATCATATTTTTGTTGAAGTTGTTCAAAGGTCATCAAATTCCCACCTTCCACCATTTGACTAAACATGGTAAGTCCCTTCTCAGCCCAAGTTTTTAATCCAGAGGAGGGAGGAAACTCTGGAACTCTGAACATAATCAGAGTTGAAGTCCGACAAGATGTTGTGACATGAAAGTTTCCCATTTGAGCATTGGTCAGTTCAGAGTCCAGGACTGGATACAGATCACACTAAACCTACATTCTGGAGAAGGGCTAAGTTTTCTGGAAATACATCAGAATGCAACAGCTGTTTTAATAATGTGGAGAGATAAAACAACTTTGAAGCAAAGGCCATGAAGTACCAGGTTTTTCTTGCCTACCTATTAAAGCCAGAGAGGGGTCAAAATGGTCCCTGATTTTAAATGCACAACTCAACGGCCACTGTTGGCCCTTCTTTTCTTTTGTAAATGCAGCCGATACCTTCCAGCTTGTGGGTTCATGCATATCTCTTAGGGGGAGGGGGAGGCTTGAAAAGAGCCAGGAACTACTTAGAGATTTCCTCCCGAGTATGGCAGAGAAGATCGTCACTTCTTCTCTGCCATATGAGAAAAGGGGGTGAATAATATTGATCCCAGAGCTGGATGCTTCAGATCTGCGGTCGATGTTCCACCAACTGGTCTAGTCTCCATCATGTCCACTGTGGGATGCTGCTGCTGACCTTCCTCCAGCCCTCTGCTTCCAACTCCCCTTTTCCACCAGTCAACTCTGCATCGCCTTCACTATACTGTTATGCTAACTTACATACTGTTTGAATTTTACTGCTAGCTATATATGGAGTATGTTTAATGTCAGAGCCGTACATCATAAGAGTAAACTATGAGTCAGTTTTCAATGTTAGCTTATACTTTGTCTGTGTCACATATCCTGTCACGCATGTATCCAAATGTGTGTTGTGTTTTCCTTGCTTTCCCACCCCTCCCTCTTCTCCCATCCCTCCCCCTTGCCCTCCTCTGTCCTTCTCAACCCGCCCGGCCAGCAGGCAGATGGGTCCCCCCTATATAGAGCCGGGTTCTGCTCGAGGTTTCTTCCCTGTTAAAAGGGTGTTTTCCTTGCCACTGTCGCCTTTGGGCTTGCTCTGGGGGTCAGGCATTTGGGTTCTGTAAAGCGTCTTGAGACAATTTGACTGTAATTGACGCTATATAAATAAAATTGAATTGAATAATATTGCACATCCCACTTTTCAGTTTTTTATTTCTAAAAAAAGTTTAAAATATTGTATAAATTTCATTCCACTTCACAATTGTGTCCCATTTGATGTTGGTTCCTCACAAAACATGCCAATTTTAGAACGTTATGTTTAAAGTATGAAATTTAAGAAAAAGGTCAATGAATTCAAAGGGGGTGAATAGTTTTTCAAGGCACTGTACATATTATGTTATATCAAATATTGTTTGCATACACAGGACCCACAAATGCACTGTAAGAAATATCTTTTATTTTTCTAACAATGAAATACACACACTAATAAAATGTGCAAACCCCCCAATTCTCGTGCAAAATGATACTTTACATCCACAATAAAGTTTTCTCTTCTGAAAACGGTATTTTGTGTCGAACTGACACAAACTATGACATGAAGAGACTTTTATAAGCATCAGTTGAAAATTGGTGTGTGCGCTACACTTCCCCCTCTGTTTGGGCCACATTCCTGCATGATGCATTGTGTAGCGGCTGCATTTACAAATGAAAGGTGGCTGCCTGTAGGACAACGACTTGTTTATTCAAAAGCACAGGACCATTTCGGCCCCTCTCCGGTATTTGTAAGGGGATGGACCGAATCGGCCCCTGCTTGGCACATCTAGTTAACAGATTCACAAACAGGTGAGTAAAAAAAAAACATAAGCAGGAAGAACAGAATATCACGTTTACTAGGGCATCTCTAGTGTCCTCTAATGCTCTTTCCTAAATGCCTCACATGAAATGATAATTCTTTGTCTGTTTACAGTGTTTATTTGTCCAAGTTAAAGACTTGATTGCTGCATTTTATTTTTTCCTCTTTCATTAATCTTCTGCTGCTTGTGCCCAAGCACACATGCTTGTCTCTTTGGAATACATGTGTGGCACATCTGAGCATCTCAATGCATGTTTCCCCCTTTTGCACTAATTGAAACATAAGTATGAGCTCATACACAAATGTCCCTTATACATGTGAGAAAGCATGCACGTAGGCTGGTGATGCATTCATGTGAGATGATCCCAGGACTTCTGCTCATGTGCACAGAGGGATGGATGGATTAAAGGTTGGATGGATAAACCAAAGGACATCCAGAACTAGTGAGTGGATTACAGGACTAATTTAAATCTACTATGCTGCTGACCTATACAAGAACTGAGACTAAATAAGTGAATAGTTGAATGTAAAGATAGACAAATCAGTATGATGATTCAGGTAAACAGATTTGGGGATTACCTTTCACTAGATTACAATATACAGTATAGGTATGACATATAGCTGCCTGTTCACTAAAACCCACCTATCTTAGTATACTGCCAAGTTTTTCCTTCTGCCAAGGCACACGTGCAGGTTAACATTGGATTTTCCTCGTATAATTCTTAGTAATTTTCATTTAGTATCTCTCACCCAGTCCAACGTAGACTAGTCACTACTAGCCAGCAATGGTTGATTTTGTCCAATATGAAGAATTGTATTTGCTGAGGCTACATAGCTACAGTGCCTCAGCCCTCAAGCCTTAGTTATTTTTGGAAACATCCACCTGAAAATGTGAAGTCAGCTAGTAACAGCTCAAAAAGCTCTAATGCCAAAAAAGAACAACCTTGGGCTCTATTGATAAGACACATTTTACAGAATTTTCAAGTACAGCAAGTACCTCAGTAACCATGATTAGACCAGAGGAAGATGTGAAAGAACTCCAGCAAACTGTCATTTTTAATTTCATCTAATAAGAAAATGCAAGAAATTAATAGCTACATTTGTTTATTATTTGCATCATGATTAGATTAGCATCTCAACTGCAACTCTACCACATTTTATGCAATTGAAATAAAGAACAGCAGTGCGACGCTCATTCAGTCGCAGTAGAGCCAGGGATCCTCGTCAGTGAATGTGCTATACTCAGCAACATATTAAAAATTACATCAGGTTATTCTTCAATGACAAGTAAAGGCATGCACACAATTCCTGAGTATTCACACATTTCCTGACATTCTAAGGCAAAAGAAACAAACAAACAAACAAACAAGCAAACAAAAGAATTAAAGCTCCATGAGCTGGTTGAAAACTGAAGATTTTAAGTGATATCTTTTGAAAGAAGACAACTTGTTGTGAAACCTGCACTTTATGAGTATTAATTTAATATTTTAATATTATTTTTTGAACAGACTTCCTATAAAATACCAACCCGGTCTCACGGGGATTCGTGAAACTGTCACGTAAGTTTTAGTTTCGGTTTCGTGCGCACCAACACGATTTCGTCATGTTTTTCGTGCCGCTCACCACGAAATGTTTTTCGCTGTGGTAATCACATCTGAAAGTGGTTTATACCGGCGGATTCATGACGATCTAAGCTGTCCATCGGCGTATACTGCTTGTGTGATCGCGTTTGCGGCCGCCGGCCGCCGGACATTCTTGAAATTCCTATGCAAATTGGTAAGTGTACCACCGGCTTATGGTTAGGTTATGGTTAGGTTATGGTTATGTTTAGGGACGATGTCATGCAAAATATAGCGTTGGATTCGCCGCGGTTTTACATTAAAAATATAATATACACATTCTTTTGAAATACGTTCTGAGTGGCACGAAAAGTCCGCCGTTTAAAATACATTGGTGCGCATTTCGTGGTGAGCGGCACGAAAAACATGACGAAATCGTGTTGGTGCGCACGAAGCCGAAACAAAAATTTACGTGACAGTTTCACGAATCCTCGTGAGATCGGGCTGAAAATACTTATCTTTGCAATCAGAAGAGTCGCCCCCTGCTAGCTGTTGTAGAGAATGCAGGTTTAAGGCACTTCTGAATTAGCTTCACATTTAGAGGATACGTCCAAGTGAACCAATTTTGCCAGTCAAAGTCTCAGACCATGGCCCCTAATACATAAAAATTAAAGAAATGTCATTTAAAAGTGACAAACATGTAAATGAGCATCAAGGGGCATCTTCGAACATGGTATTCATGTGCATTAACAGACCTACAGCCTCTACTATTCTACAATTCAATTTAGCAGATACTTCTTTCCAAAACGATGTACATCTGAGAGTAGATACAATGCAAGCAATGATCTAGTCTTCTAATCTTCTACAGTGTGATTTAATACTCTAGAGGCAATGTACTAGCTGTAAACTGTGTTTTTTGTCAACAAAAACTACTTGTGTGCTCCCTGTCTTGAAGGTAATAGTCAACTACTACCTTATCAAAAGTTATTCATTTTGAATTAAAAAACGAAAAAACAACAGAAACACCCCCACAATTGAACCAATTGTGCCTGCTATCATCTACGATAAGTTGGCAGTGGTGGATCTGTAACAGGATCGCAATCATGTGATCGCTAGCAGGCAACTGACAAAGCGTTTGCTTGTTGTCATAGTTTCGGTGAATCCACTTTATAAGCTGCGTCACAGTTAAAATCTAATGGGATGGTCCCTGTGTCATGTCTGATCCCCCTGAAAATTTCATCCAAATCCATTTGTCCAAGTAATGTTGCACACAGATTCACAGACAAACATACGCCGATCATCACATACGGCGCCCTCCAGAATTATTGACCCCCCTGGTTAAGATGTGCTCTTTAGCTTCTAATGAATTATTTTTTTCCTAAATAATATAGGACGACAATGAAAAAAAGAGGAAAACCCAACCTTTAATTCAAGTGCATTTATTCGGGGGGGAATCACACATTAAGAAATAATTCTTTTACATCAAATTATGTGTGCCACAATTATTAGCACCCCTGATGTACTGATGAACTTTGTACCCCTTTTGCCAACAAAACAGCACTTAATCTTCTCCTATAATGCATTTTTCTACAAATTTCTGTGTGATTTATTTTAAGGCTTTCAACACATCTTAACCAGAGGTGTCAATAGTTATGGAAGGCGCTGTAACTCTGCCGCGTTCCTTGGCGGAGTAAAAAACAACATCAACTGGCCAACAGTACTTTAGGTACCACCATGTCTGGTTTCAGTGTAACTGATAAACATTAACAAACAGCAATCTGTCGTGAAAGACATTTTAAAATTCCAAAATGCATTTTGAATTGTAAATTCAAATGGGAGTGAAACCTGTAAAAGTTCAGCAGCCCATAAATCCTAGAATATCATGTACACAGTTACACAAAAATATTTTGTCGAGGGGCATGATTTCCACTTTCTTCACAGATTCCTCACAGGCTGTACTTCTAGTTATCTGCTTTATACATCATATAGTTATTTGAAATCTGATTCTCATTTTCCATTAAATGTAATTCCAAATCATTATAGTGGGAGTTAAGGTTATGTTCTACATGGATGCTCAGCAAACACAATCCCACTCAAATTCATCACATCTATCTTGTGATGTTGCTATGAATTTTAATGTTTGCTCTTCCTTATAGCATCTGGTAAACAACAACAACAGTAATACTGAGAGTCACTTGTCTTTGTGTGGCTGCAGCAGAAAGCATTGTTTTAACACTGGAGGTTCTCTGTGGAAATCCCATGAGATCCCTGAGCCACAGCTAAACAACCTTGATACTATTTTGGGACTAATATAGTGTCCTCAACATGTTTTCTACTGCTGTCTTCACCTTGTCCACTTCTTCCTCCCTCCTCCTAACCATTATCATTTACTTTCATGTCAAATTATGTAAGATATAGAGCCCCTGCTCGTCGGCACTAGATTTTAGGATTTTCCAACGCCGTTAGGAGGACAGCAGGTCTGTAGTGAACAACAAGACATTTTATCTTCATTTCTCTTTGTTTTAAAGTGGAAGCCACCAGGCTTATATTTCATGTGCTTATCAAAAAAAAAAGGAATAACAGGATAAATAGGAGTCAGACATGTTGACAAAGAAGCTGTAATAACTGACACCTGTAATCAGTTTGAAATAAAATTGTATTTGGAATCTTTCAAAAGCAATGACAACCTTCTACTGTCAAACACTACAATTTCACAGTTCTAGTCTTACACATTTTTAGAATGTAAAACACTTTGTGTCCTTGAAGCACATTTTTAAAGAATTTTGTCAACATAATTGAAGCTTGAAAATATCTTTTTCAAGATTCCAAAATGCACAATGTTACGAGGCGCGGTGTATTAGAACCCAGGAAGCAGGCACACAGACAGGCAGGTGCAGAACAACAGATTTAATGTATTTAACTGAACAGAAAACACTCCATAAGGGAGGCACAAGGAACAAACAGAATGGGGGCTAAACTAAACTAAGGGCAACAGACCAGATGGCTGTGGTGGGGGACAACTAAAACTAAACAGACGAGGTGACTCACGTTTAGTCCGGGGGTCGGGAGACGAGGTAGAACGGGGCAGACGGGGACCGGTGGCGGGGATGAGGCTGACTGGTGGGAAGGCAGAGCTTGAGCAGACTGGTGTGGAGTGTGGCAAGCAATGGCCCAGCAGAGAGCAGTGGGCAGAGCCAGGCTTTTAACTGCGGCTGATTAGTGATTTGAGCCAGCTGTGCTCCCGCACAGCCGCTCTTAATCAGCCGGAGAGCAGAGCAGGAGAAGAAGGAGCCATGACACACAAATCCAAAGAAATTTGAGTTTTACAAATAAAGCTTAGAATTATTCTAGCTTATTATAGTAAACACGGGTATAATAATGATGTTTTTGTGCCCCAAGAAAATGGTTTTGAAAACTAAATGGAGCAACACTAGAAAACAGCTTGCTTATTAAAATGAACTTGGGCTAAGGGAAAAAAGTTACATTCTTCATAAACCAGTCAACTATAGCCATTTGTTAGAAAAATAAGGCATCATCAAATAACTAATCTGACTGCTAACATCATTTTCATATTGAAGAAAAATATTCACTCTTTACATTCAAAAGCAGTAAACATCCATCCATTCTCTATACACCGCTTTATCCTCACTAGGGTCACGAGGGGTGCTGGAGCCTATCCCAGCTGACTCAGGTGAAGGCAGGGGACACCCTGGACAGGTCGCCAGTCTGTCACAGGGCTACATATACAGACAAACAATCACTCTCGCATTCACACCTATGGACAATTTAGAATAGTCAATTAACCTCATTTTTGGACTGTGGAAGGAAGCCGGAGTGCCCGGAGAAAACCCACGCATGCACAGGGAGAATATGCAAACTCCATGCAGAAAGATCCCAGGCCCACTCCGGGATTTGAACCGGGATCCTCTTGCTGCAAGACGAAAGTGCTAACCACTACCCACTGTGCAGCCCAGCAGTAAACATGATTAATTCAAAGTTGGCTTGAACTTGCATTCATCATCATAAGGTGGAGTTTTCTCAACTAAACTGAGCATCTGATAGTTTCTGTCTTTGGTGACATTGTATTACTGAAAGTCTCACCCGTGTCTAATGTGCAAATTATAGTAATTTGATCATTTGCATGACATGAACTAGACAGCTTGCAGCACTGTCTATTCAAGTAAGCTCTGTTAGTGGACATTAGCAGAAAGAGAACATTATTTAATTCTCAAATATTTTTTTCATAGACTGTATATATAGTGGACGTAGCATCTGGCTCCAAAAATGAAGCCCACCCGGAAGTGTCAAAAATTTGCAATATCACGCCGTCCGCTAGGGTTGGCTCCAAAAAGCTTTTGCTCCATAGAACCCAATTCATTTTTGGAAAAAATAAAATTTGATAGACTGATTTTCTACAGCTCAGGATTTTTTTCCCGTTAGTTTTCATGGTCAAAATGAGAGATCAGGTGGCCGATCTTAAAATAAATCAATACTGAACTTTAAATAAATCGTTAAAGTTGGCTGAGCCAGGGGGCGTGGCTATATTTGATTGACAGTCCCATTGACTGGTCCTGTCCCGAACTGCTTTCCGGTCCAGCCTGTTTGATGACGCTTTTTACGTCACTGGCTCCAAAAAATCCAAAATGGCGACCAGGAAGTAGCAAAATCCGGGCTTCATTTTCTCGGCATTTAAACCAACAGGTGACGTCACAGTTAGTTCACACCTGGTCCCCACCGAGATAGCGTGGAGTCAGGTCAAAGTCCCCACCAAGTCCCCACTGGTATACATAAACACATAAACACGTACACACACACACACACACACACACACACTATGTTTTTCTATCATTGTGGGGATTTACCATTGACTCCCATTCATATCTAACCCCTAACCCTAACCCTAACCTTACCCCAGACCAAAACAATGCCTAACCCTAAAGAAGCGTTTTTGCACTTTTACTTTTTTCAGTAACAACAACATGGCCAAGAAAACACTGTTTAAACTTGTGGGGACCGAAATGAGGTCCCCACAAGTGACATTGTTTTCGGTTTTCCTACAGTTGTGGGGACATTTGGTCCCCACAAGTATAGCCAGCACCTGACCACACATCACACATCACACACACACACACACACACACACACACACACACATGTTTGTTTTTCTATACCGGTGGGGACTTACCATTGACTCCCATTCATATCTAACTTCTAACCCTTACCCTAACCCTAACCTTAACCATCACCAAATCAATGCCTAACCCTAAACAAACGTTTTTGCACTTTTACATTTTTTATTAACAGCAATATGGCCAAGAAAACGGTGTTGCCACCCGTGGGGACCGTAAGACAAGTCCCCACCTTTATAGCAAATAGTCAGGTCAAAGTCCCCACCGGAATAGCAGAAACAAGTACACACACACACACACACACACACACACACAGAGAGAGAGAGAGAGAGAGAAAGCTAACACACTTTCCACTGACAGTAGATCCATAATTTCATTCATTTATATTTAAAACAGCAGAAAATACCACAGCCAAGTTTCTAATTCTGACAAAACACAACACACAACAGACTCACAACACATTACATAATATCTGAGGTCATCTGAGTCATTTTTTACCGTTATCCAGAAGTGGATCATGTGTCAGAGTGTATGTGAGCTCGACTAAGAATTGAATAATTTATACAAAGAATAAAAATGTCCGAGACAGGAGGTTCTGGCTGATGGTGTCATGCATATTTATATAATTTTTCATGACAAATTATATACATATTTGTCATCAAGTGAAAAAAATACAATCATACTAAAAGAATTTCCATTTTTAAATCAGTCTCTGCAATGACTACTACTTAACCACTCGCCCTCTGTGTGTGAAATTACTCAAAACTAATTCACATATCTGTTGCTTTTCCTTATTGGCTCAGTTGTTTCCTAAATGGGCTATAATAGATTCTAATATCTAGAAAAGACACCTGAGGCAATTTTAGTGACAGCTGTCGGAGATGAGTGGTACAGCAAACCAAACACTCACCCATGGGGATGCCTGCTGAAGGTGCTTGACCTGAGCTCTGGCTCCCATTCAGTTTATCTTTTGATGTGACGGTGCAGACACCATAAGGGTGTTTAGTTACAACTGTAAATGATATGCAAAGTTATGCAGATAAACCCTGTTGGTAGCAGGCGAGCTGATTCATATATTGTAGTAGTGTTTGCTCAAATTGAAACATACGTCTCAATTTTGCAGTTTATTCTTTCAAATGTATTTGTAGTTTATCTGATTGCATATTATTCTGTATGTATGACAGCACATAGTTGTCAGTTAGGGCAGTTAGGGTCTTTGTTTCCCAGCTCTGCTTGTGATATCAGTCACATGGCTCTTCCTGTTTATACAACATGGAACAATGTGGCTTCACCAGCAGGCTGGTGGCCATTAACATTTTCATCTGGCTCAGTGGTCCGATCTGTAATTGTAACACACATCTCTTACTCTGTGATAAGGTTGCTGATTTTGATTAGATTCTGATAAGAAGCATTTATCAGCATAACATTTTGTGACATAGCAGGAGTCTTTTGGGAAATCTGTATGTGCTGAATTATCCTTCAGTCTGCTTACTTTTCTACAGTATGTATCAGTAATAGGTACATTTCAATTGACCTTATTGTCTGTACATTTTCAGTGTGCATATAAAACTCCATGCCTGGAAACACCAGTTATATTTTTGTTTAATTATTGGTAGATAAGTTGAAAATAGACTTGATCAATAAATGATGATGTACAGGAAGCATAGGATTTCAGCATCCACT